>NC_092050.1:157653151-158008958 GCF_003086295.3 Arachis hypogaea
GTATTAAAAAAAAGATGTTCAGAAAAATTATTATATTAGAAGTCTATATCATGCCACAAAACCTACCATGAAAACACCAATGTTGTAGCCAGTAAGTTATAACTCAAATGGCATAGTCTTTCCATACTCAATTAAGACGTTGCGGGTTTGAGTCTTCTATCTTTGGTAATAAAAAAAAAAAAAAAAAACACCAATGTTGTATGTTTTGAATTGTGTAACTGAATATCCTCTTAGGTAGGTGACTCATGAAACATAACACCAATGTTTAATTAACTTGCAAACTTAACACTATAAATTGAGACATGAAATCCCATTAATTAAGAGTCAGAAGGAGAGAAAGCAATTAATAAGCTAACCTAGGCATGGAATCAATGAAGTGTTTGTTGTCTCTAAAGTCACAAATGGCATTGATGTTGATGTTGGTTGTGGCGACAGGAGGAATGGCTAAGGCACAGAGTCAGAGAGGTACATGCTCGAACGAGCTGAGTAACCTAAACGTTTGTGCACCGTTTGTGGTGCCTGGTTCATCCAACACAAACCCAAATGCTGGGTGCTGCAATGCTCTCGGATCTGTTGACACTGAATGTCTTTGCAGCACTATTAGGATTGGTTCTCAATTGCGCTCTAAGTGTAATCTTCCAACCCTTGGTTGCGCCAATTAATTAACTCACTCTCTCTCTCTAATAAGGTATCTACATATTCTTACTCTATTTTAATTTACTTCTTTATAATAAGACTTTAATTTTTTTGATATATCTCACTCATGTCTCGTGTATTTTGTAGGTGCGAATTAGTGCATATGAAGATGCATGCATGCAATGAGATGAATAATAATTATAAGAGAGAATTAATAATGCTGAAGACTCTTGACAATGTCTTTTTTTTTTTTTAAATTTGATTTTTGCTGAAGTTTTCGTTCTGAATCTGAGCCATTTAGATTATTATGAAGATAAATGTCTCCAGCAATTGCACACTTTGTTAGAAACATAATACATTATGGGAAACAATGCAATAATATATGATTTCCATATCAATATGATTTGGGATCGATAATTATTTGCATGTGATGAGCGCATTCTCTCAATGACGCAACCAAATGAAACGAAATATGATAAAAAAAAAAATCATATCGGTGACCATATGATAACTTATTTTTTATTTTAATTTGTAAATCATAATTCCTAATTTTAAACTCTCAAAAAATAGGTTAAAAGTTTAATTGAAAATTGATTCCTATATTTATTCTTTAGAATTTTCGGCAAACTTTAGAACCAAATGACTCATAGGTTACAATAGCGTATTCAAACTCTCTCTCTCTGTGAAGGAATACCTTCATCAAAAAATAAATTAATAAAATAAAACCATATATATATACTTTATCATAATTACTATATCAACTGAACTGCCTTCAATTAGTTTAATATACTTTTTTTTTTATAGATCTCCCAAATCAACAAGTTAAAAATTAATCTGTTGCGGATATAGACTTCATTTAAAGGTATATTGCTGGACAATAGATTACTACATATAATAATAGGTGAAATTCGAATTCTTAATACTTATTATATATATATATTTTTTGGTAATTTATACATTGTTATTAACTTATTATTATTAACGAAGGATAATAATAAGAATATTATTAACAAAGAAAAAACTGAAGGTATATACGAGCATTGGAGCATGACAAAAAATCATTTTTTTTTGTCTGTTTTTTTTTTTCACGAGTTTTTGGTCTATTTTATTTGGGTCATTAAACAAATGGATTGAAAAATAGCTTATTTTCTAATCAAAGTAGGGTATGTGAGGTTGTTCCTGGAAGAAGCATTGGGTCCAATATTAAATACCATGTTAGGCCCCCTCAATGTTTAACTTAAGGGAGGAGTACAATTTAAGGGTCTAGTACATGAAAAACTAGTGCAATTCCATGCTCTGCAAAGTTGTACCTGTGGGGCTATGCCACATTTAGATTCCTTATGATTTAGGGTGTCACAAATTTCAACCAAGAAATGGGAAGCCATTAATGACCGAAGAATAGAAGCCATTTATTTTCTCCACTCCTAATGTTTCAATGAACATAAAGAAGATTTCTGTAATCTTTTATCCAACAAGTTAAGATAGTTTCTTCTTGTACCTTTTGAAGGACTATACTATAACATCATTTATGAAAAATGTAATAAGAAGTAAAATAATAGAATAAATAAATAAATAAAACAAGAGTAAGCAATCAATGAGATATTTTATTTCATTTATTAAAATAATCAAAGGTATAAGTATGGTACATAAAATAACATTAGGGAATTAGCATTTTAGCAATGATAATAAGATGGGCTGTGACATATATAAACATTGACATAATTATTGTTGTTTTGGGAAATGATAAAACTGACCCAACCCAAAAACAAAACTATACTAATTCTTCCACATATATTTTTTATCATATTGAAAGTATTATTTGGAAATTTCCTTGTTGGGACAGGGGGATGCTACATCTTGATGGATGAGTGCACTGTACAAAAATTGGACCCTGACTTAATACTTATTTGTTGTTTTTCATGAATTTAATGTGTGTAGGTCCGGTTCTTCTACCACCCTAAATAGCCCCACTTACGCCATGACAATTGAAGTATTCATCAAGTTTAATTGTCAATTGCATGAGCAAGAAAAGTTGGATTTTCAATTACTACTCTGCAATGAATTAAAAGTCCACTCTTGATATATTAAAAGCTTTCATCTTCTTTCTTTGATGTGTGTGTATATATATATGATGGTGATGATTTTGATGGGTTTGACCTTTTTACTCTACCAATTCACAACATTGTAGTATATTTTAATATAAGGTTTAAATTAATGTTGCTTAAATTTAAAATATGAGAATGTTGGACAATTCAGTATGGATGTAACTATAAAGCCTTTCGGCTATAGACCTGGGTAGACTCTAAATTTATCATAGTTGAGACTAGGGAGTAGATTAAGACTTTTTCATTGTCCATTAAACTTTCAAGTGCTAGTTTTACAATGAACCAAAAGAAACACTAGTATTTTATTAGATTCACTTAATTTACGTTAAACTATAGTATTATTACTATTCAAGTGACATGTTTCTTGCCAATTGGATTTGTTTGATTATTCCTTATGCTTATTTGGAAGGAATGAAGTATAACACATATAAAGCCTATTATTGCTTTACTCCATTACTATTCAATTTTGATATCAGCATTCAGCACAGTAAATTCCCAATTCAAACAGCGCGTGGCACCAAACTCTTATAATAGCGCGTGGGCTTACACCATTGAACATGATACCACTTCCCAAATCCAAATCTCTGCAAAAAGAAAACACACAAAACTCCATATAAGAGTTCCACACTTCCCCAAACTCTTCTATCTCCAATCTCCTTGTCCTCCAAAAAAGTAAATAATCTTTCATTCTAAAATCTAAATTCTTTTCGTTTACTTGCTTCCTTCTCTCTCTCTTTCTCAGTCAAAATTTTCTACTAATGAGCTGAGAGTGGAAAACACATATCATTATGGGGTTTCTCCGGCGACTCTTCGGCGGCGGAGGAAAGAAGAACCACCACCATACTCCGCCGCCGGGAAAGGAAAAACGGAGCTGGAGCTTTGTGAAACAAAGCACCAGAGACAACAAATCCAACAACAATAACGGCTATGACAACTTCACCGACAACTTGGACCCCAACAGGCACGCCATCGCCGTCGCCGCCGCAACCGCCGCCGTAGCTGAGGCAGCTCTCGCAGCCGCACATGCCGCAGCAGAGGTTGTCAGGCTCACCAGCGGCGGCGGGGCCGCCACGCCGGCGCAGGTTCAACTCCGGCTGGCGGAGGAAATCGCCGCCGTGAAAATACAGTCGGCGTTCCGTGGTTACTTGGTAAATTTCAGCTTTTATTTTTTTTACCAGAATGTCCTCGGAATCATGAACATAGAATAATGTTGTTATGCTGAGTTTTTTCTTGTTTTTTCTTTGCATGGTTTTCTGGATTCACCTCTTCTTCTTTTTCAAAATAATATTTATTATTATTATTATTATTATATTATTATTATTTTTTTTTACTAAAGATAGGAGACTCGAACCCACAATCTCTTAATTGAGTATCGAGAGACTATGACATTTGAGCTATAACTCATTGGAATTATTATTATTATTATTATTATTATTATTATTATTATGTGTTCTTAGCGGGACTACTAATTTCAAACATATTGACACACTCTGTGAATCATGATGTATGCTCACTTTTCGTTTGTTAATCAATTTTTTAATTGAAGGGAGTTTCTAATTATTATTAGTATAATCGTATTTTATATATTTTTTAAACTGTTTCTCTGTGGCTGCGATAATCAAATTTCAAAATGTCACATCTATCTTCGTTTTTCCGAATATTATTATTATCTTGGGAGAAAGTTAATGGACCCAAAGTTAATAATTACCTGCTTCGGAGAAAGTTAAAATCTTATACCAAATTCTCTTAATTGTTGATGTTTGTTAGATAAGAGTTTTTATTTTCTGAGAAGAAATCTAGTATCCAATTATTTTCGATTAACATTCAATCAACTTTATTTTTACTTTTCATTTCTTGATTATTAGTTTTAAAAAAAATGGTTGATTTCTTAGGCAGGCCCTTAATTTCCTTCAGAAATTGCTGGTTAAAAATACATAATAAGTAAAAGTGTTTTTATAGAAATTTATTTTTTTAAAAAATTGTGTTACTAATCACTTTTTTTAATATATATTCTTAAGCAATATGCTTTGAATAAAACTTTTGTTGATGGTTGGATTCTGGAAAGTTCATTTTGTTTGTCCGCGCTTTCGGATGCGCCGACAAATTTTGTGCATGTTATCATTTCAATATATTTGGTCATCAAACTACGTTTTTCTCTTATTATTATTATATAAAACATTGGTTTATCTTATCATGTGGTGATGAAGTTAACCCTTGTCCAAAGATAATACTAATTGTTGTAAGATGAGCATTGGTAGGAATTGAAGTGAAGTAAGGTCTCTTTCTGAAAAGGGACCACAGTTAATGAAGACTAGTAGTGCTTAATTTATCTTAATTTTTTTTTCATTAAATGAAATCACAGTATTGAGTGCCACATGTATTGTTGTCACATGCTAGCTGCATTATTTCGTGTATTGTGTTTTTGTTCTGCCCTGTGTCCTGTACTTGGGAGTTGGGACCCCATTGTAAGTGATGTTGGTCCTCATGGTTTTACAGTGAGAAATGGGAAGAGAGTAGTACTAGACTACTAGTATTAGGATTGTGTGATAGAAATCTAGGAATTATATGATTCATTCATACCAAAAGGGCTTGTAGAGTAGGTGAAGCCAATAAAATCTAACTGGGAAAAATGGGAGCCTTGTGTGTGAATATTGTCATCTTAGTTAAGATTGGCCCCACATACTTGGCTACTTATGATACTTTACTTTCCTTTTGCCAAATTAGAATGTCCCTTTGTACCCAAAAATAACACCCAACTTGTAGTGGCCCTCCATGCGCCAACCCATGCATCATCATCCATGTCTTAGGTGCTAGCTAGCTACTTTATTGTATAAAAGAGTGAAGTGATGCAAATATTATTTCTCTTTTACTAATTACTAAAAGAGTGAAGTGTTAAAATAGTATTGAAAGATAAGGAAAATCGATCCATGAAAAATTGAATATTTGTCTGATTTATACGCAAAGTTTTAATTATCTAACAAAATAATCCTGTCAAAAAGTCAAATTATTGATCGGATGAATATGTCAACCAGAATTCATTTTTGGAACATATTTGACAAATACATTCGGCCTTTTATGTGTTATTTTTGGTCTTTTACTCATAAGTGAATGTAAGAATAGGAGATTCACGTGCATGATGGTAACTACTAACTACCGTTCATTTTGGTTGGGTAAGGGGTATGAAAAGGTTATGATTTGTGATTTGTGAACAAGTTGTTTCTTGTCATTTGACAAGTGAAAACCAAAAGGGTTTACTAATTTACTTACTTTTTTGAAGGGGGGAAAAAGTTGATGTTCTAACCTTCACGTGAAACTTGAACGAAGTAAACACTTGTTAAGGATACTATTATAGTAACATGTTAGGCTGTAAAGCATTACTTTCTTTTCTTATAGTGTTCAAACATAGCAAGGCTACTATGTTAATTAACCTTAGTTATTTATATATGTCTTCTCCTTTTGCCATCATGCTCATTATTTCGTGTCATGTCAAGGTGGGGAATGTGACACAAGGAATGATATATCAATAAGGGGTGACTTTACACTATGTATTTGTGTTTCTTAATCATTACCTCCATAACCCCCTAACCCACCATTCTCTCTCTAATGTCCTTTTCCTTTGCTTTTAATATTCTATACCTTTTTGACATTCCATGCTTATCTATAGTACCCTATCTTGTATATCTTATTATTGTTTTAGACTCATGGTAGTGATCTCACAAATGGGAATCATAATATTTAATTTGGACAACCCTCTTCTACCAGCTCTTTTGATATATATTTAATTAAAATATGATATTGTTAATCCTATACTTAATTTGCCTAATTCAGTTATTCATTTCTTCTTGGATCTTTTGAATGTTGAAGGCAAGGAGGGCATTGAGAGCACTTAAAGCATTGGTGAAGTTACAAGCACTGGTGAGAGGCCACATTGTGAGGAAGCAGAGTGCGGATATGCTGAGGCGCATGCAAACTTTGGTGCGCCTCCAGGCTCGTGCACGTGCGAGTCGCGTGCACTTGTCTGACAACATGCCTTCTTTCAAGTCTTCACTTTCTCATTACCCTGTAAGCCTAAACATGTTTATTTATTTATTTATAATTATTCTTAATTTGTTGTCCTTTTTCTTATCTTAACAAGCTGTTGCTAACTTGTTTATGTTATCCTTAACTCCTTAACAATGTACTTTACTTTATGCCCTGTCACAAACTGCATGTTTCAAACAAAGGTTAATGTAAAATTTGGCTTTTAGGTTGGAATGTGCGTATCTTTTGAGATGAGAACTACTATGCAAAGAATAGCTTATGATTATATCACAATCTGTCAGGTTTTTCATTTTCATGATTAATTGCAGGTTCCTGAAGAGTATGAGTATCCACTTCGTGCCTATAGTACGAAATTTGATGGATCTTCTATCCTCAAGGTACAAAAATTTATAGGGAACTCTAAGTAACCAAAAGTTTTCTATTGTACTACTTTAGAATGATGAATTGGCCATTTTGACTTGCAGAGATGTTGTTCCAATTCAAATTTTAGGGACATTGAGTTAGAGAGAGCCCGATTCGGTTCCAGTTGGTTAGACAGTTGGATGGAACAAAGTGCGTGGAGCCAAACTGGCAATGCTTCAAAGAAAAACGGGCACATAGATGACGAGAAGAGTGACAAGATTCTTGAAGTTGATACTTGGAAGCCACACATGAATTCCCACAATAACAGTAGCAGCTCATTCAAGGCACCACAACATTATTTCGCTCCAGATTACAGCGACAACTTTCTCATGGCATATGAATCTCCATCGAAACGTTCCTCGAAAGCGCTAAATACAAGTTTCTCATCTAGGGAAGTGTTGCCCTTAGGTTCTCCTAGATTCCACAAAGGAAAAGAAGTGGTGATGGCTTCAAGAACCGCAGAGAATAGTCCCCAAGCATTTTCGGCCTCATCTAGGCTCAGTAATGGTGGAAGGAGAGGCCCTTTCACACCAACAAAGAGCGAGTGTTCTTGGGGTTTCTTCAATGGATATACTAGTCACCCAAGCTACATGGCTAACACTGAATCTTCAAGAGCTAAGGTTAGGTCACAAAGTGCTCCAAGGCAAAGGCTTGAGTTTGAGAGATATGGTTCAACAAGAAGGAGTTTTCAGAATCCTTGGGATGCAAGGCCTAACCCAAGTTCTACCTCAAGCCAATTTAACTGAATTGGGAGTACCAAATTAAGATTATTCAAGTTTTATGGTGAATTTTATTATCTCTACCCTCTTTCTTCCCATTAAAAAAAAAAAAGAGAAGAGAAAAAAGAAGAAAGAAAGGAGAGGCATTGTTTTGTTTTGCTTTGGTTGGTTTTTATTTGTATGACAGTGGTTTTAGATTGTAAGTAGTTCAATAGTTGACTTGTACTCTTGTAGAAAAAAAAAATCCTCAAAAATGAACAAATAACTTTTTTTTTTACCAACCATCTCTCTTGCTTTCTTGATGATTGCCATTAATCTCGACACTCTTAACCAAAAACACTCGAATCATGTTCAAATTCTCTTCCAAAACTACGTATCATAGCCACCATGTAATTTTATGAAGGGATTATTAATCTATAATTTCAGATATGCAAGGCCTAACTTATAATCCTGTCCCCTTAGATACTTTTTCCATGCTCTTAATTTGTTCATTGATACATGATAAATTGTAGTCATATATGTAAAATTAGAAGTCTAGAGTTCCACATTGTTTACTCTCAATGGTCTTTCCACCATTCCTTTCATTTCTGTCCCCGGATGCACCAATGACACCATGACTTTGTCCAATTCCAAGCTTAGGCAAACCTCGATTCAATCCGTCAAGAAGGACACAAGCTTTACACCATTTCTGTACATGAAAAATATTGTCAATCAGCTGATAAAGTGAAAACCCAAACATCTAGGCAATCCAAATATGAAACAAACTGAAAATTGAATGTTAAAATATAAAAGGAAACAACTATATCTAACAGGTATATCTTTTTTGTGAAAGAAAGTTAGGCAGAGTGGAGGTTAGTCCATTCTATGATCAATCTATATCTTAGTACTTAAAATATCACAAAAAGAAACATCAGGTTTTGTTGAAATGCATCATTTATATATGAAACAAGTTTCCCTGAGATCTGATATTCATCCAATGGGGCACACTGAAGGTAATACCTGGCTAGAAATATAACCACACCGTTCACATGTTCCTTGCTCTGGCATTTTTGCAGTTGTAGATATCCTGAAATTCTCACCCGATCTAATGATGTCGAGAACCGCCCGAGGTCTACATTTCAAGAGGAAACCATTAATATTCCAATTTCAACACAAGAAAGAAAAAAAATAGCCTATCAAGCACGAGCAGCAACCTAGACAATAAACCCACCTGAGTCTTTCCAAATCTTTGATGAACTCTCGGGCAAAACCACGATAAGCATTTGGAGAATAGATGCCTGTGGGGTATTGAGAGAATATATAGTATTATGTTATAGAGTTTAATCGGAATGGTACTAACTATGATAGGGAATGATAAACATTACATTCAGTGGAAAAGTAGTCGAGCCTCTTGAAATATGCATACGTGAGAGACATCAAAGTGAGTCAAGGATTCGCAAATTTGCATTGCAGTTGGAGAAAGGTGACAAGAACCAACAAATATTTTTACGAATAAGATTAGCTTGTTCAACTAACTAACTAAAAGGATATATTACGATCTCCTTCTCGTATGTATACTTGAAAGGCTTGCACCTGGGAATGGGCCCATCTTCACCTGTGGTTATGGAAGTGCATCTACTCAATCTGATCACAAAGAGAGACAAGCATCACAACGACCGGCGTGAATTCAAAGGGAAAAGCTAAGATAAGAAGCTACCTAGCAATATCTCCTCTAAGTATATTCAAGAGAACTGTCTCTGCAATATCGTCGGCATTATGACCGGTAACGAGCTTATCTACTTTCAAGAGTGCAGCACCACGATCAAGGGCCTGCCGACGGAAGACACCACAGAAGGTACAATTATTCTTTTTACCAATGGTGGCAACAATTTCATCCATGGTCCAACCATAGAGGTCCTTGTAAGAGACAACCTTGAGAGGCAGTCCATACTGAATTTGGTTTCTGTGAACAGTTTCAAGGGAGTCATCACGGTAGCCGGTGATGCCCTCATCAACAGAGAGCAGGAAGAGATGGAGGCCATAGTCATGGGTTTGGTTAAGCTTAGCTAGCACATAGGCCAGGACTGTGGAGTCTTTGCCGCCTGAAGCACCGATTGCCACACGCTCCCCACGTGTGAAGAGGCCATTGGAGACAATGACTTGGTGAATCTCGTCCTCAAAGACCCGAAAGAAGCACTCCCTGCATAACTGTTGGAGGGTTTTCGGCCTTCTCAAGGCGGCCCTCCCACTGCACAGGCAACACAATCGCCCATTTCTCTCCCTTTCTTGTTCCATAGTCTCCACTTCTGTTCTACTTTCAACCAAAGAAATGTGTATTATCATGAGAAAGAGTAATTAATAAAGAGAAACTCTTGGTGGCCAGCAATCTTTAATAGTTTTAGTCATCATTTGACCAGCACAAATACTAAATTGTCTTTAACAAATAAATTTTATTAATTCATGTGGGCAAACTCTAAAAAATGTGGGTGCAAACTGTATTGATTCATGTGTGCAAACTCTGGTAAATATAGGTGCAAACTATATGCTTCTTATCTGCAAAATTCATGTAAATAAGGGTGCAAATTATTTCAGGCCAAGTGCTGGTAAAAAATGATAATATTTACTGATCATATACATTGCTCATTAATAAATTCAACAAAAACAGTTAAGTTAGTTGTTGAAAAATTTTATTCCCATATCTTATCCTCTAATAAATTTTACACCAGACAAATTAGGTTATCAGATTATGATTCTCCCCTTGTAAAAAAGTTGCTCCACATCATTACATACATCATACTGCACATGAACACTAACTCCTAAGGAGTTTGAGTAACATGATTTGCCTATAGAAGACAGAGGCTGAAATTGGATACTATAGATACTGCACATTATTACATACATCCCAATATAAAACATGGAACGAAGACAAACCTAGTCAGAAATTGGATACTATAGATACGAATTCATGAAGGAGAAGATGGTCTGACCTTGAATCGAAAAAGGAATGAAACGCAGTGTGTTGCTTTTGCTTCAGGATATTCAATAGCTTTGGATTTCTTCTTCGAGGCTGCTGGAGTATCCTTACTGTTATCTCTGTTTTCCGTGTCTCTACTCTCTACTGTTCTGAGAGAGTAAAGCGAGTTCCTTTGGTCCGTTCTATTTTCAATTTCATTACTTTTTTTTACAAATTATAAAAAATAAAAACAGAATTTTATTATTTTTATTTTAAAAAAAAAATAATAACAAAAAAATAAAAACACAAACTAAACGCATTGTTAGTTCAAAACGTGATCCATTCGAAAAAACCCTAGCAGAGAAAGAGTACGTACTCCGTACTCAAAGAGAATGAGAGAAGGAGAAAGCGGGGGCGAGCGGTTGAGGGTGAAACACGGTGAGGAAGATGGCCATGCCATCGGAAGAGATAAGGGGGAGAGCGTGGGTGGGTGTGTATCCGGTGTTAAGGAGGGTTCTTCTCGAGAGGGGTTAGGAAAGCCATCCAAGGTCTCTTTTAGAGATAAAGTCATTGGTGCAGAAAAGTCTAAGGCCTTTGCATTAGTAGGGTCTTTATCTGGGGATGGTATCGCAACGGTGACAGGTAAGCAGGGTGATTCTCGTCCACCAAGTGTCAGTTTTACCAAGGAGGCAAAGAGCTGTCTAGCTGAACCTTATAAGGAAGCCATCGTGATCAAGGTGTTGGATAAGTATTATGGCTACACGGCTCTCATGCATAAGCTCCGGATAGTATGGCGCATCAAAGGAGGGTTTGATTTGTTGGATGTGGGATTTGGATATTTTTTGGTTAAATTTGATATTGCTGGGGATCGTGAGAAAGTCATTCTTGGTGGCCCGTGGTTGATAGACGGTCACTATGTTGCAGTAAAGCCATGGGATGTGGATTTTAGGCCATGCGAAAAATCCTTTGGATCAACGCTGGTATGGATTCGAGTCTCGGGACTTCCAATTTGGTGCTACCAGGAACAAGCAATGCTGCGAATTGCTTCTGCAATTGGGATTCCGATGAAAGTAGATTTGGCTACTAAGCTCGCAGAAAGAGGAAAATATGCCCGAGCTTGTGTTCAAATTAATCTTGAGTTGCCTGTAATCAAACATATTATAGTGGAGGGTGTGACTTATGAAGTGGAGTACGAGAGTTTACAGTTGATTTGTGCTACTTGTGCACGGTATGGGCATGATAAATCGTTGTGCATGGAGAAGGAGTCCTTGGAAGGAAACATAAATTCCTTTGGTGATGGAAAAAATAATGAAGCCCCAACACTAGTGCCACACAACAATCATGAGATTCAAAAAGAAGTTGAATCAGAAGCTCGTGATTTGGGTGAGAAATTAGGAGTTGTTAAAGGGAATGATGTGGTTACGGAATCATTGGCTCCTCACATGCCTGATGGTCTTGTTAATGAGGCATGCATGGATGATGGAGAGGGCTGGCAACAAGTGCTGCGTAAGAAAAAATTTACAATGGGCCAGTCATCAGGTTTGAAGGACCAAGATGGAAAGCAGCACAAGTTTGGTTCGAGAAGGGTTCCAAGGCCCAATTTGCATGGTGATGGAGGCAAATCAACTGGCATTAGGATGGGGAAGCAAGAAAAACATGAAATTGCGCCATCTCCATCGCGCAGAACTCCTGCACGTCGTGGAATTTCTCTACGGAAGCGTCCTCGGCCTTCCTCCTTGCAGAACTCGCCAGTTGATAAAAATGGTGGCACAACGGAGGAAACCTTAGTAGATGGAAGCATGGCAAGTGCAGTGTCAGGGGGTCCAAAGGTGGCAATTATTGAGGATCAGAGTGTGCCAGTACCGCAGGACAAACCACCTATTGAGGTTGGTGATTCTGTTTAGAGTTTATGTTCTTATTTATTCTGTCCCTATTATTTATGGATAGTTTAAATATGATTGTTTGGAATATTAGGGGTGCTTCTAATAAGTTAGCCCGGGTGCATTGTAAGGAACTTGTTAGGAAATTTAGACCTGTTTTCTTTATTGTGGTTGAAACTCACTCCCCTTTTCAGCATTTAAAATTATTTTGGGAAAGGTTGGGGTATCACTCTGTTGGTATAGTAGAGGCACAGGGGCATAAGGGAGGTATTTGGTTTCTATCCTCTATGAAGGGTGTTTGTTGTAAGTTCATTGATGCTTTTGATCAGGGTGTTACTGTTGAGGTTCACTTTGATAATTTAATTTGGAGGTGTAGTGGTATTTATGGCAGTCCTCAATTTAATAAAAGGGTTCTTCTTTGGGATTATCTTGTTGCACAATCCATGGTTTTTCAAGGACCTTGGATTGTTCTTGGTGATTTTAATGAAGTCAAATTCTCTCATGAATCTAAGGGCTGTCAATTTTCTCATCAAAGAGCAGACATGTTTGCTACTTCATTAGGGGATAGTGGTTTGTTTGATCTGAAGACTATCGGGAGGCAGTTTTCTTGGTACAGGAGGGTGAAAAATTATGTTGACGTGGCAAAAAAGCTTGATCGAGTCTGTATAAATAGTAGTTGGTTATCTATCTTTCCAGAGGCTTATGCAGAAGTTTTAAATAGGCTTCAGTCTGATCATTGCCCTATTCTGGTGCGTTGTAAAGGTCGTCCTCAGCCTAAAGGGAATCGACCTTTCCGATTTGTTGCTGCTTGGGCTACTCATCCTGGGTATAAAGATATTGTGAACCAGTCATGGTGGTCTGGTAATAGAGGAATTCATGGCAAGCTTTCAGAAGTACAGAAGAATTCACTAGAGTTTAACTCGAAGGTATTTGGTAACATTTTTGTTAAGAAATGTGAATTAGAGCAGCAGATTAATTATTTACAAAAGCGTTTGGAAGTGGTGGATAGTATTTATTTGCGTCAGAAAGAGCAACAGTTGCTTGATGATTATAATAATACTCTAGTGCAAGAAGAGCTCCTATGGTTCCAAAAGTCCAGAGAGCAGTGGGTAAGGTTCGGGGATAGGAATACAAGATTCTTTCATATTCAAACTCTTGCGCGAAGGAAGCATAATAAGATTCATGGCCTTTTTCTCAAGGATGGAGTGTGGGAAACTGATCCAGAAGTTCTGAGTCAAGAAGCAGAGTCTTTCTATAAAAGCTTATTCTGTCATTTGGATGATGTTGATTTGGGTTGCCTTGGTGATGTGCCTCTTCCTTCTCTGAATGAGGAAGCTTGCAATAATCTTACGGCACCAGTTACTATGGAGGAAGTCAAAACAGCTGTTTTTCACATGAACTCTTTTAAAGCTCCAGGTCCGGATGGGTTTCAAGCTTTCTTCTTCAAAGAATATTGGGAGATCATTGGTCTTGATGTTTGGAAGATGGTTAAGCAGGCATTCTCCGGTGTTACTCTTGATCCGAGAATGTTGGAGACTTTACTGGTTCTCATTCCAAAGGTTGAATCACCGGTATCTATGAAAGATTTCAGGCCGATTAGTCTCTGCAATGTAGTTTACAAGATCATCACGAAGGTCCTTGTTAATAGGCTTCGTCCTCATCTTGCAGAGATTGTTGGCCCGCTTCAAGGAGGATTTATTCCGGGACGAGGAACTCCTGACAACATCATTATTGCTCAAGAAGTCCTCCACTTTATGAAGAAGACTAAATCAAAGAAAGGCACACTGGCCTTTAAGATTGATCTGGAGAAAGCTTATGACAGAGTTGACTGGAGGTTTTTAGCTCATACCCTTAAGAGCTTTGGTTTTCCTATTCCTACACTTAATTTGATTATGAATTGTGTCACTGCTTCTTCCTTATCTATTCTTTGGAATGGGAGTCGTCTGAATGGCTTTACTCCTAGTCGAGGTCTTAGACAAGGAGACCCTATGTCACCCTATCTTTTTGTGTTGTGTATGGAGCGACTGGCATGCTTTATTAGTCATCAGGTTGATTTGGGCTTGTGGGAGCCGGTTGCTATTTCTAGAGGGGGACCAAGAATATCCCATTTAATGTTTGCGGATGACTTGCTTCTATTCTGTAAAGCTACAAAGAGACAAGTGCAAAATGTGATGTTGGTTTTAGAGACTTTTTGCAAAGCATCTGGGATGAAGATTAATGTGGAGAAGTCTAAAGCGCTTTGCTCCAAGAATGTCTCTGCAACAAGGAAAGAGGTTTTCACTGGGGTATCCTCTATCAGATTTGTCCAGGATTTGGGCAAGTATCTTGGAGTTACCCTTAGCCATTCTAGAGTGACTCGTTCAGCTTTCAATGGTGTCCTGGATAAGATTCGGAGTAGGCTAGCAAGCTGGAAAGGGAGTTTACTCAATCGGGCTGGTAGACTCTGCTTGGTTAATTCTGTTGCCGCTGCTATTCCCACGTACCAGATGCAGGTCTCTATTTTTCCCAAAGGAATCATTAGTAAATTGGAGTCTATGATGAGGAATTTTCTTTGGAAAGGACAAGTTGATGGAAGAGGATTGAATCTTGTTAGTTGGAAGGTACTGGTTACTCCAAAAAAATATGGAGGTTTGGGGATTAGAGATCCTTATTGTGTAAATATTTCTCTTCTTGGGAAGCTAGTTTGGACTTTTTTCCAGCAGCCAAACAAGCTATGGGTCCAATTATTGGATGCCAAATACCGATCATCTCTATATGACTGTTTTAGTTATCCTAAGAACAAGGACTCTCCCATTTGGAGGTGTCTTTGCAAGGCTTGGAAAGTGTTGAAGGATGGGTTTGCTTGGTGTATTGGAGATTTGAACCAGAATTTTTGGTTTTCTAGCTGGAGGAGAGAAGGACGGTTATCTAATGAGATGGATTATGTCCACATTTCTGATTCGAATCTCCGGATACAGGATATTTGGTCGGTTGGTAGGTGGCATTTGGATACTCTTTATTCTCCTTTATCTCAAAATCTGAAAGATAATATTCTCTCTTACAATCCAGATGAACAAGCAGGTCCGGAAGTGGGTTGGTATTGGAGTGGGTCTGCTGCCAAAGTCTATGACTCACGCAATGGTTACTTGTGGTTGTGTAAGCAGCTGTTTGGTTGGGAGGAGAGGGAGAATTGGCTTTGGCTTTGGCTTTGGCGTCAGCTTGTTCCGGAAAAGCATAAGTTTTTGGCTTGGTTGTGTCTTAAGGAGGCTCTTCCTACTGCAAGTTTTCGCTTTAGAAGAGGGATGTCGTCATCGGATAGGTGTCCAAGATGTCTTTCTAGCCAGGAATCGGTTATACATTGTATTCGGGATTGTCCAAAAGCTCAGCTTGTCTGGCAAAGGTTGGATATTCCTTGTCATCCTTTGGATTTGAAGAACTGGTTCTTGTATCATAGCAGAGAGCACCCGTTCAAGTTCTTTTCGGGACTTTGGTGGATATGGCGAGCAAGGAATAACGACATCTTTAATCCCCATGAAACTTAGCCTCCGGAAAAAGTCATTTGTCTGGCATTAACTTCAGAAAAGGAGCTTAGAAATATTTTTGAATTACAACGTATGTCCCTTCCCTCTACTCTAAATGGTTTTTGGAATCCCCCATCCATTGGTACTTTTAAGATTAATTGTGATGCTAGTTATTTTGGTTCGGGTGATAGTGTTGGTTTTGCTTGTGTTATTAGAGATTGTAATGGGAGCTGGCAAAGGGGGTGTTTGGGAATGATTGAGAGTAATAGTATTCTTCAAGGAGAATTGTTTGCTATTTGGAGAGGATATCTCTTAGCTTGGGATGTGGGTCAACGAGATGTTATTTGTGAGACGGATTGTGTGGAAGCATTTAATCTTGTTACTCAAGATGGTTTTGGGTTTATTGATCCACTGGTGCTCAAAATAAGAGATATCATGCATTGGAATTGGCGTGTTGACTTTCGTTTGATTATGAGAGATGCAAACACGGTGGCAGATACTATGGCAAAGATGGCGATGAAGTTACAACTTTCGCATGTGGAGCTTCTTTCACCTTGGAAGGAGTTTAAGAGTAGTCTTAAACGGGACTGTCCCTCTATTTAAGCAGTTCCTTGTTTTGTTTCTTTTGTTTTTCTTTGTTTAATTTATTTCAGTCACAAAAAAAAAAACGCATTGTTAGTTATGTGAAAATTATGGTTAAGGTACCTATATATTAGGTTAAATAATTGAATAATGTTGAGAACCATCAAAATTATTGTCAACAATTAATCATTAATGTTTAAAGTCAAGGGTGCGAGAATCGAATCGGTCAATGAACTGGTAGAGTAACTGATTTAATGGTTCAGAAGTTCAACCGAGATTCAACTGAGATTCAACCGGTTTAACTAATTATAAAATAAAATTATTAAAAATTTAATATATAATTTTAAATATTTAAATTTAATGATTTTTAAGTCGATAAAATTTAAAATTTTACAATTTTATCTAATTATCCATAATTTATCATTAAAAGTTTACAAACATCTTCAAATATCAAAATTTATAACCAATAAAAATCAAAATACCCATAAATGACAAATCTAAATAAGAAAAATCAGCATAAACAACTCAATCAGAATAAACAAAGAAAAATTCCAACATAAATAATGGAGTGAAGCTCTGCACCACAGCACCATCAACAACTCAGATCAGAAAAATAAACAACCAGAATCAACAAATCAGAAAAATCAGCATAAACAATTTAAAATCAAAATCATAGCATAAACAACTCAGAATTGATTCCAGCATAAACAATTTGGCGCATTAAGTTGAATTGAATCAAGTCAGTCCATGTTTATTGCTTAAGACTTTCTGTTATTGTAAATGTTACTCTCATTCATCAATGCAGTTTATTTTATTGTTTACCTCAACTTGGTGAGTCTACTTTTTGTCCATAAGGTGAGGCAGGCACCATCAATTCATGTTGGAAAACACTAAGCAATGCATGAAAGATGTATAATATAGGATTTCTAAATCATGGAGTCATGACAATTAATCAAATCTTTTACTTTTGAACAACAGCAAAGGTCCTAGGTATGCAGGCACTTACCCTTTTTGCCACCACTTCCATAAAATTTCCAGCCATAAAGTACAAACTAAATATAGGATGTAGCTTCAACATGAAAACTCTGTTTTGTGTTTCAAAAAGTGGTGGGCACAAGGAAAACTTTCAAGTAAATATATTCAGCAAGAGAAGCTCTGATTAACATTTAAAAGAATGGTATGACTTGAACATATTTATAGTTATATATACAACATAGGTGACAATATACTAGAACATCAAAGATAATGCTACCATTTTATGCTATCAACCACTGCCTAAGGTCTTAAACATTCTTCAACAGATGCACTTATTAGATTTTAAACCTTCAATCACTTTGATCCACTCTTCAATTCTGTTTTCTATTTTGCTATTGCTAGGGTTCTTTGTTCCCTTTTCAGTTTCAGAGGAGAGGAGTGGGACTGGGCTGCGTTGGGGGATTTGGGATTTTATGGTTTTTTTTTTTTTTAAGGTATAAAACACTGCCGTTTTGGAGGAGTGCACTGAACCAAAAAAAACCTTTAAAAAAACTGGACGGTTCCGGAGATTCACCGGTTAACCGCCAGTTTGACCGATTTTTTAACTAATTTTTTGCCAAACAGTTTATAAATCTAACCGAACCAACCTATGATTACTGGTTAACCCGATTGAACTGACTAGTTTGGTTCGGTTTTCAAAACAATAAAGCTAATATGTAATTTTTTTTATTTATATGAATTTAACTAATACGGACACACGATAAATTTATTATTAGTAGAAAGTTTTAAATTTTTTTAATAAATATATTAAAAAATTATATTTTTTATATTTTTAACAAGAAAAAAATTAATTTATAATCTTTTTTTTTTACCAAAGATATGAGACTCGAACCCGCAACCTTTTAATTGAATATGGAGAGACTATGCCATTTGAGCTATTACTCATTAGCAAATTAATTTATAATCTTAACATGTAGGCTGGAACATAAAATATAAACCCTATTTATATTTCACAGCTTTTACACTTTATAGTGATATATTTTGGTAGCTACAATTCAAGCATCTTGTCATCATTTCACACGGGAAAAAAAATAGCGGCTCTTCATTCACTGAACCAAACCTCTCATATAACCTCTCATACTTTCAAGCAAAACCATTATAGTGTTAAGAGTGTACGGTTTTGGTTTTGGTTTTAAGAATCGATTATTATGGTTTGAATTTTGTGCAATTCAGTTCGATTTTAAGATTCATATATCATATATGTAATAAGTTTAGGGTGACATGATTTGATGATTGTTTAAGTTCCATACACGTTATAAGTTTTGGATTAGATGATATTAAGTTTAAGTTACTTGTTAAGTAACAAACTGAAAAATGATTATACACATTACTAGTGTAAATTTCAGCTTTCTGTAGTTAAAGACCCAGAAGACTATTGGAAAATGAATTCATGTACAAATAAATTTCTTTGCATATAAAATAGAAGAGTAGAAGTATTCATAAGTCCACATAGTCAAACCATTAGTCAATTTTTAAAGACATTAGCAAAGAAAATAAAATAAACGAATTTCCCAAGCTATTAATATAACTATACATAAAAGAACAGAAACAGGATCATGCCCCCTTCAAACCTTCATTATTAACTGTCATTGCATTTCCATTTAGAAGTTGGAACACATGTTAGATAGTGACACCAATGGCAATGATCATAGCCATTGTCACCCCGGAATAGCATCACCAAAGCAATCAATAACCTGCAATCCAACCACTTGTGATATAACTACAGAAGCGCATGAATTAGATCAATCACAAACTATTAAAATCACAGCAAAGCCAATGATGGAATCAGCATTGGTTGGTAGAAAGTACATTAATCAACAAGTAACAAGCTTCACAATGTTCTACTAAATAGAACTCGTTCTCCCTTTTCCAAGAAAGAAATAAAAATATGGGTAAACTACATTAACCTCTTGTAAAGTTAGGCAATACTACATGCACTGCCCTTGATTTGTCATGCCTATACTAGTTTACCGGAGGGCAAGTTAGTGTCATCTTCTTAGGGAAGCCTTTTCCCATTAAATGACATCGGCTACATGGACCAAAGACGTCACTACGTCGTGTCCATGCATTGGAAGGTGACGAAGTTTTGCGTTAGTTGTAGCAGGCCTAACACAATTCTACATAGATCCAAAGATGTCATTGCGTAGTGGCCATGCATTGAGCAAGTTAATGTCATGTTTTACAAAACAAAAGGGACTAAGTGTTTTATAACCTAAATCTTAGGGAGATTAGTGTATATTTTTCCAATTAGAACGATGCTGTTGGTAATATCGCCTAAACCACTAAAAACAATAACATTACTAATAAGTATTTTAGAAAGGAGCTCACCCAACAATCAATAGAACAAGAGAGATAAGCCATAGAGCATATTGGTAAGCCTTGTATTTTGACTTGAAGCGAACACCAGAAGGAAGACGCTGCTGCTCTAGCCAACCGTATTGAGGACGAGGAAGAAAGATAAAGCCAAGGAGAAATCCTGTTAGGAATCCCCCAATGTGAGCAAAATTATCAACATGGGGCAAAATGCCAATGGCAAGATTGATGACAATAATGACCAAAAGTGAGAGTAATGCAGCAGCCTACAAAATGCAGAAGAAGAAGAAAAGTGAGTCAAATGAAAATTGAGCCTACTGTACTATAAACAGAATCAAGTATTGTTTCAAAACTAAGTCCTTTGAATGTAATTAACTCTTCAACTTAAAGAACTCCTAAGCATAGAGAACAGATAAATAAGACTGGACCAATGTGATCACCTTGTTGGTATAAATAGTCCAGTTAGTAATAAGTTCCGAAAGCATTGCTCCTAGAAGTCCAAAAAGAGCACCAGAAGCACCAACAGAGATATTGTTTCTAATAAATAGAGACGAGAGCACACTCCCACCAAATCCAGACAACAGGTAAATGATTCCTATCCTCACTGCGAAATATAAATGAAAATGTTGGATATAGTCATCTATAGTGTTGATCTTGAATAACACAAACTAAAGTTCAATGGTTTTATCTATGTCTTTCTTTAGAAACATGATGATCAAAATAACCCCTTCGGGAAAAGGAAGCATACCAAACCCGAATTGTTGTTCGAGACGAATGCCGATAAAGACCAAGCTCAACATGTTTGCTGCCAAATGAACAACTCCGGCATGTAACCAAATGCAAGTGATAAGTCTCCATCCCTGATGATGATTAACAACACTATCCCATTGAAGGGCTCCCATCTTAGTCAACCTTCAGAAATCAAAAGAAAACAAAGTAGTTTCAATCAATAAAAGTCCTTCAGGAACATGATTAGTTGATTACTAGACTACTCCACAACTACTATTATCAGTAATTCAGATAACTGCAACTTATTATGCCATGGAAAATCCAATCCTCTTTGTTCAAGTTTTCACAAGAGGATTGAGCAGCAAAGGACAACATTCCATTATTTTGAAGACATTATTTTGGAAAACCTAATAAACTCTTAAACATAATGTTTACTTCAAAGCCAAAACACAACCAGAGGAACTTTTATCTAAACTGAAATGCTAGACTATACTACCAAATTGAGATCATGAGATTAATACCAACATCAACAAAAACACAACAATTCCCAAAATAATAATAATAACAACAAACAATGAGAAAGAACAAAGCATTGAAATTGAAGCAAAATTGAAGAGCAGTGATGAGAGTTGTTACGTTATGGAAGAAGGTCCAAACAATGGATTCTCAGAGAGAGGCTGAAAGGAGAATCTACCGAGAAATGTAGCCACACAATGACCCCGAACCCGAATACCAGAATTTTTGTTGGGACAATCATTGATGTACATAGCGACAATGAAAACAACAGAATTGGCAAGAACAAACATAGGAACAAGCCAGGATGTCCAAGTGGTTTCTGAATGATAAAGATGAGAAGCAGTAGTAGAAGTAGTAGGAGCAGCATAGTAGTAATTCCTGTTGGAATTCCGTATCGGTGCCATGTTGTTCTTGTTAGCCCCACCAGCTTCTAGATCTCTGTAACTCCCAGACATGTTAAAGTTGTTGTCTTTCAGTTCTCATTTGGAGAGAGGAAGCGGAAGCAGAGGTAGATTAGATTTGGAGGAAGAGGGGGAGTTACTGTTTACTAGTTAAGTTTGTAACTTGCACACCATTAACTATTAACCAAGTAATTAAAATCAAACCTTCTAAGAAACGTGTGTTCGTGTGCTGTGCCCCACTCCCATTAATCAAAAACATGAGTTTCAGATTTCTAATTATTTTTCTTATAAAATATCATATCTAGTATTATAAAACTTATT
The DNA here is from genome assembly GCF_003086295.3 of Arachis hypogaea. Classification (NCBI taxonomy): domain Eukaryota; kingdom Viridiplantae; phylum Streptophyta; class Magnoliopsida; order Fabales; family Fabaceae; genus Arachis; species Arachis hypogaea. The sequence goes on from NC_092050.1 coordinate 157,675,264, forward strand.
ATATATTTTTCTGTTTTCTACTCATTTTTCTTTGTTCAAAATTTTCAAACTAATAATGAAGTATTGAACCATCTCAAGCTATTATTTTCTAATCTATAATTCTAGTTTATTAACATTACAAAATATATAATTAGTTGTATTTAAATATATAATTAGTTAAAATATAATACTTCAATTGTATTTAAAAAGGAAGATCCTAAGATTTCTATTTTAGACATAAAGTTCAATGTCCTATCTCATTTTAATTCTTGTTCTAGACAGAGGCTTAGATGACTAATTTTTTAGAGATAATACTTAATTTGGTCCTGAACTTATATACGAGTTTTAATTTAGTTTCTGAGGTTTCAATTGCCTCTATTTAGTCTCCAAAATTTATAAACGTATCTCATATTAGTCCCTGAGACTATTTTTAGTATAAAAACATTAATAGAACGTTGTTGTAGACTATCACATGTCACGTTAAAACTTGTAAAATGATGCAGTTTTGGTTTTGACATTTAAATAGCTCAAAAACGGCATCGTATTACTTATTTTGTTAGGTAAAATTTTAATAAACACCATTTAGAATATTGTTTTTAGGTTATTTAAGTGCCAAAACCAAAACGACATCATTTTACAAAATTTAGTGTGGCATCCAGCTGTCACGACAGTATTCTGTTAATATTTGTACGTTGAAAATTATTTCAAGAACTAACATGATTTATGTTCACAAAGTTTGGGGACTAAATAGAAGCAATTGAAACTTCATGAACTAAATTAAGACTCGCATAAAAATTTAGGGACCAAATTAAATATTATCTGAATTTTGAACGACAGTGAATTATTTACGAGGATTTGTGGTGTTTACCAAGGAGTCTTTGTCTTTGTTGGTCATCATAGTGACGTGGCAAATGGTGATTGGGTTCAAGTTTGGAGGGTTTGTTGAATGGAACAACGTCAACAGAGATTGTAATGTGTTTTACTTTCCGGGAAAGCTACATTGTTTGTTATTCTAATCAAAGTATAAACTCCTTTTACTCTCTAGAACAGAAATTAAACTTCAAATATGGAACATGCCAGAGCATTGTAAGACAACAACTTTAGGAAGAAAAATCGCTGCTAGGGTGGGAGAAGTCATGGAATGCAATGTATTCTCAGCGGGTCCAGGAAAAGGAAACTTTCTTAAAGCATCAGTCATGATAAGGATAGAGGATCCACTGAAAGAAGGCTTAAACATGGGGAGTAAGCGAGATGGTTTAACAAAGGTGGAGTTCAAATATGAAAGGCTGCCCACATTTTGCTACTTTTGTGGCAGGATCGGACATGATGTAGCAAACTGTGAGATAGCAGAAGCAGAAGAAGAGCACACCAGTAGTTCAAAAAAAGGGCTGGGAGCCTGGCTAAGAGCAGATATAATAGGCAATAAGGTGGAGCAATCAGCAGAACAAGAGAAGCCAACTAAAACGGGAGACAAAGAAACTGAGAAAGGAACGCAACAAGGAAAGGGAGAGGTGTTAGAAAAAATGGCAAAGCTAACTATGAAGGAAAAGAGCCAGCAATTCATAGAATACAAGGAAGGAAGCAAAGTCTCAAACAGGGAGAAAGCACCACATCAAACAGCAGATGTTGAAACCATTATCATCGAAGAGACGAACGGAGAGGCTACAGATCAGGGGGAAGAAGACAAAGAAAAAGGAAAGAAAGTAGATAAGGAACTAAAAGAACAGAAGAAGGACAAAGATAAAATAGAGGACGAGGAGGAATCTCAACTTCAGAAAAATCAAAAGAAATGGAAGAGGATGGCAAGAGAAGCTCCACTAAGAATAACATGCCAGAAAACTAAAGAGCCAGAACAAAATAAAAAGAGGAAAGAAGAAGACACAGAAATGGAGGACAGGGAGATGGGAGGCAGCAGCAAACGCTACCAAGCAAGGAGCAAAAATACACAGGCAGAGGCTGCAGGGCAGCCCTGCCAAATCCCATGAAGATAATTAGTTGGAACTGCCGTGGGCTTGGGAACCCATGGGCAGTGAGAGCTTTGAACAAGCTCTTGAAACAGCAAGCTCCCAACCTCATATTCTTAATGGAGACGAGGAGAAAGATTGACGAATTAAATCGTATTAGGAATAGAGGAGGAATGGGAAACATTGCGGGGATTGACTGTGAAGGGGAAGGAAGAAGTAGAGCGGGCGGCTTGGCGGTTATGTGGGATAGCTCTATTGTTTTGGAAGTATCATCAATGTCCTTGAACCATATAGACATGAGGGTAAAAGCAGCAGAAGTTGGACAGCAGTGGAGGATTACGGGGTTCTATGGGAATCCGGATGCAGCCAACAAGAAAAAATCATGGGATCTCTTGAGCTCGCTTGGTCAATCTCAAAACATGCCGTGGTTGGTTTTTGGAGATTTTAACCAAATCCTGGAACAGAAAGAGAAGACAGGGGGACTGCCAGTTACTTATAGCCAAATGAAAGGCTTTCAAGAGGTACTACAAATGAATCAGCTGCTAGACTTGGGGTTTGTGGGGCACTCTTTTACATGGACAAACAACCAACCAGGAGAAATGAACATTCAAGAGAGACTAGACAGGGCAGTTGCAACAATTGACTGGAAGGAAGCTTTTCCAGAGACAATTGTAAGACACTTGCAGAGGTACAGATCAGATCATTGTCCTCTCTTAATAGATGTAACAGGTCAAGAGAACAAAAGAAGGAGGAATAGGCCAAATATCTTCAGATTTGAAGAAATGTGGCTTCAAAACCAAGAGTGTAAAGAAGTAATTTGCAAGAGCTGGTCGGGAAGTGCAGAACATTTGAAATGGAAGCTGGAAAATTGTGGAAGAAAGCTACAACAATGGGGAAAACATAATTTTGGACAACTACCAAAGAAGATCAAAGAGAAGCAGGATTCTATAGAACATCTCACAACCCTCCCGCAATCTGAATCGACCATCATGAGACTAAAAGAGACACAAAGGGAGTTAGACGATTTGTTGTACCAAGAAGAGATTAAGTGGGCACAAAGATCAAGAGCAACGTGGCTTAAAGCGGGGGACAAAAATACTAAATATTTTCATCAGAAAGCATCACAAAGGAACAAAAGAAACCGTATAGAGAGGATTACCGATGATGCAGGAATTCTTTTTGAAGATGAAGAGAAAATAGAGGAAATTATAGTGAACTTTTATGAGGATTTGTTCAAGACCGAAGGGACAATGGAGGAAGAACAAGTGGCTGCAGTAGTGGGAGGCAGAGTCTCGCAGGAGGCTTTTAATATTTTGGAGGAGGACTTCACACAAGAGGAAGTCAGAACAGCCTTAAAGCACATGCACCCAACTAAAGCCCCCGGACCGGATGGGATGCCGGCACTCTTCTACCAAAGAATGTGGGATATTGTGGGAGAGGAAACTTCCAAGTGGGTCCTTAACTGTCTAAATGGGGAAGGAGACTTTGAAGAGATGAACAACACCTTTTTGTGTCTAATCCCCAAAACAAAGACCCCAAAGCACACTAGAGAATATAGGCCGATATCTCTTTGCAATGTGATTTTCAAGCTAGCGACGAAGGTCATTGCAAACAGACTAAAGCAAATTCTTCCGGGGATTGTGGGAGAGTACCAAAGCGCCTTTACTCCAGGTAGATTAATTACGGACAATGGCTTGGTGGCTTTTGATATATTCCATTATATGAGGAAAAAGGTAAACGGAGCAAAGGGTTATGTGGGCATAAAGTTAGATATGGCAAAGGCTTATGATCGGATCGAATGGAGTTTTCTCTTGGCGGTTATCAAGTGTATGGGGTTCCCACAAAAGTGGGTGAAACTAATCCAAAAATGCATCAGGTCGGTGTCTTTCTCAGTACTTATCAATGGCAGTCCCTCCAAGAGTTTCAAACCTACTAGAGGCATAAGGCAAGGGGATCCCCTTTCTCCATACCTATTTTTATTGTGTGCGGAAGTGTTCTCAGGTCTCCTTATCAAGGCTCAGGAAAGACAAGCGATTCAAGGAATAAAGATAGCTAGGAATGCACCCGAAATATCACACCTTTTTTTTGCGGATGACAGCATTCTCTTCATAAGAGCAACAGATCAAGACATCATTGAAGTGAAGGAAATTCTACAAACATACCAATTAGCTTCAGGCCAAAGGATCAATTTGGATAAATCGGAAATCTCTTTTAGCCGAAACGTGCCTCCTCTCAGACAGATGCTTATCCAAGATTGGTTACAGATTAAGGCAGTGGAGAACCATTCAAAGTACTTGGGGATTCCAACTTTTGTTGGAAGATCTAAGAAACAAATCTTTGATTTTGTCCAAGATAGAGTTTGGAAGAAGCTGAAGGGATGGAAGGAGAATAGCCTTTCCAAGGTGGGGAAAGAAGTTCTTATAAAATCAGTCGCTCAAGCAATCCCCTCATACATTATGGGATGTTTCCAAATGCCCAAAAGTTTATGTCAACACATAGAGAGCATGATCAGTAAATTCTACTGGGGGAGCAAAAATGGAGAAAGAAAAGTGCATTGGGTTAGATGGTCAAAATTAAGCTTGGCAAAGCAAGAAGGGGGGCTAGGTTTTAGAAGCTTTGAAGCTTTTAATCAAGCACTTTTGGCCAAACAAGGATGGAGATTGATTAAATTTCCTAATTCACTAGCACCAAGGACATTGAAAGCCAAATACTACAACAAAAAATCTTTTCTAAAGTCAGGTATAGGAAACATGCCAAGCTACACTTGGAGAAGTATTTGGAATGCTAAATGGGTTCTACATTTGGGAGGCTTGTGGAGGATCGGTAATGGCAGATCAATTAGTATAAAGGAAGACCCATGGCTTCCAAATCAAAACGGATTCAGAATTTGGAGTACCTGCTCAAGTTTTGATTCGGAAACCAGGGTGGAACAACTTATTGATCAGGAAACTATTCGATGGAGAGAGGACATTATCAGACAGAATTTCTATCATTTCGAAGCAGAACAAATACTTAATATTCCTCTAGACCAAAACCAACAAGAAGACTGCTACTACTGAAAAAAATCAAAGAAGGGAGAATATGAGGTCAAGAAAGCTTACCACCTCATCCGCTCTCAGCCACAAAACCATGCTCAGTCCAGCAACCAGGAGCACCAGAACAGATTCCCTTGGAAACTTCTTTGGAACACAAAAGCACTGAACCGCACTCTTAATTTCACATGGAGACTGCTAACATCATCCCTGCCAACTAGAATCAACATTCAAAAAAGAGGTATCACAAGCACATCACTTTGTCCAAGATGTTGGAGAAAGGAAGAGACAGAAGAACACATATTCAAAGATTGTACCTGGACACAACGATTTTGGTTTGCTAGCCCTTTCAACCTCCGAACAGAGAGAGCACAGAACCACCCAATTGGAGCTTGGATTGAAGAATTACTAAACCAAATCAGAAAGGGGGAAAGAGGTCTTTTTCTGGAATGCCTACATGCAATATGGTGGGGAAGAAACAAATTAATTTTTGAAGATAAGAAAATAGACATACAAGAATTAGTGAACAGAGCAACTCTTAGATACCAGGAATTCACAGTCATGTCAAGGCCGACAGAGAACTTCACAGCAGAGCCACCACCAGGGAGTCGTAGTTTAATGTGTTGGGTGCCGCCGGAGCCAAATCTCTTCAAATTGAATGTGGATGCAGCAATTTCAAATGAAGGAGCGAATGGAGGAGGAGCTGTTATTAGGAATTCTGAAGGAGAAATTATGGTTGCAGCTACTTGGTTATTCTCAACCACATCTACAATTGAAGCGGAAGCCACAGCTTGTCTTTTGGGCCTTAACTTAGCATTGGAGTGCTGTTTTTTTTATTTAGCCTTAGAAGGAGATAACGTTGACGTTATCAAAGCTTTAAAGGGGAATGACACTCACAGGAATTATTTTGGAACTTTAGTGTCAAACTGTAAAGAGGCTTTAGGTAAATTTAGATCTATTCACATTTCCCATGTAAAAAGGGAGGGAAATAAGGTAGCCCATGCTTTGGCCAAATTAGCTCTGACCCAACCAAATGTTATATGGTTGGAAGAAGCTCCTGAACATGTAACTAATTTGGCCCATTTAGATATTTTGAGTTCTTATGTTTGAATACAATTTTCTCCTTTCAAAAAAAAAAAAACTCCTTTTACTCTAAAGCAAACAAGATTCGGTGTAAGAGGTCCAAATTCAAATCCATCTAAATTAAATTTTTTTAATTTAATTTAAACTAAAAATTAATTAAAATGATATTAATTTAGATTTAATTAAAATTTATTTTTAATAAATTATATAAATTGAATTAAATTTAAAATTTATTTTTTAAAATTTATCTAATCTAGTTTAAATTATATAATTTAATATAATATTATTACGTTGTTATATTTAAAATTTTATTTATAATATATTCAATTTATTATATATTTTTATATTATTTATATATTATTATTATTTGGTGAATATTGTATAAATTTAAAATAAAATTTATTTATATATTTATTTTAATTAATTTATAATTTTATTTATATTGTTATTATTGGTTTTTCAAGTATTTATTATTTAAAATTTGAAGTTGAGACTTTTTATATCTATTTAATTTTTTTATTTTATAAAATTACAAATACAATTTAATCCAAACTACTTAGTACTTGTTTGGGCGCCATTATTTTGTTTAAAAAATATCTTTTTTAATGAAAAAAGATCTTTTTTTATTTTTTTTGCGTGTTTGACAAATTTCTAGTAGTAAAAGTAAAAGTATTAGGAAAAAACATCTTTTTTGAGAAGCTGTAATTTATATTTTTTTTAAAAGATTTTTTTTAAAAAAAAATATTTTTCATGTAATAAATAAACAAAAAAGTACTTTTAAATTGTTATACCCAAATATAATTAATAGATAAAAAGATCTTTTTGCATGAGATATCCAAACATAAAATTACTTTTACTTCTCTATAAGATATTTAAAAAAAAGATAACTCGAAAAAATATCTTTTATTAAAAGCTCACTCAAACAAGCACTTATAATTGGATTGGATTAGATCAGATTCTCTACAAAAAATATCAAATATAAACTACTTCTTAAGTAAAATTAGTATTTGAATCGAATGAATTTTTAAATCAAAATCAATCTAAATTGCACGAACACTCTTAATTATTGTTAAGATCGTCAAAATAGATCAAATTTATCGAATCAGATCATTTACTCGTTTAAATGAGCAGATTTTTGTATTTAAAATTAGATATCATTTAAATTTCAGTCTAAAAAATGAGTCTGATTAATTTAAAAAATTATAGGTTAAAGGGATCAATCTACAAACTAAATGGATAGTTCGTTTATTTTTTTGTATTTAAAAAAATTTCAACGCATCACTTATTAAATCCAAAATCCAATTCATACACACACAAAAAAAAACTATTTATTTAAAATTTTGACTCAAAAATAATCTTTTTTGTCAAAGTATTTTTATAAATAAATAAACGAACCAATAAACGCGTACGCATGAGTGGGAAGTTTGTCATACGATACGTATGTGTGACCTACGCGTACGCGTGACAAGCATTACGGGAGTTACGTTAGTTTTTTCGTAGGGTCTAATAGAGGCATTTGGACGAAGGAACTGATCCGTCCAACTTTTTAAAACGTCAGAAATTTAAAAGTGTTTTTCAATTATCAGGGACGAAAATGTCTGCAAGAAAAAAAAAATCAGACATAAAAATGTCCTTTACTCTAATAATAATAAATAATCTAAAAAATTATAACCGATAAATAATGCAAATTTAAATAGGCCAATTTATAAGTTGGGTCTAAATGAATTAAGTTGGCCCATTTAACACCTCCAACTACCCTAACCAAATATATAGCAAACAAAACTTGGATGATTCATACTTTCCATTATCATTGATATAAAAAAACCATATAATTCTTGTTATAAAATTTAACCACTTGAATTATTAATTAGTTTCTCTAATGATGTTTTGCTAAATTATGTGGATCAAGTTCTTCAAAGGGAAATACTATGAAACTTAAACTTCTGTCTTGCATCCAATAGCATGGTACCGTTGTAATAATTTGCTTATGATGATGGTGGTGTACTTAGATTTTGGTCATAATCTAATTTCTAAAAATTAGTGTACTTTTTTTTTGTCATAATTGGATAACTTGTTATTTTTTATCATATAAAGGTTGCAACATCTACATACAGTTCTAATTATAAATGATACAAATTAATTTAATACTTATGAAAATTTAGATTAATTCAGCAAAATTAGCTAACATTATTACATATATACTACTCATTTTGTACGATTTTAAATAGATTTGGTTGATTTAAATAAATTACTTATTTGCTTTGAATTAGACATAAGTTTGAGTCCCATGAATTTACAAACTAAAGTAGAAAGAGCTTTATCTTTGCTGGACATTAATTATTAATTTGAGTTATAACCTTGAATTAAGAGGGTGAATTAAAATTTTTAATGATTATTCACAGTGTGTTATTATTAGATTTTTTGGATATTATTAATTTAAATACAAGATAAGATTGCTGAATTTGTTCAAGGCCAGGTTATCATTAATTATTGAGATGTAAGGTGCATATTATTGTGAAGACTGAAGAGCATTCTTGGATCTCCTATGGGTATATTATTAGATGCATTATTCATTTGTAAAATATAATATTTTTCTATTGTAAAACATTATTTGTGAAATATAGTAAAGTGAAATAATATTTGAAAAAGTATATGTAGATAATGAAAATATTAAACAATGTGAACAATTGATATATCGGATATTTATTTCACTAGGTGTGTGGATGGTTATTCTAATATTAAGATTTAGGTGAGTAATTTAGAGGTGTAGTATGTTTTGATTTGATTAGTGGTTGTTCATATTGTTCAAAAAAATTATTAATTACCTAACATTACCCAGGGGAGTGTTAGGGGAACAATAAAAATTTTGAACAACATGAATAACCACCAATCACATGAAAATATACTACACTCTAATTTAATGCTACTAATTACATTTACTCTTTTAACCCTAATAATTCACATTGTTTACACATTGTTCAAAAATCTTGTTGGTTACCTATATTTTTCCAATATTTTAACACAAAGGTTTAACTATTACAATTTTTTATTAAACAACAACAACAAATGTCTGAATATATATTATTTAATTTTAATATAAAATATTTTATACAATCATATAATTATAATTATTCTCTTATATGATTATTCATGCGATTAATATAAAAGATTAAAAAATAATTATTTTTGTTAATATAACGTTATATGATTTAATACATATATAAAATAATTTTATATCGATAATACATTAAAATTAGATTCATATAATATATATATATATATATGCATGCTTTATTGGACACGGTTATGTTCACATAATCTCTCATGAATATGGATTCGTTGTATTTTGAAGGTAACTAATTTTTCCTCTAAATCCATCCAAATTTATTAGATAAAAAATATTAAGTAATCACGTCTGATGAATTGGATTCTTAAAATCATCTCTTCCGTCTCTCCAAATGATGTGCGCAAGTGATGAGTAACATATAATAAGGTTCTGAAAATTGAATCGATCATCAAACTATTTTAATGATTGATTTATTAGTTTATTGGTTTAATTAATTCAATTAAAATTTAATTAAAAAAATTATTTTATAATAAAATAATAAAAAATTATAAATAAATACATCGCATAATATAATTATAATTTAATATAAATTTTAAAATATTTTTTAAATTTAAAATATTACATGTAAAAACATCAATCAAATTATTATTCACATATGCATTATTATAACTAAATTGATTGTTTTAAATCATAAAATATATTAAAAATATTTAAGCTCATCAATTTAAATTAAAACTCATTAAATTAAAAGACTGATTAATTTAATTAAGCTAATTCAATTTATATATTTTTTCATTAAACTAAAAGGCTAGTAATGATCAATTTATTTCTTTTTTAACAAAGGTTGATCATAAATAAATTTTTTGCATAATTTATTTCTTCCCTAATAAACTTTTAACAAATTTTTAGCATAATTTTAATAAAAATTAACAAAAATTTCAGCACAATTTTAACTAATATTAACCAAGTGAACTAAAATCAACTAATTATTCAAATTAATGATTCAATCCAAAAAAGAGAACAATACAGCACATGAGCATAAATAATCATTCTATAAGGCAAATTTTAATTTGAGTAGCACATTAACACTAGTAAACCCTGAAAGGATAATAACAGCAACACTAAAAAAAAAGTTATGTAGCAAGAAAATAGAAGAGATGAGTATTGTGTGGAGGAATAAGCTAAAGATTACACAAGGTTAACTAATTCAACTGATTACACTTCTTTCAATTTTGTTCTTGATCATCTTAATTCTTTAAAACAAAAGAGTTATTCTCCTTTACAATAAAAAAAACGAAGAACAAGAGAACGAAAATTTTAAAGAAAAATGAAACGATTAACAAAATTTTCAGCACAATTTTAACAAACATTCACCAAAAAACTAAAATCAACTAATCATTCAAATCAATGATTCAATCCAAAGAAGAGAATAATACAACACATGCGCATAACTAATCATTCAATGAGATAGATTTCAATATGAGTAGCACACTAGCACTAGCAAAATCCCCCCAAAAAAATTATTATGAGAAAAAAATGAAGAACAGAGAACGAAAATTAAAAAAATTTACGCCATTGTCTTCGAGGAAAAAGCTGCGCACCTGCGTGAGAGGGAACAGGGTTCAGGGACTTGAAGAACGCCGAAAGGACGAAGAGAGAAACCCCTGAGTGCGACGGACAACGGCTGTGGCCCAATTCTTGCGGCGGTGGAACTGGTGCTGTGGTGGCTGCAATTTCAACAGCTAAAAGAAAAGCTGGCTGTGCGAACGGAAAGTTGGCTGAAAGGAACTTGCGATGGTAAGTGACTTCCACGGACCTTACGACAGCAGCAATGGCTGGACAGAGGTTGTGCCGGAATTTCGAGGTGAAGAATGGAGACTGGAGACGTAAAAATTGAGAACGAGAGGTGATTAATGAGCATGGAGAACTAGAGGCTCGAGAGTGTACTGTGAGTGTCTGAGTGAAAGCCAAAGACTATGGTTCCTTTTTTTGTGCTAAATCAAAATGCAGCATTTTTCATTTTTTTGGTAAAATTTTAAAAATTGGCCAAATTGCGATTTAATCTGACCGACTAATTTTTAACCAGTTTAACAGTCAAATTTTTAGATGTGACGGTTTTATATTTTGTCCAAACTGTATTTACTAATAATTTTAATTCTATCGATTTATTCGAACCGATTTTCAAAGCATTGATATATAATGACCAACAAATTTCATGCGTATTCCAAATTGATGATTTGGGCATGCATGTAATTATTGCTCCAATTCTGACCCTAATGATAATATAATTAATTAAATAAATGATTCACGTATCACATATTCTTGTAATATATGGCTTTAATTACATTTCATGACTTACTCAGATTAAATATTAAAATTGCTTGTTGAAAAATATTATCTGCGAGATCCTTTATGTTATATGATGTATCTTAAAAATATCGTATCGTGTCGTATATCATATTGTGTCATGTACCATAACTATGCTTTCTAATTCTAACTATGATGAAGTAGTAGGCTAATAGCTATTTGCTTGGCCTCCCTTTGATTTCTGGAACCTAATGCTTGTATATACACATTAATATAATTAGATATTTTTTATGTGCCAAGAAATAAAATGAATTGGTGCAAATATTAGGGAATTTGATACTTTTGATTTTAAATGTTAGTGTATAAAAAAAAGTGAAGAATAGGAATGTGATAGGTATTATTGTAGATAAGCAGTGGAAGAATGATGTAATGAATGTTAAAAAACTGGAAATTAGATCATCTCTATCAAATTTGTAGTGGAGGGAAGTACTTTTCATGTGATTAGCGCCTATGCACCGCAAGTAGGTTCGGACGAACAACACAATATAAGATTTTGGGAGGATTTAGAGAGTTTGGTTCAAAACTTACCTTCGGAATATAACATTTTCTTAGGAATAGATTTAAATGGTCATGTTGAAAGAGAAGTGACTGGGTATGAAAATATTCACAGAGGCCATAGTTTCGGGGTGATCAATGTCGAGGGTAAAACTATTTTAGACTTTTCCTCAACCATTGACCTTTTCATCGCAAATACATGTTTTAAAAAGAGAGACGAACATCTTATAACCTATAAGAGTGGCATGAAAAGCCCTCAAATCGACTTCTTCCTTATGAGAGTCGACTAAAAATTTTGCATTAATTGTAAAATTATCCCGGGAGAGAGTTTAACAACGCAACATAGGATGCTCATCATGGATTTTCGCGTTGAGGAAAAGTTGAGAAAAAGACATCATACGAAGAAACCAAGGACGAGGTGGTGGCGGATGAAAGGTGAGGAATAAAGAAGCTTCCTAAGACGGGTAAGAGAAGAGGCAAAGTGGGATGGAAATGGAAGCGCGGAAGAGATGTGGAGGAAAATGACAGAAGTTATCATACGAACAACAAAAGAAAATTTTGGTGAATCTAAAGGGATAGGACCAAGAGATAAGGAATTCTGGCGGTAGAATGCAAGTGTACAAGAAAAGATAAAGGTAAAAAGGGAGTGTTTTAAAGAGTGGTCTTTGTGTCGCAATGTAGATAATTGAAAAAATATAAGACAGCTAAAAAAGAGAAAAAAGTGGCTGTAAGTGAAGCAAGAATAAGAGCATATGAGGGTCTTTACCAGTTTTTAGGTACGAAAGAAGGAGATAAAGGTATATATAGAATCGCAAAGAGGCATAAAAGAAAAACGATAGATTTGGATCAGGTTAAGTGCATAAAGGATAAAGATAGAGAGGTGTTGGCTTAAAAGAAGAAGATTAATGAAAGGTGGAAGAGCTACTTCTACGAGTTATTTAATGAAGGGCAAAAGACTCTTCCGAGCCTTGGTCGATTATGCACAAGAGAAGAAGATCAAAACTTTGACTACTATCGAAGGATTCGTGACTTTGAGGTAAAAGATGTTCTAAAGCAGATGAAAAATGGTAAGGCGGTAGGACCTGATAATATCCCGATTGAAATTTCGAAGGGTCTTGAAGAAAAATGTATCAATTAGTTAACCAAGCTTTTTAATGAGATTTTAAGGTCAAAGAAGATACCTAATGAGTGGAGAAATAGCACCTTGATACCTATCTACAAGAATAAAGGGGATATACAAAGTTGCGAAAACTATAGAGGGATCAGGCTCATGAGCCATACCTTGAAGTTATGGGAAAATGTGATAAAACGGAGGTTGAGAAAAGAGACACAAGTAACAGATAACCAATTTGATTTTATGTCAAGTAGATCAACTACTGAAGTAATATACTTGTTAAGAAGGATGATAGAGAGGTATCGTAGTAATAAAATGGATCTACATATGATGTTTATTGATTTAAAAAAAATATATGATAGAGTAACAAGGGAGGTCTTATAAAAAATTTTAAAAAAGAAGAAAGTAAGAATAGCATATATTCGTGCAATTAAAGACATGTATGATAGAGTCACAACAAGCATAAAAGACTTAAGGTGGTATATATACTATATATATATATATATATAGGGACGGATTTATGTGTAAGGGTGTGAGGGCAATTGCCCATTGAACTTTCAAAAAACTAATAACATGTATATATATGTGTAGAGAATTGTCCCCATTACACTAATTTATTTGCTCCCACACTTTAAACAAAATTATGTGTAAGAAATGTTTACATTATTAGATATTAATACAATAATAAAAATTATTGTATTATATAAATTCAAAACAAATATTAATAATAACTAATAATAGTCTAATTATTTAATTGCCTAAAATTAAGTTTAACTTTTTAAATATAAATGAGATTATTAGTATTTAATATTTTTTTATAATATATATCATTTATATAGTTTTTATTGTTTTGTTTAATTTAATTTCGTTTATATATACATATAATATTGTTTTTGCTAAAAAAAAATTAAATATTATAAAATATCAACTTTGCAATTAAATATCAAAAAATTATTTGATATTTGTTTAATAGAAAAAAATATATTATTTTATCTATACTTACATATAAAGATAATTGTAATTGTTTAATTTGAATTTTTTTTTTCACAATTTTTTGTCTCGCATAATTTTAGAGAAAATTCAGACACCAAAATAAAAAATAGTCAAAATTCTAAATTAGTTCTTTCGAGTTATATTTCTTATAGATTTTTTAGTTATTGAGTTATAATTTTTTTTGTATCATATAAAAAATAATCAATATAAATGTAATTTGACGGATATTAGATGTTTGACTAAGCGTAAGTATTAATAATAAATGTATTACTCATACAAAATTACTAAAATATTAAAATGAAAAAAAATATTTTTAAATTAAATTATTATATTCTTAGATGTATTAATTATATTTATTAAAAATTTAATTAGCTAATATACTCCAAAATTTAAATATTTAAATATATTAATATTAATATATATTTTTTATTATTTTATTATATTATTTTACCCCCACTTCTAAAATTTTTTAGATCCATCACTTAGCTTGTCTATCTTGTAATAAATATTCTATTGTTTTGTTCATAATAGAAAGTACATATCGATTAACCTTTATCATATCATGCAAAAATTGTATATAATACTTTTGGATGGAAGCCGATAACCTTTATCTATTAAACATACAAAAATACATACCGGTTTCTATTTAAAAAAAAAATATTTAATAGATAATAAAAATCAATCCAAAATTATCGTATTTTACATCTATTAATTACTGTTATAATAAATACATAATATTAAACATAATAAATATGTAATTATATAAAAATTATTACATATATACAATTATATATAAATAAAATAATTTTAAATTATTGTTTCTTTGATATTATGATTTTTTTTATATGCAGTTTTGTATGTCTATTAGGTAAGAGTTATTGTATTATACTATTATCTAATTTTAGGCATGCATTATTCTTATTAATTTATGTTCTGATAAGTTAAAATGGATTGGCTTAGTTATCACTCTACACTCCATAGTATAAAAATTAAAGCAAGCTAAGGGAAGGGAAAATTAATCTGTAAATAGGTAAAAAATATATTTAAACATTTTAGATAGATAGATTTGAACAATAAATTGGATTGTGATATTTGAGATGATGTGTTGAACAAGCATCAAAAGGAAGTGCTTTTGGATTATTCATGGAATTGTTGAGGTTGATTATACTATTCCAAAGAAATATGATCCTCCTAAACGGAAACTAATAAACAAATATTTAAAGATATCACTTTTGACAAAAAAGAATATTTAATATAATTTTGATTATTGATAATGTTAAATAATTTCACACAATAAACCAAATTATTTGATGAGTGATTTCTTTAAAAACGATATATATATAGAGTGTAAATATCTATTTGATTGTTGATGATAATACTAATGATAATTATAATTATTTTTTTTTTCTATTTCTTCGTTTGTTTTTATCCTCTTTTCGCTTTATTTTGTAGTGTTGAGTTTTTTTTTTTTTTGGTTAAAAAAAACCCACAAATAATGATAATGCAAGAAATTTATGTTATATTAGACTAAAAAGGAAAGGAAATAACGTTACATTAGACTGAAATTAAATGAGATTTTTTTCGTGGGAGTTTGACCTATTAGAGTTTGTTTGGATGAGTTTCTAAGAAAATATATTTTTTCGAGTTATCTTTTTTTAAAAGATTTTATGAAAAAGTAAAAGTAATTTTATGTTTGGGTATCTCATACAAAAAGATCTTTTTATCTATCAATTATGTTTGGATATAACAATATAAAAGTACTTTTTTGTTTATTTATTACATGAAAAATATCTTTTTTTTTAAGAATTTTTTTTTAAAAAAAATATATAAATTACATCTTCTCAAAAAAGATGTTTTTTTTTTTTCTAATACTTTTATTTTTACTACTCAAAATTTACAAACATGCTAAAAAATAAAAAAAAATCTTTTTTTTTATCAAAATAATAACGCTCAAACAACCACTTAATTTAAAAGACTAAAACATTTCAGTGGAAGGAACAAGAAATGTTATGCGTTCATGAAAAATCTTGTATATGTTTTTTCTTGTGGTTGCACTTTCAAGAACAACAATGGTCAATGGAATTCAAATTTTTCTTGCCATCTTAGAAAATTTTAACATATCTGAAAGAATATAATAAAAAGCGTGTTTTTCAACGACAACACAAAGAAGAAAAAAAATCTGTGATTTGTTTCCTTTTAAACTAATCTTCAAAGGTTGAATATAGAAAAAAAAGATTCAAATAATTAGAATTAGGATAAAAATATACGTAAAAAATACTTGGTGAATATCATCTTCTATATGCTTATCAAAAAACATCTTCTCTTGGTTTTTCCTTCTTTGCAAATTGAACAGAGAAAAATCATGCAAGATCCTATAATTGAATAAATTTGATTTGTCACATAATCTCATGGTCACGCCACTGATCAACCAAAGATCCTCAAACCCAAATTCAGTTATTCACCCAAACACGGCCTTATATAGTCTTAATAAAAAATGACCATAGTACCCTTACGCACGTTTCTCCAAATGTTGCCAATGCAATCTTAAAATCAGGTAATGTCAGAGCACACGCGCGTGTGCCACGCGCTAGGGCGAGTGAGGGGCGGAAATCTCGAACCCCTTCTCTCGGAAGTGGACCCCACTCTCTCTCTCCTTGTCCTATATATTACTCTCGTTCCTCCCCTCAATTGAAGAGAGAGAAAGTGAAACAGCAGCTAGAGAGAGAAAGGGACCATCATCAGAATAGAAGATTTAGAGAGAAAAAGACAACTGTAGATGCCATTGGATGAAGGGTAGAAGAGCCTATTGCAATTTCATGGGTTTTGGGTTTTGATTTTTTTTAAAAAAAGGTTAACTTTTTATTATTATTTTTACGTGTGTGTGGTGTTGGAGAATGATAGAACAAAATTTCGAGGGTGTTGAATTGCATTTGACTTTGTGATTACTGTTATATCATTGTGAGTCAGCAAAGCCTAATTTTTTATTCAGTTCTGTTGTTGAATCAATGAAAGAAAAAATACAATTTTTTTTGTTCACTTGTGGTTGAATTGTATAATAATAATAAATAAATAAATAAATAATTGGATGATTATATATAATGCTTATCTAATTTCTCTGTCTGTTCCTCTTCCGCAGACATCAGAGAGAGAGTGTGTGTGTGTGTCTGTGTGAAAGAAAATAAATTGCTTTCTGACCTTTTTACTTTGGTTACTGTTTCAAACTAAAAGGTAAGCTATATCGGTTTTTTCTGTACTTTCCACAATCTTTTCCCTTTTCTTGTGCTTATCATAATATCGCTTTCACTGTGGAGAAGGAAAGTAAAAGAATTAAAGAAGGCTCTTTGTCTTCTTGGGTGACTTTTGGCCTTTGGGTTTTCTATCCATTGATAATTTTTCAGTACTGACAGTGAATAAATAAAATGGGGGGGGGGGGGGGGGGGCATTATCTCTTATTATTTGTAACTGTTGTAACGTTCCTTCTTCTTCTTCTTCTTTGTTTTAGTCCTTGTAACGCTTTCTCATTTTTTGGGGGGTTAGAGAGAGAGAAAGAGAGAGAGAGAGGTAGGTGTGAACTTTGGACCAGAAATAAAGGGCTTTTGTTGTCCGGTTCCTCTTTTCATCTGTTTCTGGCATAATAGAATAGACTTTCTTCCTTCTAGAGAGAGAAAACGCTGCTAAAGTCATGCAAGGACCGTTGACAAGCAAACACAAACACCTTTTTCGGTTGTCTATATACTTTTCTTTATATGTTTTATTTTATTAATTTGAGCAATATGTTACAAGATTGTCAATGCTTTTGCTCAGTTCAATCTGGTTTAAGGTCAAGAAGATGATGAGTAATGAAGTTCAAACTGAAAAAGTGCCGTAGCAAGGTGTAGTCTTATGATAAAGGAATTAGAGACTAGAGTAGAGTGTTCGGTAACATAGAATAGAAGCTTTTGGCTTTTGGGACATAGGTTGAGGAAAAAAGGGTCCATTGAAAAAATTTGTTAGCTTTTAACTTTTTGTGGGGGGTTTTGGAGGGTTTTGTTTTATAGCAGCAAAACGGTGGGAAGAGGGAACATTGGTGGTAGAGTTGTGGCTGATATTTCTCCAAAGAACCATTCATGCCTGGTTTCTCAGCTTTTGAGTTACCTCTTTCTTCTCCTCTCATTTCAATGTCAAAGCAAAATTTCCCTACCTTGTCTTTCTCCAATGTAATTCTCTAGTCTGTCTTTGTTCTTTTATGTATCTGTTGTGTTTGTGTTGTTTGTTTCTTTAGGATTGATTGACCTTTAATTTGGTTTATTTGTGCATCTTATTGTTCATTGTTGTTGTTGTTTTGGTTGCTAATTGTTGGGCTATTATGTAGCAGAGGGAAATGATGGAGGGCCACAGTGAACTTGGTCTTATTGGAGATCATTTTGACGGCGGTTTGCTGGGCAGGATTAAGGAGGATGGGTATGAAAGCCGGTCCGGTAGCGACAATTTCGAAGGTGCATCTGGTGATGATCAAGAGGCTGCTAATGATCAGCCAAAGAGGAAGAAGAAATACCACAGGCACACTCCTCACCAAACTCAGGAGCTTGAAGCGTATGGCTTTATGAAATTCTGAATTCTTCTTTTGTTGCAAACTTGATTATTACTCTATTAGTTCCAAAATACTTGGCGCTTGTGAAATTCGATAGAAAATGATATTTTGGATTGAAAGGAGATTATTGTTCTAGTTGTTTGCTAATAATGTTTTTCTTATATTGTTTTTGTATAGTTTCTTCAAGGATTGTAATCATCCTGATGAGAAGCAAAGGGCAGATCTTAGTAGAAGGCTTGGCTTGGAGAATAAGCAAGTCAAGTTCTGGTTTCAAAATCGACGAACCCAAATGAAGGTTGGTTGGGGTACATTATTAGTGTTCATACACTTTTATTATGCAGGTTTTTTTGGTGCAATTTGCATAGAGGAGTAATTGAATCTTTTTTTTTTTCTAATTCAGACTCAAATCGAGCGCCATGAGAACATGATTCTTAAGCAGGAAAATGAGAGGCTCCGAGCTGAGAACAGTGTGATGAGGGAAGCTATGGCAAACCCAATGTGCAACAACTGTGGTGGAACAGCCATTCCAGGACAAATTTCATTTGATGAGCATCAGATTAGAATTGAAAATGCTCGGTTGAAGGATGAATTGAACCGTATATGTGCCTTGGCAAACAAGTTTCTCGGCAGGCCAATCTCATCATTGGCCAGCCCCATGTCCTTGCCTGCCTCGAATTCTGGTCTAGAGCTGGGTATTGGCAGGAATGGTTTTAGTGGTGGTTCAAGCGGTCTTGGCATGTCAATGGGGCTTGATTTTGGGGACTTTTCAGGGGGCACTCTGCCTGCGATTTCCGGGATTAGATCACCGATGGGGTTGATGGGAAATGAAATCCATGCGGAGAGATCTATGCTATTGGAACTTGCATTAGTGGCTATGGACGAATTAATCAAGATGGCTCAGGCAGATAGCCCACTTTGGATTAAGATGGATGGCGGGAAGGAAATTCTGAACCAAGAAGAGTATGCAAGAATGTCTTCTTTTATTTCTCCAACATCTCCGGGATATGTAACTGAAGCTTCGAGAGAAACCGGTGTAGTAATAATCAACAGTTCAGCCCTCGTTGAAACAATGATGGACCCGGTATGAATATGTTGGCCAACTTCTTAGGTTTTGATGATGTTTAACCATTAATTCAATACATTATAAGCCATACTTTTCTTACTTGATGAGTTTATCGACCATTTCTGTGTTTAGGAACGATGGTCGGAGATGTTTCCTTCTATGGTTTCTAGAGCTATAACCCTTGATGTTATAGCTAGTGGCATGGGTGGATCAAGAAATGGATCTTTGCAAGTGGTATGTCTCTATTCTGAATGTTTGTTTCTTTCCTGTTTGGCTGGAACTGGTGACTAATAGGAGGGTCAAATAATAATGCTTTTCAGATGCAAGCGGAGATTCAATTGCTTTCGCCACTTGTTCCTGTTCGTCAATTGAGCTTCCTCAGGTTTTGCAAGCAGCATGCAGAAGGGTTGTGGGCAGTGGTAGATGCTTCAATTGATGCTGGTCGCAATTTTAAGAGGCTTCCATCAGGCTTTCTTGTGCAAGATACACCAAACGGTTTCTCAAAGGCAAGTGTTGCTCTAAGTTATATTAAGATTTAGATATCTTTTATGTAGATTGTGATATTTTCTTTTGTAAGTTTCAAATGCATGCCATAAGGTTTCCCAATACATTGCACTTGATTTCCACCATAGCTTTGTTATGGTATCAAATGTATATATAATGTTATTTGTCCTTAGATGTTTCTCTTGTTTATATTCTTGGGATCTTCAATCTTTGCTTTGTAAACAATATATTGATGCTTATATTACCATCACCTTTTGTAGATTACTTGGGTTGAGCATTCCCAATATGATGAGAGTCTCATTCACCAACTGTATCGGCCGTTGATTGCTTCCGGCCTCGGCTTCGGCGCTCCTAGATGGATTGCCACTCTCCAAAGGCAGTGTGAATGTTTGGCAATACACATGTCCTCTTCAATCCCAAGCGAGGACGCCACAGCCATAAGCCCAGCTGGTAGGAGAAGCATGCTGAAGCTTGCGCAACGCATGGCTAATAACTTCTTTTCCGGGATTTGTCTGTCTTCATCGCAAAAATGGGACACACACCATCTCGGCAATGTTGGTGATGAGATCAAAGTCATGACCCGGAAAAACATTGATGTCCCCGGTGAGCCCCCTAGCATAGTCTTGTGTGCGGCCACTTCAGTTTGGATGCCGGTGTCGCGGCAGAGGGTGTTTGACTTCTTGCGTGACGAACGGATGAGAGGGGAGTGGGTCATCTTATCCGCCATTGGACAAATGAAGGAGATGCTTCGCATTTCTAAAGGACAAGTTGATGGAAATTCCTTATCGGTCCTTCGTGCTAATGTAAGTGTTCTTTTTGGCGAAAACTTATATGCAAGTAGTAGTTGTATTCATATGAAGTTGATAGTTGAGAGTCGTCAGATAATTTAACATGACTAAACTGTCATCTAACGACTCTCAACTAGCAACTTTATATGATAACAACTCCATGTGAGTTTTTACAGCATGTAGCCGACTGACTCTATCTAATAGGATAAGACTTAGCGCTCGTTTGGGAAGTAGCAGAAACTACTTTTTTTTTTTTTTTTACTTTAATATGTTTTGGATGTTTGTAGGCTAATAATGGGGGCGAGAGCAGCAACAACACGCTGTTTTTGCAGGAGACATGGAACGATACCTCGTGCTCGGCGTTGCTGTATTCGCCGGTCGAGGTGGAATCGTTGAAAGTGGTAATGAGTGGAGGAGATTCCACATATGTTGCTCTCATCCCTTCAGGCTTTACCATTCATCCGGATGGTCATTCCGGCACACAAGACGGAGATGACGGTGGCAGTTCCGGATGCCTGCTCACAGTTGGGCTACAGATATTGCTGAACAGCCTCCCCACGGCCAAGCTCACGGCGGAGTCGGTCGAAACCGTGAACGACCTCATCACAGGCACCATTCAGAAGATCAAAGCTTCACTAGGAGTTGCATAGTTGCTCACACACAGCCTTTTACGTTTTCATTTTCTTTCTTATAAAAAAGAGAACTATAATTTTCTGCTTCGAAAAGTGAAAATAGGGTTTACATATTTGGATGTGTATATAATATGAGAGAGTAGTATAAGAGAAGAGGGTGGTGAATATGAAAGGGGTTTGGAGTCAAGAACGAACCGCAATTGTAGTGGTTCGGGTATTGACTCGTTCACCTGAAAAACAAACAGGTCTGGTTCATGCATGGTTTTTGCACTTTTGCTTATATAGACTATGATGATATACACATATTAAGATGAACTTATGGATATTGATTTTGTAGTTATATTCATCTTAGTTGTTATATTTTATGTGCTTTTATTACCTGAACCATCACTATTCATACTTTAATTTGTTATATTCTCTTATATTTGGTTTCGTTTTTTCTTTTCAAAGATACATATATTTTATTAAATTTGGTAAATGAAATACGAGTCCATCTCAAGATAAGAAACAATGAATGATGGAGATCTCTCAAATAAATTATACTTAGAAGAAAATTTAATGGTAATAATTAGAAAAAAAAAGTTATAAGAAGTGAATGGTGAATCTAAGTTAAAATTGGAAGTCGACAATGGAGGCACTTTTAGATAAACAGTTTGATGGATGCACTTTCAGATAAACAGTTTGACTTTACGAGGAGCTTCATCTTCCAAAGGTTAATTCAGTGGTTTTTATATGGGTTGGACAAAGTTCAAGTAGAGAGTGCAAGAATAGGTACGCCATGTGTCCATTGGAGTGTGTCATCTCCACCTTCAATTTTTAAAGATAGAATTTTAGTTGAAATATCACTTGAAAAGATCTCTGTAATTAATGGCTGATTCTAAATTCTTTCCTCAATAATCAAGTCTTTTACTCTGGGAGCAACAATGGCGAGTATTGAGCATTTATTGGCACAGTAAATGGATATGGGGGAGGCAGTCATGGTTCATCAAACGTACGAATATTTATAGCGTTATTTATTCTCCAGGTAAGTCCCTTCTCCACCACATTTCTACCTTGCAAAACACTTCTCCATCCCTAAGAAGGGAGTGTTTCATGTTATGCATTTAGAATATTTCTGTTTCTGAAACATTTACCTGTGTAAATTCTGGCCAATAGAGAAGTAGAATGTGTTGCTACTCTCCAATATTGTTTGCCTAACAAAGCAAGGTTTTGAGCTTTAAGGTATTTAAACTAAGACCTCTTTCTTTTTTTGGGCGGGTCATAGTGTTCCAACTGATCTAGACCAGTTGCCTTTCATTTTCTTTTTGACCCCACCAGAACTAAGTCAGTAAGGAGTGAATATCGAAGATTAAGCTGTCTGGTAATCTGAAGCAGGAAAAAATGTAAATCGGAATGTTCTCTCTAATTATTTTTAATAAAACTAATCTTCTCCCAATGAATCATATGTTACGCTTTCGATCTTAAATTTTTTTTCTATACCTTCTTCTTAACTATGTTAAAAGTGACTCTCTTTGATCTATTAACAACAGATATCAGCCCAAAATATTTATCTTGAGCTCCTATGTATAAAATATTTAAGGAGGCAGTTAGACAAAACAACAATAAAAAAAAATGTTATAGCTGAAAAAAACTGCAGACTTGCGAAAAACATATTTGGTTTCATAGCCATATTCCTTTCTTTTATGGGTTAGAATGTGAAACATGTATGTGCAGTTGCAATTCCATTTATACATAACAGAATAAAGAAATCTTAAATAAAAATGACAATCTCAACAACTAGGGCTGGCAATATATATCCTATTTGGACTAACCTGTTCAGATAGGGTTGTCTATCCGATCTGCTGCAGGTAGATAGAGTAGGGTGCGAGAAGTTATGTATGTAGTGAAGAAAGTAAGTATTGAACCCACAATTTTCTTCTAATAAAAACTTAAAATAACCACTAAACTAGTTGATGATCATATTATATGTAATTTTATGTTAGATTTCTTTAATATTTTATTGCTTTTAATTTTAATTTAAACTTATTTTCTATTTTATTAATATATATATATGAAATTCGGAATGATTGAATTTTATATTTGCTTGAAAATTTTTTTATTTTTTCTGTGGGTATAGTCGAATATGATAGGATTTAGAACTTTAGAATACGGGTAGGATTAGGGATGAGAGATTCTCAACCTATAGGCATAGTAGGATAGAATTTTAAAAAATTTTTTAACCCACAAATAAAATTAAGTTAGAGTCCAGATCCTATCCTATTCATTGACAGCCCTATCAACAAAAAAGTGGAAACTCATTAGAAATATGTAAAAGTAATTACAACAAAAAAAAGTAATTAAAAAAGCAAAGCAATAGTTTTTCACGAATTTTTCTCGTCAACGTGTTTCAATAAAAGGTTATTTCTTGACCCAAAAAAAGGTTATTTGTTTTCTATTTTGAATTCGGCCTTCTATAGAGAGAAACACAACCCAACTTGAAGCCCAAAATATCCCACATCAATTTCAGTATTTTACAAATCCGCCCCAAATGTTTCGTATAATGCCGTTTATACCCTTCCACTGTCGTTAAGCTCACTTCTCAGCTGAACTCTGAAGCAAGCTCATCAGAAAAACAAAAACCCTAAATCCCCAAAATGCGAACCTTCATCGTACACAGCTCCAAGCTCATCAGAAGCAAGATCGAAAATATCCCTATGATTCAGCATCAGCATCAGCATCACCATCATCCGAATTTCAATCCCACGCGAGCAATGTCGCAATCCACCTCGATCCCGAAGAAAATGCAGAGGGTTCGCGACCACGGCTACGACAATTACATGGAAGTCGAGAAGAAGACGCGGAAGGTCCTCAAGGTCCAGAACATCATCCTCAACGAGCACAACCAATCGCTCCCAATCTCGCGCCTCGAAACCCTAGCGCACCGCATAGGCTTCACGCGCAACACAGTCGGTGCTTTCATCCTCAAGTTCCCTCACGTCTTCGAAATCTTCGAGCACCCCGTGCAGCGCGTGCTCTTCTGCCGCCTCACGCGCCAGGCAATCCTCCAAATCAAGCAGGAGAACGAAGCATTGCTCGCGCAGGTTCCACGCGCCGTCACGTGCCTCCGCAAGCTTCTCATGATGTCGAACACGCAGCGGCTTCGCCTCGAGCACGTGAGGATCGCACGCTCCGCTCTAGGGTTACCGGACGACTTCGAATTCTCGGTGGTTCTAAGGTATCCCCAATTTTTTCGCTTAGTTGATTCAAATGAGAGAAGGAACAAGTACATTGAGCTTGTAGAAAGAGAACCTAGTTTAGCAGTCTGTGCAATTGAGAATGTTAGAGAGAGAATTTACAGGGAGAGAGGTGGTGATGCTGAAGATGTTAGGTTCTCATTTCTAATTGATTTTCCACCAGGTTTTAAGATTGGGAAGTATTTTAAGATTGCAATGTGGAAGTGGCAGAGGTTACCTTATTGGTCCCCTTATGAGGATGTTTCTGGCTTTGATTTGAGGTCGATTGAGGCGCAAAAGAGGATGGAGAAGAGGGCTGTTGCCTCAATCCACGAGTTGTTGTCATTGACCGTGGAGAAGAAGATTACCTTGGAGAGGATCGCACACTTCCGGCAGGCGATGAACCTGCCGAATAAGTTGAAGGATTTCCTTCTCCAGCACCAGGGGATTTTCTACGTGTCGACAAGGGGGAACCAGGGGAAGCTCCACACGGTTTTCCTGCGAGAGGCTTATAGGAAGGGTGAGTTGATTGAGCCAAATGATCTGTATTTGGCGCGGAGGAAGCTGGCTGAGTTGGTCTTGTTGAGCCCCCGGAAGGCGAGGATTGACAGGGAATTGGTTGGATACAGGAGAAGCAGGTTGGATGATGAGATGGGGCAGATAGCAAGGGTAGCTGTGGAGGATCCTTGTGAGGACTTCAAGGATGGAGATGTAATGGATCAGGATAAGGATGAAGAGGGCAATTTGACCTCAGACATAGGTTCAGATGTTGATTCGGATGTTGGAGATGAAGACAATAGTTTTGATGAAGATAGTGTATCAAGGCAAGAAACATCATAACTTAGTGTAGGAGGGAATCATTTGATCAAGGGTTTTTTCCAATTTTGCGATTGATGAGTGTCTCACTCTATATAGTTTCCAATTTTGAAACAGTGGATAATTCTTATTTATACCCCCATCTCAACTAAAGTGATAATTTTAATGTTGATTGGCCAAGTGTTTTAAGTCTCTCATTGAACTATTGAAGGATGAGGAACGCTACTAAGGGATTTTAGCTTTATTGGAATATCGTATTGAGGATGATATCTGATCCAAACTCAGCTCTTGGAGATTATTATATGGAAGAAGCTATCCTTTTACTCATGGACTCGTTTGTCACCTACCATTTTTTTTATCTGTACATACTACATATGGAAGGAAAAAAAAGTTGGGGAAAGAAGGTAATAACTGGTTCAAGCTTAAAGTCACAAATTGGTGAAGCTTGTGCCCCACTCAAATGAGATTCTCAAATCACAGTACTCAAAATTTTGATACTAATATACTACTTGAGGACAGAAAATGCCCTTGAGAAGATGTGATTGTATACTGGATAAGCATCATGTACTTGTACTTGATGAATGACAATGTATTGAGTGAAATCCTGAACTAAATGCTAAATGCTAAATGCTAGCTTTGTAACCTTTGATCCTGTGTCCTGGCAGATAACTAATGATACCTATTTATCTCTGGAGATTTCCCATTACATGACAATAGATCATAAGTAAACATGAATGAATAATGATTTGGAGTGTGGAGAAGTCTTCGATGAAAATTGAAACATGGAGAAAGTCTGCCATAAATCATACCATGCCCTTGTTATTTTTGATCTTTTGGTCAAGTATAATATGACCTTGGGTTGTTGACGTCTGATTGGAAATTCTGTTCATGAAAACAAGGGGTTGGGCCAAAAGCCCAGGACTCATTTCACACCCGTGTAATCTGACACCGAATATACTCTGGGCTGGAATAAATATATCACACATTAGATTATTCGATTTAGGCAAATCACAATTATTTCAGATTCGGTGAATAAGGTGATAACTTTATAGTAGTGAAAAAATTGTAAACATAAGAAGTCAGGTAACATGTGCTTTTATTTTTGCAATAAATCACATTCCATATGCGGAACTTTGTAGTCTTTTGCGGGTTGGGTTATTTATACAGAAAAGGATGTCTAGTTTGTGACTTTGTGCATTTAATTTCATGCAGGCTACAACCATTAATTTGGTGAGCAATTATGATGAGATATTTAGTGACAATGAATTGTGTGATATTTAAATACATTACTTTTTCAGCTTCACCTGTTTTCGCATAAAATGGTTAAATTTAGCCATGATTAACGACCTCAATCACATCCAAATAGAAAGTTTATATTCCAATTGAGAACATATTTTAAATCAGATTAATCTTTATAGTAAAGTCTGTAGAGAATAGAGATAGAGAGACATGTTAAAAACCAAAATGAATATTTTATTATTTTTGGCCCCACAGAATTTTTTTTTGGCCATATATTCTTCACTCTCTTTTTTCTTTATTATTTTTCACTTGACTAATCACAACTAACTGTTCCTTAGACTGTAATATGATTTCTTAGCGTAGCACGTCATTAATCAAATTCCATGTAATTTATGGAACAATTATACTAATTGAGTCTTAGTGTCTTACCACAAATTCCAAACTAGTGGAGAGAACTATTGTTGCGTTACGCTAGCACCATATCATTTGCTCAGTAAATAATTAATTAATTACTGCTTGTTACATATCTGATAACCAAAAATGTGGACTTAATCACACATACATCTTTGTTGATTATATTTGAAGCTGAAACCAAATATACTTATCTTGCTGAAAGACAAAGATGGGAATGAATAATCATTCCGTATTATGTGTTTAAGGAAGGTTATCAAACAATAGTATTACTATGTGCAACTTGGTACTATACAATGCTATTGCCTTTGTTTCCCATAGGGGATAAATAAATAAATAAACAAAGAGTATATACCCATTTTGGTCCTCAAAGAATTTTAGACTAGATACTTTAGTCCTCAACTAAAATTAATTACTCGATTGGTCCCTAACAATTAACTCCGTCAGTCACTTAGGTCCTTTACTCCGTTAATTCTAACGGAAGACAAAATAGTCCCTGACAACTCTAACAGGAAACAAAATGGTCCCTGATCTCCTCTGTTCGGAAATGAAACTGTTCTCTCTCAATTTTCATCATATCTCGTATAACACTAATAGTCTAACACTGTAACTTCAAACTGCACAATGCACACTCTATAAATTTAATGTTCACAAGAAAAAAAATCCTCAACTTATTCTCAACCAATTCATACTCAGGAAATTAATGCCTATGTCTCTCAACTAGTTGTCGTCTTCGATGGATCCCATGAATATAGAAAGCAAGTCTGATTTGTTAAGACTCATCGTCGTCGTTGCCATCTCCCTCCTCCTCTGTTCTAACATCTCCATGACCACATTGTCCACCACTCCGATCGTTTCCTTCAGCTTCTTCTTCGAATCAATGTTCAGTAATCGCTTCAGTTTCCATATGAGCGGCAGCGGTGACATTGCTCATTGTAATAGCTTGGATGCGAGGTCGAAGCTGTCTGCCAACTTGGACTCTGGGAAAGAAGGAATGAAACACTCAGTGTCTATTTCAAATGAGAATTTGCATATGATGTCGAAGGAGAATCTTCTCATGATGTCCTAATGTCCAAAAATCTATATTGCTTGCCGGAGAGTGGAGAAAGGCGTGCCCTTGGAGTAGTTGTAGAACTTGGTCTTGAGGATGTCGTGGACGTTGTCGGAGTTGGAGGTGATGTTATCAAAGACGTGAAAGTGGATGCTTTTGGTGGGTGAAGTGCAGAGGAGGTGGATGTACCAGTCACAAAGATTTAGGAAGTGTGTGGTCCATGACATGTTGAGGTAGGTGCGACACATGTGACAATTACACCATGCCTTAATCTTGGAGCTAAAGAGGAGGAAGGAAAAGATGAAAAAGAAGATTGTGGAGGTGAAGAAGGAGAGTATGAATGTTAGGGTTATGCGATATATGATAAAAATTGGGGAAGAACAGTGTCGTTTTCGAATAAAGGGGTTAGGGATCATTTTGTCCCTTATTAGAGTTGTCAGGAATCATTTTGTCCCATGTTAGAGTTTTTAGGGACCATTTTGTCTTCCGTTAGAGTTGACGGAGCCAAGGATCTAAGTGACTGATAGAATTAATTGTTAGGGACTAATCGAATAATTAATTTTTGTTGGGGACTAAAATGTCTGGTTTAAAATTCTTTTGAGGACCAAAATGGGTATATACTCATAAACAAATAAATCAATCTATTGATTTAAGTAACTAATCATAGTCAATGCTTAGCTTACCGGTATGTAAAAAATATTAGGCCATCTTGTGATCAATCATGAAACATTTGATTTTTTAAATTCTAAAGTTATAATTACTTTGAACTTCGGAAAAAAAGGTTAATTATTATTAAAGCATGATCAATTGTTAATTTGTAATAGTGCTATCAAAAGGGTCATGATTCATGAAAGAGCACTATATGACAAAATGAGTATCTTGTTGATTAAGCTAGCCATAATTATTGACTCCTTTCTAGATCTCATACATACGCTCAATACAATTAATTAATCTATACAGATTCAAGATAACTCGTGTATGTATGATTAAATTAGTAATGGGTTAAGCATCCATAAAAACTATTAATGATAATAATATGGGTTGCCATATGTTCCATTCTAATTCTAATGATTAATGAATATATTACTAATTACATATAGATGCATATTTATTTCTGATGAATTCCTCACAAACCTAACAATCCTTGATAAATCTCAACAACTTTTAATTTTCTATAAACTAATTAAGATAGTCTCAATTTTATATATAGATTCGCAATTTGCATTGCGTTCTCATCCAACTAGAAAAAAGGTATAACAAACAAGTAGGTTGGGAGGAAAAGAATTTAATTTTTTTTCTTTGTCCTTTTCTTTTATAATTTGTGTGTGGCAATATTCGCCCACTTGTCCTATAAATAATGCATATTTTGGAATTCACACTCACTCTTATCCTTAACTTATGTGATTAAGTCAAACAAATCATTTTAAATTTTTAATTAATTAATTAATCTAATATGATATAGCAATCACACTAAGGAAACAATCTATTTTAACCATTTGCATGCATTGCATGCATTAGAATATGCGTAAGATTCAAGATTCCTCAATATTATTAGTTTTTGGGTCCCTCTCTCCAATTTCAAAGCTTTGACAAATGTCCTTATCTGCTGTAAACATTAATTTATTTTTATTATTATTATTTTTAATTTGGATTTAAATTTTGATATTCTCATTTCATTTGAGAGCCGTTTTGTGAAAGAGGCGGTCGGAGATGCAATGTATAACCCACTATGTTTTTTCATGGAAGTTGATTAAGTCATTATATAGCTTTTCTTCTTTCATAAAAAGTTGGTAAAAAAAACCATTTAGTTTTGGTTCCTAAATCTAAATAAAACACACTACCAATAGCTAACCATGCTTAAATCTGAAGAAGAAGAAGAGTATGGTGGTATCATCGGTGAGAAAAAGCTTGAAGGAATGGGAAAAAACGAAACTGGTTTGGAAGAGATGCACAAAAATAGCTGCAGCAATGTTAGGCTGAGCGTTGGAGGACGAGGTGCATCGGACTGATCTGCGGAGGTGAGGATGGTGTCGGTGGAAAGATGCGGCGGTTTCGATATGGCCGGAGAAATTCAATGACGCGAGGTGAGAACCGAAAAGATGACAATGAATTTTGGACATGAATTAGAAATAACCGTACATAATGTGAATAAATTTAAATATTAATATTAATTTTTAAATTTTAAATTTTAAAATTAAATAATTAATTAATGATCTAATTTTTAATTTTAATTTTATATTTTTTTTAATTCATTGTATATATTGTACACAGTTAATATTGGTTCCAATGATTTCCCATTCCATATATATTATGAGAATCACATGCCATGAACATAGGAAGGAAATTTGGTATTAATAAAACCAACAAGCTATCAATATTATCATCACAAAAAGCCTATGACTCCTCTATGTGTGTCGACAGATCGCTAGTGATTCTCTTAATTAACAATCTTTCTAATATATCCTAATTAATTCCATGATTATTGTGAAGGATTAGAAGAACCATTTGTGGCTGTAAGATGAAGCAAGAAGAAAAATCATGTCCTTGGGCAAGTTTGTGAAATTGACTAGCTTCCAACCCTTTTTTTTTCCTTTTTATTTGGTCACGAGCTTCCAACTTTGCTCAAGTGCACAACCTTTTGGACTATGACTTTAATGCAATTATTGTTATGTTTGAAATAAAAAAATAATTAAGACTACAAGATAGAACAAGAAAAAGAAAAAGTATAGGGAGCAACTATTTTTTTTTCTAAAAATATTAAAAATAAAATTTATTTATATTTTTAATGTACTAAGTATATCAAAAACTTAAAAAATTGTTATTATTATACTATTAAAAATATATTTTTAGTGCACAAAATAGATAGATTTAATAAAAAATTGAAAATCAATTACTTATTATTATTTGTAAAAGTAAAACACATAATATGGTAAATAATAATTAAATATAAATATAAGTCTTTCTAAGCATTGACAAGTTAACAACTCTGAAAAAAAATTTCTTCATAAGGTCAGTTGCAATAATATTAGTGCATGTAAACAATGAACTTTTTATTTTTAATATTGAAGTGGCAGTGATGTTTTTTTAAAATATGAATTGTTGGGGTGTTATACTCAAATGTAGAATCATTTAATTAGAGAAGCAGAAATCAGATCGTCCAATTTTTAGAGGTACACAAATCGAACCGTCTGATTTGTAGAGGTATAGAAATTGGATCGTCCGATTTGTCGGAGGTACACAAATCGGACCGTCCGATTTGTGGTAAAAAAAATTAAAAAATTTGAAAAATAGAAATCGGACCTTTCAATTTGTGTACTTTCTACGGTTTTAAAAAACACCAAAAATTACAATATTAAGGTATATCACCACTTCTACTTCCATAACAAAAAAATTAGCCGTAAATAATATATAAAATAAAAATATGGGAAGAATGTAAGTGTTGAGCAATGGAGAGGGGAAGCATGAAAGAAAGTCAAAGGGGACAACATTAGACACAAGTAGAAGAAAAGAACATAAAAATTAAAATAAAAATAAGAAAGAAAGGTAAAGTTGTCTGTGTTTGTGTTCTCTTCTGCCTTCATTCCATTTCATTCATACTCTCATATCATTCGTGTGTGTGTGTCTGTTTTGCTTTCCATGCTTCTTCTTCTTCTTCACCATCTTTCTCTCTTCTCGCTTCTTTAAACAACACAACACCAACACCTACATCAATATCTGCATTAACACCCCACCCACATTCCAAGCTGCAACCTTTCTGTGATCATCATTTGAGAGAGAGAAATGGGGAATTCATTTGGGTGCTCAGCCTCTGGGGAGAGGCTGGTGTCGGCGGCAAGGGACGGCGATTTGGTTGAGGCCAAGATGCTTCTAGAATGCAACCCTTGTCTTTCTAAATACTCAACCTTTGGTGGCCTCAATTCCCCTCTTCATTTTGCAGCTTCCAAGGGCCATAACGAGGTTCATTTCATGAATCCAAATGTTTAATCTCATTCTCAATACCCTTTTTGTCTTTTTCTGCTTTTCATGCCTCAAAAAGTTTCTGCTTTTGTTCTTGGATTTGGGTTTCCATTAGATTGTGGCTTTGTTGCTTGAGAATGGAGCTGATGTGAATTCAAGGAACTATTGCGGCCAGGTAAGGTCTTTCATTTTTGCTATTCTCTTTTTCTCTTTTCATTTTAAATGGTAGGTTGATTCTGAGTTAGATTTAAGCTGTGTTGTGGTAATTGGTTTTGGTTTGAGGAAGTTGAATTGTATGGTTGATTACAATTGGTGCAAGTGTTGTTCTAGTTTCAATTTTGGGCATTGGAGATTCTGTTCTGTATTTGGAATTGCAAATTTGTAACTTTTTTGTTCCATTTTGGTCCAGCTTTGCAGTTTTAGGATATGATTCTATTCCTATGTGGAGAACTTATAACTAGAGTTTGCATAGTTGTAAGTGACAGATTGGCAGATGGATCTGATAAAAATTCTAGAGATATCTGCATGATAATATGAGACATTGAAATTTTTTTTGTTAGATCTCACTTCTATTTTGTAGCATGTTTATGATGCACTTACTGAGGATATAGTTTACTAATTGATGTTTTGGACTCACTTTGATTTGTTATTTGAAGACGGCTTTGATGCAAGCTTGTAGATATGGTCATTGGGAAGTTGTTCAAACCCTTCTGCTCTTCAGATGCAATGTGAGTCTGACTATATTTCCCTCTCTTTCTCGGTCACTCGGTTATATCAGAACTGTTTTCCCCACTACTTAGCATTTAATTCTTCTGGAAACCATAGATCATAGGGATGGTTATTGAAAGTTGAAACTAAGTGCTGCTAAGTGGACATGAATTCCTGGCTTTTGAGTGAGAGAGTGAGTGTGTGGTTAAAGTTTCTATTCGAGCATAACTTGACTATAGTCAATTCAATAACAGGTTGTGAGATCGGATTATCTCAGTGGAAGGACTGCTCTTCACTTTGCAGCTGTGAATGGGCATGTAAGATGCATTAGACTCGTCATGGCTGACTTTGTTCCAAGTGCTCCGTACGAGGCTTTACATGCTCCCACGGATGCTGACATTGATGACGGATCAAATGTTAAAAGCAAACATGAACAAAGGTTGCCTTTCCTTTTCATTATGTAATTCTAAAAGAAGTATCATTGTAATATGCTCTTATGTTAAAAACGCTCTTTGTAGTTTGTATGATGAATGGCTTTATGTTTTTCTATATGTTCATGCATATACACTTACATGCTATTGGGATTTCACTTAGTTTTCATTGTGGTTAAGGATTTTTTTTCTTCAAAGTTTTTACTTCTGTATGTTATATTCTTGCTATTTATTGACTTTATTCCAGTGCAGCGCACTGTCCAAGTTTGTAAACAAGGCGGCTGATGCCGGTATTACAGCCCTTCATATGGCTGCCTTAAATGGCTATTTCGATTGTGTACAACTGCTTCTTGATCTCAATGCAAATGTCTCAGCTGCGACATTTCACTATGGAACGGCAATGGATTTAATAGGTACATCTTTTACTCAATATGCTAAGTAGTACATGGTTATTTAATTCTCCCCACCAAAATCTGTAAACCGCTGATGTGCTTTGATATAGGAGCCGGAAGCACTCCATTGCATTATGCTGCTTGTGGGGGAAATTTGAAATGCTGTCAGGTAAGAATAGCTTCAACTTTGATCTGTAATATTCCATCTTCTCCTTTGAATCTAGCAAAAATGCTTTTATTCTTTCAGATCCTCCTTTCGGGAGGTGCAAGTCGGACAGCTTTGAATTGCAATGGGTAAGTTATTCTAATTTGATTGTTTATTACAAAACTTTTGCATGTTCTACAATATATATGATACAAAGATGAAATTTTTCCACACAGATGGCTTCCACTCGATGTTGCGAGGATGTGGGGGCGTCACTGGCTTGAACCAATATTAGCACCCACTTCTGAAGCTACAATACCATCATTCCCTCCATCAAATTATTTGTCTTTGCCACTTATGAGTGTGCTCAACATAGCCAGGTATTTTCACAGTTAATCTATCTAGATTTAAAAATTGCAAACCGCAATGGGGAACGGTTTGGGAAATAGGCTGGTACTCTAGAACCATAATTACAAAAGAATATAGGAATATATGAAAGTAGATGTTATGCCCCCCCCCCCCCCCCCCCCCCCAAATTTAGAAAAGAAAAGGAAGTGAATAAAACATATGGTTTCTGAACTCTTGATCCACCACTTTGGTACTTGAATTAAGAGTGGATTATACATTGCGAATGATTCATATATTGCCAAGGTTGGAGTGTAATGCAAGGATTATCCTTATTACATGATTTAAAAACAAGAAAAATCTTACAAGTTGTTTATTTATTTACTTTTTGTTCCTTTGATGTCCTTTTTTCTGATGTACTGAGCCAGAGCAGAGGTTGAATGTTTCTCTTAAGGTTTACTGCTGCTAAAAATGGAACTAATAATGAGTTGGAATAACTGCAGAGAGAGTGGATTGCAATCATCTCCTACCTCTTCCGACGAAATTGATTTTTGTGCCGTTTGCCTGGAGAGGCCATGTTCAGTGGCTGCAGAAGGTACTGGATTCTATTTAATGAACAATAAAGTTTATGATCACAAGTTGCTTTATGTTTGAGGCTGCTAGCAGATGGTTAACTGATGTTAGAACTTTTACATGCAGGATGTCGACATGAGCTTTGTGTTAAATGTGCACTCTATCTTTGCTCAACAAGCAATGTTTCGTCCGAAATGCTCGGCCCGCCGGGCTCCATCCCTTGCCCTCTATGTAGACGTGGAATTGTCTCTTTTGTCAAGTTACCAGGTTCACAAGCAAGAGAGACTAAAGTCAACGGATCGCTCGGCTTATGTACTCCATGCATGCTACATCCACGTGATATAAATAGGCCATCTTTCTTTCATACACCGGAGATTCGAAAGAATCGTGTCGCTTCTATTCCTTCAGAGATGCTTTGCCCTGTGACTTGTAGTCCATTTCCATCAGTTGCACTTCCTCTATGTACCTGCAATGATGGTCCTTGTCCACCATTTGAGCCCCGAGAAGTTGAAGCTCAAGATGAATCGCCTCGTCACTCACAAGTATCATCAACGGATCAGGATAAAATGGAAGGGCCAAGATTGGAGAAAACAACATGCTCAAGCATGTTTTGGGGTAGAAGAAGTTGCAGCAGGGAGCATCAATGCAATTCAGAGATCAACGCTTGATGCGACGCGACGGAGCCACGAGGAGGTGTATGTATGATCCTTCTTTTTTGGTGGATACAGTATACAATTTGTTGAAGAAAGAAAGCTTCTATGCAGATG
Organism: Arachis hypogaea; assembly: GCF_003086295.3. Classification (NCBI taxonomy): domain Eukaryota; kingdom Viridiplantae; phylum Streptophyta; class Magnoliopsida; order Fabales; family Fabaceae; genus Arachis; species Arachis hypogaea. The sequence continues at coordinate 157,710,962 of NC_092050.1, forward strand.
TGTTTTCTGGGCACAGGTTGCATATTAGGTGATAAATAACTTTCTTGCATTGATTGCATTTCAACATCCCTCAAGCTATGTAGTTTCCATCAATGATATTTACCAGGGATTTCTCTAATATTCTGATTTAGATTGTTATTTTAATTGATTGCAATTTGATTTAAATTTCATTAGTGAAATGATAGGGTGGAAATATGTATCAGATTAGAAGATTCTGTATATTATTATGAAACTTACAAGTCTTTATAAAGTAACATATTTGATCAGCACATACATTTGTAATTTCCCTTTTTAATTTGATTATTTAGATTAATCTTAGTGCATAAGATTACTATTAAGATTAGATAGTTTGTCTTAGTAATTAAGCAATTAACTATTACTTTTAGCATATGCCAGCACAGCATTTGCTAAGGAAAAATGATCTGATGGCTATCTATATAATTATTTTTATCATTATAGTTGGCCCTACAAATGTCATAAGAAGTCAATGATGAGAAGTCAATAATTTCTCTCTGATTGGAGAAAAGAATTATTTGCTTTTTTCATATGGTCAGCAATCATATATCCGCATTCTAATAAAAAGAGAAAAATATTCCTCCTCGTCCTCAACTGCCCTCCGTGCAACCGCGACAACCGTGAGTTTAGTTTATTTAGGTGGTGGATCCTGTGGCTGGTGCCGTCCTTTGTGGTGGCTAACGTTGTCTTGTTCATCGTTACAATGTAAATGATTGTTCGAAAAATTTGTTCCACGGTTCATGTGTTGCAAGCTTTCCCGGCAGTTTCTCTTTTCAGCCCTTGAGGAAAACCCTCTCCTTGGCCCTTTTATCTTATTTTATAAATAAACAAAAAGTAAAATGATATTTTTCATGTAATAACTATTGAGTAATCTACAAAATTTTTTTTTTTCTCTTCATCATGGCATATACGGATTATTAAATGTTTTAATAACTTTTAATTAAATAGGAAGAGACTACCATTTAAACTATAACTTTTGACGTATTGAGTAATCATATTCTAGGTTTATTTAATTATAATGGTTTCTAATTTCGGCTCTAACAATTAAAATATATTATATTTAATATATTATTTTATAGTTAAAATTAATTTAAAAATAAATATTTATTATTATTATTATTATTTTCTTTTCTTCTGACTTTTAATCTTTTATTACTAAATCATCTCAATGACTACAACTACCACCATTGCTTAAAAAAATAATATAAAAAATTTTAGAAAATAAATTTTTAAAAAGTTAACAAAAAATATAAAATAAAATGTTTGTAATAAAAATAAAATATTTTAAATGTTAGAAACAAAATTAAGTAAATGGTACGAATTTAAACAATACTTTACTCTAGTCACAAAAAACTTTACTCTAAATATTATAGAGCTTGAAGATGGAGCTCTGCTTAACAAGTCAAAATAAAAGTCATAAGCTATGCTAGCTATAAGATATAATGTTAACTAATAATACAATTTAATGTGATAAGTTAATAAAAATTTTTTCATGCAAATGGAATGTTTATTCTAAATGCGAATAGCATGTTTGTTCTCTATATAAATGAAATATTTGTTTTTTATGTAAATAAGATGTTTATTTTTAATATGAAACGGTTCACCTGTACTTAGAGTTGGTGAGAGCAGAAGATGGCGGCGCTTGATAACTTTCTCGCCGACGAAAGAACTGTGTGCTGGAGTAGATAATGTACGGTTGGTTACGGTTAAAAGGGGGTTGGTTAGAGAAGGAGGTGTAATTAGGTCAAAGTGAAATTTGATAAAAATGTAGATTTAGGATAAAAATAAAATTGGATGGTTAGTGAGCTTAAAATGCTATTTTTTGTTCACGTTATTTATATCTCTCATTGTTCATCTAACGATATTAATCTTCAAATAACATAGACATAAGACATGCATGTAGTAGTAGCAACACTCGTATCATTGCACAACACGCATAAACTAGACAAGCCATATATATAAAGCTTTGTTATTATAGTATGTGTCCTTTAATTTCCCATCACAAATCATAAAATTCTTAAAAGGAACAACATCATCAATTTGGTCCTTAACTTCTCACAACAACCTAATAGGTAACATAGCACACCAAGTCAAGTAAAGTACATCAGGAATATCCCTACTAGAATATCTCCTATCTTCCAAAACCCACCAATTATTGTGCACTCCAAACAACAACAAAAAATAGAGAAAAAGGTTTCATTTCATCAAACACATATCTCCTTATTCTACCATACAATGTTTCTTCCATCTTAAAATATTCACGACTTTAAAAAGTAACGAATATCTTAGAATAGAAGAAGTAATAATAACTGACCAGGTAACGAATAAGACGACACAATTAGATAATAATATGATTTATTCCACGTGCATTGCTATGCACCACCTTAGGTAGATTGTTGTTGATTCAGAATGGAATGAATGAATCACCTTCTCCTAGCAGCAGTTTCTCTTTGAGCATTGAAGTAAACAGCAGCAACAGGTAGGCCAAGGCCATTTTCCTGTGAGAAGATTCTTGTGTTGAATTGCTCTCTCGAAGCAGGGGGACTCACTGTTTGTCTCCCTCTATGCTGCTTCAACAATATGAACACATATCTGTGTATTCCTATCATTGGCCTTGGACTCTCATACTCCACTATCTCTCTCCCTTTATAATTCATTCACGTACATCAAAGTTAAGAACATGTAATAAGATATGTATATATACATTGTTACACTAATAAATATACGTCAAAACTCACATACAGTTATTTTCATGTAAAATTAATAATTAAAAATTAATTAAATATGCTAAATTATCTAATGATGCTTAAATATTAAATTTTCATAAAGACAATTATACGTGAGTCTCATCTAATTAAAGAAAAAGTCTTGTACAAGAATCAATCCTAACAAAATAGAAAGTTAGAGGAACTAACCAAAAGATGCATCAGTGGTGCCAGGAATATCTACAACCATCCTGGAAAATTGGAACCAGTTAAGTTCATTAGAGAGAATTATTAGTTTATCTAAAAAGAATAATAATTAATTAATCAATGAATATGATTGTTTGTACAAACTACAAACCAGTGAAGATGTTCCCTCAAGTATGGATCACTAGGACTTGGAGCATCTGGGTCTGTCATAATCTACCAAACAAAATACCAAGTATCAACATGAAAATTAAAATAAGAATAGCTAGCAACTAATAATTAATTAATTAATTAATTAATTGAATTACCAAGGTATAAGCATCCCTTAAGTCATGACCACCAATCTCAACTCTAGGCTTGGGCACAAGGGTTGAAGGCATAAGCTCATGACCATTAGCAACTTGCTTAGTGGAATAAATCACATTCATTCTCACACTTGGGTTGAATACATCAACCACATCTCCTATCACTCTTCCCACAGCAAGTGGTTCCATCATACTCCTAGACATTATTATTGAGAAACAAGAGAACCACAAATATAAATATATTAATAAAACTTTGGTAATATAATGTGAATACCTTGGAAACCAAATCCTATTCCTCAATGCATATATATAGCCACATAAAGCACAAAGAAAGATTCCATGGAGCAAAGATCTAAGGGCTTTTCTATTTAAGGAAAGGACATGTGTTTTTTAGGTATGTAATTTGTGTTCTTTCTTACACGCACGCTAGCTTAGCCAGAATGGTTCATGTTCATCTGCTACATATTTGTTTGTCTTAATTGATGAGTTATTATTAATTAATAATTTAATATGCTTCATTAACGGCAGAATCTAGAACATGTCTTTGGATTATTGGCTACAAGGGAATGAAGAATATATACAATTTTTCAATTCCCACTATTAATAATTAATATATGATATCTTTCGCGAATGGGAATTCACCTTTTTGATAATAAGGTGCTGAGTTTCATGCACATGGTTTTCTCATATCAATGAAAAAGAAATCTTATCAAGTAGTACTGTTGTCGTATTAGGACAAAGATCTATTTAATCCATCATAAACACGTAAGCGTTTGGTGGAGAGATAGAGACGAAAAGACTGAGACTGAGAGACAGAGATTGAAATAAATTTTAATATTCTGTTTGGTGTAAAGTAGGAAACAGAAATTGAAATAAGAATGAAACTCTAATTTAATTTGTACAAAGGGTAAGATTGGAATTAACTAATTAAGATGAGGATATTTTAGGTATAAAATGTTATTAAAGTTTCAGTCTCCATCTCTAAAAATTTTAGTCTCCTGTGTCCCTACTTTTTGGAGGTACTTAAATACTGAAATTTTAGAGATAAAGACAAAAATTTTAGTACCAGTCTCTGAATCAACAAACATAATACCGAGTCTCAATCTCTCGGTCTCTGTCTCAGTACCTCAAAACAAACGACCTAAGAGACCAGATAATAGAGATCTAATTTGATTTTAAAACTAATAACACTTTATTTTAAAACCCCATTTTCATCGTCCAATATAATAAGTAAAGAGGAGTGTTAGGGCCAGTAATTTTTGTGTTTCGTAATCATCAATTGGCTATTAATAATGTTTTTAATAGTGTGAGATTATATTTAATGGTAAAAAATCACTTTTTTTTTTATGGTTAAGTATTGGTCACAAAACACAAAAGTCGCTGCCCCTAAACTTTCTCATTAGTAAATAACAAAATAGATATATATCAATTCTTAACGAATAATTGATAAACATTGTTATGTATGTCAATTCAATTAAATTTATGTATTTAAATAATTTTTTATGTAAAATTTGTATGTTGATAATATATGAAAATTAAATTATACATATTAAGGTTTTAAAAAATTGTATTTATTTTGGTAATCTGAAATTTAAAAGAGAATTATTAAACAATACTATCAAGAACAAAATCTCCCCATAAAGCAAAAAATTATAATCTCCATTATTTTCTATCCCTATTGGCGGCCTACACCCAAAGAGGCTTGAAAATAAAACACATGCATACAAATGATACAATTGATTTAGCACATAAGTCAAGTGTGACATTGCTCTAATAATACCATACACGTACCCTTCTTTGATGATCAATAACAATAATTTTAGTATATAAGCATAGTGATGATTAAATCTATGTTAATGATGAATAATTAAGCTATGCCTAGGGATTGAATCTCATATTTTTAATGAAGATCAAATCTAAAATGCTTCCAATAGATTGTACAATATATTTAGTTGATTGATAAGTCAAATGCATGCATAGAAATTATGCCATATGTTCATATGTGACATGTCTAAGACATGGTTTTATTTAGGTTAAAAGTATTATCATACTACTTCGATTAGACTTAAACTCTAAAATGGTCTCTGAGATTGGCGTCATGCATTAAAATCATCTCTAAGATTTTAATTGCACCAATTACATCCCTGAAATTGAAAAAATGTACCCATATTAGTCCCTGGCCTATTTTTCATTAAAGAAGTGATGACATGGCATGATGACATGAACTGTAAGTGACACGTGTCACTTCATGATTTGGCCACGTGTAATGGTATGATGATGTGGTGACAAGTGACACGTGGCATGCTGACGTGGATGGTTGTGCCACGTGTCACAATGTTATTTGGCCACGTGTCGCAACAGTATTTGTCCACGTGTCATCTATTATGTCATCGTTGTATATGCACCAAATTAGTCCCTCAATTTACATTAAGTGACTCATTTTAGTCCCTGAAATTGAATGTCGTGCACCAAACTAGCCTTTTCACCAATTTTTTCTCATTTTTTTAAAATTTAAAATTTTAATATCTTGGATACACTAATTTCAATTCTGTTTTTTCATATATCATTTAAATACAAGTGCTTTCATAAAAAAATTTAAGATTTTACTTTTTAGTTTTAATTTTATAATTTTTTTAATAATTTAACATTGGTAAATTTTGTAATATATAAGTATGTTATTATAAAAAAATAATTATATGATTGACTAGACACATTTTTTCATAAAAAAATATGTGTTTTTAACAATAAATTAATAATTAAAATAAATATTTTTTTTATGAAATACACGTTTTTGTTATGTGTAAATGAACTAGATTGAAGGCACTTTAAGCACCCTCATTACCATCTTTGACTTCTGCAGTCTAGACGAAAGAGGTCGGAGATGGTAATGAGGGAAGCTTGAAATGCCTTCACGTCAACTCCAAGACGGCGGTTATTAAGGGTATCTGCAAAAAAAAATATATTTTCTAAAAGTACTGAAAGAAGTCGGAGATAGTAGTGAAAGTGTTTGAAAAGCCTTCACGTCACCTCTAAGTCGGCAGTTAGGGTATTCGCAAGAGAAAAAATATTTTATAAAAACACTTTTATTTGAAGAACATGTGAAAAAATAGAATTGAAATTAATGCATTAAAAAATATTGAGAATTTTGAATTTATAGAAAAAAATGAGAAAAAACTGGTGAAGGAACTAGTTTGGTGCACGACATTCAATTCAGGGACTAAAATGAGTCACTTAATGCAAAGTGAGGGACTAATTTGGTGCATATACAACGATGACATAATGGATGACACGTGGACAAATACTGTTGTGACACGTGGCACAAACGAACACGTGGCCAAATAACATTATGACACATGGCACAACCATCCACGTCAGCATGTCACGTGTCACTGGTCACCACATCATCATACCATTATAAGTGGCCAAATCATGAAGTGACACGTGTCACTTACAGTCCACGTCATCATACCATGTCATCACGTCGTTAATGGAAAATAGGTCAGGGACTAATATGGGGCACTTTTTTCAATCTCAAAGACATAATTGATGCAATTGGAATATTAGGGACGATTTTAGTGCACGACGCCAATCTCAGAGACCATTTTGGGGTTTAACTCACTTCAATTGAAATAAAGACATATGTTATTTTTGTAGTACTTACTATAATAAAGTTGCCAATGAGTAATAGTTCAAATGATATAGTCTCTTCATACTTATCTAAGAGATCGCAGATTTGAGTCTCCCTATATTTGGATATATATATATATATATATATATATATATATATATATATATATAAAATAAAGTTGACATTATATAAAATAATTTACTACTTTATACAAATACAATTATACAAATTTTCCTTGAGACGCCCCCATTGAACTATTTTGGGGGAAAAAAGAAAAGAATTATTTTTTCTTTGTTTTAACTCCAGCAAATTTTAAATTGTAGTTGGAATAAATTCAATATGACAAGTTTGCAGAAAGGTTTAAGTACAATTTTTTGTCTCTAAAATAAGAGTTGAAATTTTTTTTTGTCTCTAATTTTTTTTGCCTACAAAAGGATCCTTAAGATTTAACTTAATTTTAAAATCGTTCTTTTTACCAAATTTAAAATTTTTATTTCGAAAATACCCCTAACTTAAAAACAAAAAAAAAGGGGGGGGGGGGGAGGATATCATGCCCGGGGGAGGGGTGCGGGTGGGGTTGGTTAAGGGAAGGGAAGGGAAGGGAAGGTGGGGAAGGAAAGGGGAAAGGCCATCGCCACTGCTCCTTGCCGCCGTCGCTCCTGCTCCTCCTCCTCGCCCTCCTCGTCTCGAAGCACCTCGACCTCGCAGCGCCGCAACTTGCGCCTAGCCTCACCGTTCCTGCTCCTCGCCGTTTCTGCTTCTCCTCCTCCTCGCTCTCGCCGTCGTCCTCGCCTCGCCGCACCTCGACCTCGCAGCGCCGCAACTTGCGCCCTGGGCTCGTCGAGACTCGCCCTTGTCTCGCCGCGACACGTCTAGCCCGCGTCCTAATGTTCCTCGTCATCGTCGAAGAGGTGGTGGTGGTGGTCGTGTTCCTCGCGTCCTCCAACAGTGTCTCTTCCTCTGGGTGGTGGTCATGTGCGAAATCTGCAACAAGGATTTTCAGAGGGATTTTTGGTAATTATATTTATGGATTTTTGGTTCTTGAAATTGAAGATGAATTTGGGGATTTCTGATTATTGTAATTACATCTGAGTTTTGTTAATGAAAGAGGAAGAATTTTAATTATGAGTTTTGTTAATGGTTCTAAGTTTTGACGATGATGATAATGATGATTTTTTTGTTTTTCTGAGTTCTGAGTTTTGGGTTCTTGTTTTTCTGAGTTTTGAGTTTTGATGATGATGATGATTTTGAGTTCTGAGTTTTGACGATAATGATGATTTTTTGAGTTATGAGTTTTTGTTGTTGTTCTTCTTCTGCTTCTAACTGCTTTTGTTGTTGTTATTCTTCTAATTTCATTATCCATTGTTGTTCTTTGCTTCTGGTTATTGTTGTTTTATTGGTGTTGCTATTGCTTCAGCTTCAGTTTCTGGTTCAACTGCTGCTTCTGGTTGATTTTGGGAAAGAAGAGGAAATGGTATTTTCGTGCGAAGGACAATTTTAAAATTAAGTTAAACTTTAGAAACTATTTTGTAGACAAAAAAATGTCGGAGACGAAAAAAATTTTTAATCCTCTATTTTAGAGATTAAAATCATACTTAACCTTTCGTAGAATGTAAGGGAAATTATTGTTTAATTTAAGACGTTAATTAGAGAGGTTAATGAAACATTTTATTTTGGAATCCTCATTATTAGAGCTATAAGAACCCAATAATTGAAGGGTAAAAAGCCAAGTCTAATTCACGATTTTTCTTCTATTGTTAAAGATATCAAATATGCACAGCTTTATTTCCTTAAGAAGAAATAGGAACTATTATCAGTCAACAATGAAAGTAAAAACTTTATATGGAAAACTCTGTTGCAAATTATTGAGTAATTAATAATAAATTCTTATTCTGTTCCCCACTTCAACAAAAACACTCGGAAGAACACGCAAACAAAGAATAAGCACAAAATGAACAGAAAGAAAATTAAAATAAAATATAAAAAATCATCTATATATAGCCACTATCAATAGTTTGGAATACTTTGAACTTTTTAGTTTTCTAGTAATATTTTCCTTTCATCTATCACATGAAATGAGGCCATCAATGTCTCATTATACAAAGGATCTCTTATTCTGCTACTCAAACAAGCATCAAGACCAAACTATCTATAGCGCCAAGGGTATTTTATTTAGAAATTTTAGAGAAAAAAACAAATAGATTCCTAATTTTTTGTTATGTGGACATTTTTGTTCCTAACCATTGAAAAATACTTTTAAATTCCTGACCTTCACAAAATTTGGACGGATCAGTCCCTCCGTCCAAATGCCTCCGTCAGAGACTGATCCGTCAAAATGCCTTCGTCAAGAACTGATCCGTCCAAATTTTGTGAAGGTCATGGACTTAAAAATATTTTTCAATGGTCAGGGACAAAAATGTCTGCAGAACAAAAGATTAGGAATCTATTTGTCATTTTTTCGAAATTTTTAAAAGAAAATATTGTAATAAATTTTTTTATCTCATAATTAATATTTGTATCCTAATTTTATTGGACTTTTTCATGAAGAGGAAAAAAAGGGCATATGTGGCTATTATTGAAACTGAGAACTCAAAGCTTATCAGCTTTAATGTACATGAATCTATTTATATATAGCGACGATGATATAGAATTTAAACTACATAATGGATTACTACTTACTTAAATATATAATATCTTCTTATAAATTTTCTAATAAGACACTAATACATATATTTTGTATATTGGTATATTCTTGTAAAATTGGTATCTTATTAAATATATAATGAACACATATTACCGTGTTCATGTCTCAAATGAATATAATGTACAATAACCAAATATAATTTTATAGACATTATTTAGACACTAGAAAAAACATATTATTAACAATTAAAATGTTACTCGTGTTAATTATTATAGAAAATCAGGTTTAATCCTACAGCTAAGAAACATATATTAATAATGAGCACGATAATAATCTTTAAATTATATTTCAAGAGCCATGGTAACAAAACTAAAATCAGATTTTAATTATTATGTTTTTTTACGGTATTCTCTAATTAATAAGTCAAGAATTAATTTGTTGTTGATCTGAATTTCATTTACACTATGTTTGTTTGAGAGGAAAATGGAAGAAAAGAAAAGAGAGGAAAGAAAATGGGAAGGAAAATGATTATTTTTTTTTTGTTTGGTTGAGAAGGAAAATTAGAGAGAAAAGAAAATGGATGGTTTCTCTCCAACAATGGAAAGAAAATGGAGAGAAAACTAATGTTTCTCTCTCTACTTCCAATACTACCCCTTTACTTTTTCAATATTTTTTATAATATAGGGATAAAATTGTCTTTTTATAACATTTCTTTTTTTCTTATTTTCCTTCCATCCATACACATCTAAAAAAAAATAAAAATTCACTCAATTTCTTTCCTTTCCTTTCTTTCCTTTTTATTTTTTTTCTCTCTATTTCTTTCCTTCCAACCAAACATAGCCTTAAGGATTTATCAATAGCTAATGAATTATTATATATATAATACAGAATTCAAATTTCCAATACTTATTTAAGCAGACGAATAAACTGATTACTTGACAAATTTAAGTTGATTAGCATATCAGACTTTAATTATCTTAATACTAATGACATAAAATTTGTGGACAAAGTCAGGGAGAGATCTACAAGGTGGCTTGTGGGGGCAAATGCCCTCATCGAGTTTTATAAAATTCTTAAGTAGTATATAATATTAAATTTTAGTTGTCTCTACTATATAAATAATCTTGACCCCAATTTTTCACAATTCAATGTTATTGAAAGATATTTAATTAAATTTAATTTTATAAATATATAAAATTTTATTTTAATTATTTAATAAAAAAATAATTAAATAAATAATAATAAAAAAATGAGAAATCAAAATAAATAACCCTAATCTTAATTATTCCCAAAATCAACTTTTTCGCTGCTATCTTTCTTTACTTTCTTTCAGTTTTCTATTTTTTTATTTTTTTATTTTATTTTTTAATTTCTTTTGATTTAATTAAAAGTTTATTTTTATCTTTTTATAATTTTTATTTTATTAAATTATATTACATTTGTTTTGTAATTATACTATTGTGTAATATTTTAATTTTTTTATTAATGGTTATTGTACAATAAAATTTTATTAATATTTTTTTCTATGATTGGTTTGCTGAGTGTTTTATATTCATATTATACTTTTAATTTTTTTTGTGAAATTATAAAAATTAGGATAAATGATTTTTTTATCCTAATATTTGTATTTTTTTAAATATTTCTAATGTTTAATTTTATTTAATTTTTTTTCTAATATTTTTTATTCATTTAATTTTGTTCTTAACATTTTTAATTTGTATCAAAATTAAATATAACTAAACGTTAGGTATATTTTAAAAAAAAAACTGCAAATATCAAATATAAAAAATACACTTTATCCTAAAAATTATTGTTTTTATTATATATGATTTATCTCATTAACAAAATTTTTTGGATATGTCACCAGAGAAATTAAAGTAGAGTTCTTATTAGATTGAAATTGGAGTGATTGGATATGGGTGGTGATGTTATAGTCGGCAAAGAATGATAGCATGCATGGCAGCCTTTTTGTCGTTGGAGGTCTCTTCTCACTTGGCTTTATTGGCGCACTAAAAGAACGATCTTAATTTGATGTGAATGCACGAAGTTGAATTATGTGTTGATGTAAAAGATATAAATTCGAATATTTATACGTGTTATATAGTTAATTCAACTAGTCACCAAAAAAAAGTTAATTCAACTAAAAAATATTCATCAATTCGGTTAAATTAAAATAAACAAAGAAAATTAATAACTATTTCTAAAATTCAAATTTTATTAATTAAACTAGAGCAGCATAATGCGTATCAATATTTAAATTTGTATGTTTACGTGACGACAACAACTATATAGTTTTCAATAATTTTTCATAGTGTATGTATAATTGATTCAGAAAAGTGAATGCATGGAATGGAATTGGCCTCTCCATACTTGACACGTAGTTTCACTTTTGTCTCCATAAAAAGGTGTATGTTGGAAATGCTATTCTTGTGTTAGCATGTAAGTCTAACATCTTATGTATGATGTTTAATACTTTAATTAGATACTTTCACTACAAATATTGATGTAACACAAGAATTTTGCAAAATTAAACATTGTATGGTAACATTATATGCATTTGTCTCATATTCTCGTTGACTGCATTACTTGGTGTGGCAGTATATCAAATTATCAATTATCCCATCAATTATTGTATGTACAAAAATAAAATAATTTATAATGTGTTAGTATATTAACACTTAAAGAAACTATAAGTTTTATGTGAATCTAATTTATAATAATAGTGAAACATGGATAATTTGGTTTTATCTTTACATATATGTTGGATTTAATTTTTTAATTCTTTGGGTTTTTTTTTTCCCTAAAAATCACTAGCCCATGGGTGTTATTATATTGTTACATTATATTTTGTAGAATAAAATATGTCCAATAATGTTGATTACAAATTTTTGTTTTAGCTAAAACTAATTTGTTTTTATTTTGGTCTCTTAGGCTGTGTTTGTTTATAGAAACAGAACACTGAGATAAAGATACAGAAAAAACAAAATCGTATTTAACAAAGTAGATATGGATAGAGATAATGTATTCAGGAACACTGATTAGTGTATTTTGTATCCATTCTGACAGAAATGATACGAAAATACTAACAAAAGACACAATAACTTATTTTTTATTTTTTCTTTCATTATTTTTGTTAATTTTTTATAATTATATTTTTATCTCAAATTTTTTTAATAAAAAAATAAAAATAAATTATATTTTCATAATTTATTTTAATTTATCACTAAATAAAATATAAAAATACAAAATTTTATATCTCTATTTTTTATATCTTATTCTCAATATCTTCTTTTCCAGAAATAAACGCAATCTTAGCTTCTTTTTCTTACGTTCTATGCTTTATTCTCTCTAGTGAAACATGTATTAATGCGAAATTATTATATTCTTTCCCATGTAGTAATGTTAATGGATGATGATCTCAGGGCTCAGCCTCTGTAAACTAGACATGCAAAATGTCCTTGTCAACATCAGAAAGTTTTCGGATTTATATGATGTTTGAGACCTGAGTGATCTCGGGTGCTCGACGGGTTGGGAGGCAATGAGAGGATGAGCGGGTGAGACCTTGGACTAATTTGGAGCGGGTGTAGAGATGCGGGTTGAAAAGCTGGCGACGCTGGAGGCGGGGTGGACGGAGGGTGACCACCTGCAAAGACACTCCGACGATCAAGTCAGTGTTCGTACAAGGTGATAGCCAAATTAGGTAAGATGTTACGTACCTTGGGAGAAGAGCTGGCCTCTTCCCTTATATACTGTGCTGGATGGGTCCATAGATGACCTAACCCACTGGCCAAGAAGCTTCCATGAGCTGTCCTGGTCTACGTAGGGGGAGCAGGTCGTTCTGGTTTTTCGGGTCGGGGCTTCGGGTGCTGCCCCGAAGATACCAACCCGACCGGTCGTTGAGCGTGGTGACTTGAGCTGCCCAGTTGGCGAGTCGAGCGCGCTTTAGGTCGGGTGTTGGAAACCGATCCGTCGGGTTTTCCCTATTATGGGGGACGGGTCCGGCTTGGGTCAGAGGTGGGGCTTCGACCCATCAACCGGTTGGGATGGACTCGTGGCGGTCCGTAACATATGATAATATATATGAGAAAGAAAAATCAATAATGATGATAATTAAACAACTTCACTTAAACTTAAAAGAAATATAAAACTTTAAAAAAAATTATTAGATAAATTAAAAATTAATTTTGATTTATTTAAGTTTAATTACTTTGTTAGTCCCTATAATTTCGCAAAATTTTTAATTAGGTCCCAATACTTTTTTTCCTTTTAATTGAGTCCTTGCACTAAATTTTTTTTTAATTGGGTCTCTATATATTTTTTTCTTTTTATTTAGGTTCATGTACCAATTTTTTTTTTAGTTGGGTCCCTATAAAATTAAGCCAATTACTGCTAAGAAGAACCTAATTAAAAAAAAATTTGGTGCAGGGACCCAATTAAAAGGAAAAAAAATATAGGGACCTAATTGAAAATTTCGCAAAATTATACAGAATAATTAAACTATTTATTTATTAGTTAAAAATAACAATACAAGTTGATAAATATAAATACTCTTGAAAAATATATTAGTTGTAAAGTTTGACTATATTAAAAAATTAAAAGTTAATTATTTGGTTAAAAAATTTAACTTAAGGTTATCAACTTATAACTAATAAATATGCAAGTTGATTATATTACAATTTATCGTATTTGTAATATAATTTTACTATCTATAAATTAATATAAATATATGAATTAGTTTAATTTAGCATGAAAAAATTGTAAGATTTTTTTATCTGTATTGTGTCTTTATATTAATTTTGTGTACTAAGTAATTAGTTACTTTTTTATTAGAAAAGATTGATTTTATTTTTTTGATTTTTTTTTTATTTGTATTAATTGATGAATATTTATACTATTTGATTTGGTATTTTGGATATTAGAATTTAGTTTTAGATGGAATATCAGATATTACTATTTTATATCTGTATGTTAGAAATTTGATTTAGATAAAATGATTATTCGTTTAAAATATCTTTAAAAAGAATTTGGTTAAGGTAGATCGGATAGCATTATTAACTATTATTTTGTATCTCGTTAAAAAATCGATTAAAATAGGGTACTCTAATTTTATAATTTTGTTATATTTTTTAGTAAAAAATTTAATATAATTTTGTATCTCGATTCTCATGCTTTGTTTCCTAATAATATATATATTATTTATTAATTTTTTAGATATATATATATAATGTATCCTTGGTGACTCTGTGCTAAATGTTCATCAATAAATTTCGAAGAAATAACCATACCAATAATTTTATTTATCGGATAACCTGTTTTAACTTTATTCGTTTAGGCGGTTTGAATTTGTAGAATAAGATGGAATAGAAGGAGAGGAAATAAATGTATTTTAGTCGATTCCTTTTTTTTTTTTTTTGGGTCATGATCGATTCCACTATGTTTGGAACTTTGGATTGAATTAAAAATTAAATGGAGTATATTGTATATAATGGAAAGTCTCTCTTTATTTTGGACTTGATAATCGGAAGTCTAAATGATAGATTCTTCTTTTCAGGAGGCTAGGTTAGCATGTGGGCCCAGTGGCCCAACTGGAAGACTTTGGTCCATTCACAACCTTAAAGAGGACAATGTAGAAGCCCACTTATGTATGTTACCAGAGAAGAGTAGTATCAAAAAACAATTTTCAAATGGTGAATTATAGTGTACAGATGATTATTTACAGATATCTCTGACGCATTTGTAGATGGCTGACACGTAGTAGTATAAAAAACAGCACTTCAGCTGGCTCACTGGCTGTGCGTGTGTCTGGAATATGTAGCTGAAGCCACGTTTTTAAAACGGAATTGTGATAGGTGGGGTCTGTTTTACCTAATATAATAGACTTACAATGAAATTGTGGTTTCAGGCTTTGCAGTGGTGTATGCCTTATGCACAAAGTGAAAAAGAGAAGAGTAACAAGTCCAAAAAAAAGGGAAACAAGAGTAAAAAATGAATTATGAATGGGTTATATTACATGTATAAGAAGCATCTTATTTCTGAAAAAAAAAAAAAAAAGACTCGTGTAAAAAAAGTTCAACCCCAGGCTTATCAAATTTGTGTTGAAATAAATTGCTTTAATAATGAATAAAATTTTGCAAATGAATAGAGAATAATAAATAATTTAAACTTATTTAAAAATACATAGAGAATTAAAATATTTAGTTTATGCTTAAAATAAAAAGAGAACAATTATAAATTATTTTTTGTTATTTAAGATTAATATACCTATTTTTTAGATAATTAATTTTTAGAAATTTAAATTTAATTTATAAGAAGAGATATTTGTGTGGATTTAAATTAATAAATTATTTCAAAACTCAAAAATATACCTATTATACAAAGAATTGTGTGAGTTGTAAATGTATCTAGCCATTCTAACATATTTGGTGTTTATTTGAATTGGTTTTATTGTTTTTTAAAAAAAATTAAAGTATTTTTATTGAATTTTAAGGAGTAATAGTCAAATTCGTCATTAAAAGATCACTTATTTTTTAAATTGGTTTTCAAATAATTTTTTTTAGTCATATTAGTCTCTGAAAGGTAAAACGTAAGTCAACTTGGTACTTCCGTCACTTAGATGATAATGTGTCACATTAAGTGTCGCATGTCACAATATGATTGGTTGACGTGTCAGATCAGTGACACGTGGCATGCCACATGTTATTTGATATGTAATAAATTTGTTTATGATGGTTATCAGTGGCTAAGAGAAGGGGGTTGAATCTTAATTATCTTTTTCCAGAAATACCTTTTTGCTTTTTTAAAGAACTCAAGAGATATTTTTGTTTTTGTCTTGTGACAAGTTGAGAGACACTTTATTTTTGTCTCCTGAGCAACAGAACCAAAATTGAAGTAGAGAAGAAGAAGTAACACACAGATGTATCCTGGTTCAGCTATCTAGTACAATGTAGCCTACATCCAGTCTCCAACTCTCCATCACAATTATGATGAAATTTCACTATCTCTTTTACAAGAACACAAACATCAATGCTTTCCTAGGATCTACCCAATTCTATCTGGGACAAATCCAGATTCTAACCCAATCTGAATTTGACTAGGACTCAACCTAGCTTTCAACAGCCAAGTGCTAACCCAACTTGTAAGAGAATCCCCACAGGATCATGAAACAAAATAGAAAGATGTACAAAGGACCTCTGAGACATCTTATGGCTTTTTCTCACAGTTTAACTCACTGTCTTTTACCTTTTATTGGCTTTTTCTTACAAATCTCACTATATTTATCTTTTTCAATGAGACTCAGATAGACTAAACTAAAAAAAAAAGAAAATACTAGATGAACAACATGAAAGAGAAGAACTCAATCAACTTAGGTAGCTATAAGAATCAAGGTTCTGAAAACCAAATCGGTCACTAAACCGATAAGATGATTGGTTTAACGATTTAATGGTTCAATCGAAGTTCAACCGATTTAATTAAATATAAAATAAAATTATTAAAAATTTTATTTTAAAAAAAAAATTAT
This sequence comes from Arachis hypogaea, assembly GCF_003086295.3. Taxonomy (NCBI): domain Eukaryota; kingdom Viridiplantae; phylum Streptophyta; class Magnoliopsida; order Fabales; family Fabaceae; genus Arachis; species Arachis hypogaea. Next base: position 157,727,982 of record NC_092050.1, read on the forward strand.
AATTACTTAATTAGCAACCATCACCAACACAAACTTGCACAAATCAAATACAGTTAATAACACCACCAACACATCAACAGAAATAGTTTCTGGATTTATACAATTTTTAGTTACATCAACAAACCAACAACACATGCAACATCATAACACAATTAACAATTACATCTAGAAGTTCAAAAGACAAACTCAGAAATTAAAATCCATTACAATTTGACAATAAAATCAGAAATCAACACACAATTAACAAAATACATCTAGAAGTTCATAACACAATCAACAATTACATCCAAAAGTTCAGAAGACAAACTCAAAAATTAAAATCCATTACAATTAGACAATAAAATCAAAAATCAACACAAAATTAACAAAATACCATCAAACAAACAATTGAAAATTACATAATAATGTTTGTTCATCACTTGGATTAATTTTCTAAACTTAACTGTTTATAATCAAAATGAGTAAATTACCAATTATGCCCCCAAATTTGTAAAACGCTGACAAAAATAACCCTAATATTTGATAACGACAATAATACCCTCCAAAAATTTTAAAACGGTACAAATCTGACCACCCGTGAGGAGAACCCTTCTCCGTTGAACGGCGCTTGGTGATGTGGCAAACGGAAGTCCAACGTGGCCTCCCTATTAGGCTTCACTCCCTTTACTCCCTTATTTAGAAATCAGAATGAACATTTTCCCCAAATTGAGCATAAAGCAAAATCCTAACCATTGCCATGCATGCTGGAAGCTCAGTCATGTCCAGTTATAATCGAAGGACACAGTATATAGAAAATAGTGGATCTGAAGGGCTCGAAGAACATGTGAGCAAGCCATATGATGGCACATGCTTCTGCCGTCTTCAGGTGGTGGCGTTGAAGTCGAAGACGAGGAAAAACCCAGGTAGATGGTTCTTCAGGTGTCCTCTGTGGAAGGTAAGTATGAATTTTGTGCTTCATTTGTTCCCCCCGTCGACAATTGAGCTTGATGAATGGTTATTGTGTTGGGCAGACGAAGAACAGTGGGTGCTGTTATTTTCAATGGATGGACGAAACGGGTGAGGAATCTGCTGGGGTGGAGGAATGCTGTAAGAATGGCACAGTAAGATGCAATGCATGTGGAGTATTGGAAGGGAGGTTTACCAGTGTTGAGAGTGAGACGACACAGAGAGATCGAAAGATGTTGATAGAGCAGATGAAGAGAGTTGAATTGCTTCTGTATTTCGTACTGGGTGGACTTGTACTGAGTTTGAGTTTGAGTTTGATGTGTTTGGTTAGATAGGACAACGAATGCATGCAGGACAGGGTTTATTGATGACTGTTATGTGTTATTGTTGCATACTATTTATGTTGACATTGTTGTGGTTATTTTGCTTACTTGTTAATGAATTGGACCTGTGACTAGAATTTTATTGCATCACCAAGAAAATCATGAATGGAGTGAAGTGCAACTAACCAAAAGGCAACTCAGACATGTTAAATAAGTTCAAATAGACCTAAGAAATCAAAATTGGTAAAAGGACAAGATAAAAACCGAGACAACTGGTCTGCATAACATTAAGCATTAGCACAAACTGTTCCAACCAAAATACTCTATACATGCTAATCAGTCTTCATAGCTGATACCAAAATAAACAAAGAGTTCAACAAAGGGCAATAACCCATACTAAATATCAACATACATTCCCAAAAACTGGATAAAGTTATAACTAAATACTAAACATACTAAATATCAACATACAACCCAAAATACTCAAGTTGTCCAACAAAGGGGAACTACAGATCAAGTTATAACCCAAAAGATGAAGTAATTATATAGTAAAGTCTCCTTCAAGCTGACTGATTTGGCATAAACCTTGAGAACCTAGAGGTGGTTGCCTTAGATGCTCCATTCATGGTTTCATTTGACACAAGTGGAGTCATTGTGGAGGCTGGAACTCCTGAACCAGTAGCAGCATTTGCAGATGGTGCGATGGGCCTTATTTGTGGGGGCCTAAATGGTGGGTTGGGCCTTGGAGTGGCTTGTGGGCCTGGAGCTGTGGGCCTAACATGGTGTTGGGCTGCTGTAGCTGTAGCTGTGGGCCTGAGATTTGGTTGGGCTAAGGGGGTTCTCCTGATAGGCATCTTGACCCTGATTGTTTCCCTACTAGTAGATGCTGCACCAGCCGCAGCAGTGTTGGAGGGAGTTTGAAGAGTTATTGCAGCAGCCTTGGTAGATCTTGCTGCTCTCCTTGCAAGGTTAGATCTAGTAGCTCTCCTTCCTTCACGATGACTAGTTGAACCGGAGGTGTTCATGTTTGCCTACAGTAAATTAAATTTAAGTACTAGATCTGAAGTTAGTGTAAAGAGCAATTATTGAAGAATGTGCTACCTCTTCATCAGCTTCAGAGTGTGGATGGCCCTGTGTGAGCTCCTCTTTGACTGCATATATGGTTTCCTCCCAATACATCTCCTGCTCTGAGTCTGACATGTCTTGTAAGCCTCTGGGTGGAACAACTCCTCCTGTTGCTGGCTGACCTGATTGAGGTGCTTCTTGTGCATCTGCATCTGCCCCAGCTGCAACATGATTCTTATCAGGGCAGGTCCTGGAATTGTGTCCCACCTACAAAAAACAACATCAGATCAACTTGAAGAGAACAGATAACAACAACAGTTGTGTAAGAAATGAGTTTTTATTTACCTTTCTACAATATTTACAACTTGTTTTTCCATAGCTCCTCTTGAGTTTGTACTGGCTCCCACTCTGACTCTCTGATTCATGTCGTGCTCTCTTCTTGGTAGGCCTTCCTATTGGTCTCTTATAAGGTGGAGGGAGACACAGGAGGCCCTCTGCATCAGCCCAGTATTCTTGACTAGGGACAGTGTTGATGTGAAATTGATATGTTCTGTTGTACGCCTCCATGGTCAGCCAATGGTGGGCATACTCATCTGGACGTTGATTTTTTCTTTGAATTGCAGCAACTCCATGACAGCACGGCAGACCTGTGAGTTGCCACTTTCTACAAGTGCAAGTCCTGTCTTGAGTGTTGACCCGAACTGTTCGACCATGCCTTCTGACTTCAAAGACATTGTGGTCATCGTCTCCCACCCATTGAGCCTCCCAGTAATTTCCTTCCTTCTTTTCCTTCTCCAATCTGCTCATTTGGATAGGAGCCAGTTTCCCCGTGTAGGCCATGAGTGCATCTTTATGCGTTGCCATCGTCTTCATAAGGTAATATCTAATTTCCTCTAGCATGGTAATGATGCTCTTGCCTCTTAGCCCCACCATGGTTGCATTAAGTGACTCAGCATTGTTATTGGTTATGTTATCCACTTTAGGCCAAGTTGAGAATCTTGATCTTGACCAAGTTTCTTGCTCATACTTAGAAAGATATTCACAGGCAGAAGTATTAATTTTCTTGATAGCATCCATACCTTCATTAAACTCCTGATCAGTCAATGCCCTTGCACATTGAAATAGCAACTGCTTGAGTTCTAAGTCCTTCCAGCGCTTGTTGAAATTCCTCCACATATGCATAGTACAAAATCTGTGATTAACCCCCGGCATAACTTCTTGTAGAGCAGAAATTAGGCCCTGTCAAGAACTAAGTTAGTCAGCATATAGTATTAAATAACTTAACACACAAGTTACAGACAAGATACCTTCTGTTTGTCAGACATAAAGTGCCAATCAAATTGCCTGTGATCCCCGATATCTTCCAACAAATACTCCAGGAATTCTTTCCAACTATTCTTTGTTTCTGCATCAACTACTCCATATGCAACTGGGAATAGATGATTGTTTGCATCTTGAGCCACGGCTGTCAGCAGCTGCCCCCCAAAATAACCCTTCAAAAATGCTCCATCAAGGCATAAAAAAGGCCTACATCCTTGCTTGAATCCTCGTTTGCAGGCATCTAGACATATGTAAAGACTTCTGAACTTAGGCAACCCTTCTTGTTGTGGGGTTGTGCTCATACGGCAGGTGGATCCTGGATTGGCCTTACGGAGCTCATTCAAGTAAGTCCTTAACTTCAAATATTGTTCCCTTTCTGTGCCCTCAATGACATCCTTTGCCTTCTCCATTGCCATAAACATCATCCTCTCTCCGACACATATATCAAACTCAACCTTGAACATATCACGAGCCTCTCTATGAGACAAATTAGGACAGACTCTAATCTTGCTAATCAACTCCTCGGACACCCATTTACACGTCACTGACCTGCTTTTGTTACTCCTTGGACATGTATGCTCATCGACCAATGTTTTGATTTGGTAACTCGGGGGCTGGTTTCTCCTTGCACAGTAAACTTCCCATGGGCAAGTTTCATTGTAACATATTACCCTGCACCTGTGTGGTTCAACCTTGAGAAAAAAGGCCTCTCTGCCCAGCTGAATACTGTACTTCCTGACTGCATCCTTAAACTGCTGCATCGTGCCAAACTCCATTCCTAATTCCAGTCTAATTTTACCAAATTTCGTATCTAGATTATGCTGAGGGAATACCGGGTTTTCATCCTCAGAATCAGAACCAGGTCGGGTGTGCAGCTCTTCAGAATGATACTGATACTCAGTGGGTTCTTCATCCTGGTCATGAGGGTTAGGAACAACCACCCTTGGAGCCTGATTCTCTTCCCTAGGTGGAAGAATCTTCTGTCCAGATGGACGGGGTCTTTGATGATGCCTCCGGCCTTGAACCCCACAACCTGCATCGTCATCTAATTTTACAACATAAAGCATTCATATGATTAATTTTTTAATTAGCAAACATCTTATGACAGGTAAAACACAGTCCCAACAATATTCAATATTTCAACTAGGATCTACAATTTATGTACTTACCAGCATGTGCATCACTATTGTTTTGTGGTACAGGTTGAGCTCTACCAGATGGTTGGGGCCTCGCATGTTTCTTCCTGGGTTTTCTTCCCCTGCCTTGGGCTTCTTCAGGATTAGATTGACCCGCCTGGTCTTCAACATGTGTCTGATGGTTGTCTCCTATGTTGGGGGCCACGTTTTCCATTGTTCCAGCCTGAGTTTCATTATAAAGCTTTTCAGTAGCAGCCTCATCTGGCAACGCAGAATCATACCCCCCTTTGTTAAGCATTGTTTCGTCCTCTTCTTGCTCTTCTTCCTCCTGATGTGGGGGATCATCATCCTCTTCTTGCTCTTGTTCCACCTCTTGTGGGGGATCAGCTTGATGATTTGATTGATTTTCTGAAGGATCTCCCTCTACTTCTGTATTTTCATATCCTTCATCCTGTTCATTTTCTTCGGCTTCCTGCTGATGAATTTGCTGATCCACTAAATCAAGAGTCTCAACTTCTTCGTTAATAATAACCTCAGCCTCATCAACATACTCTGGCTTCGCATCAACTGGATGCTCAAAATACAAGTGGACCCTGTTTTCATTCCTCAATGCAGCTTCACACAACTTAACCACATCGGCATCCCTCCTGAGCACCCGTAACCCGTTACCTAAATCCTTCCCTGGCTCCAACCAATAAACTTCAGTATACCTAGTATACCCTAAATCTAGAAACAAGCCTTCCACAAGGAATAGGTTGCATGTATCAACGTGCACCCTGTCGATGATACTCACTATACCACCATTATACTTCAGCACACCATCCGCATCTTTCTCTAACCAACCCCGATGGTGATAAACAAATGTGATATGTGTAGCCATCTGACAAAAGTCATCACAAAAGTTATAATGAGCTAACACAACACATCAAACTACCATCATCATACCTCCATATTCAAACCCCAACTGGCTGATAATAACAACAACAAAAACATAAAATGCTTACCAAAATTTTCGTTCTTCCACGACGATTTCTTCACTCCGAATCAACGCCAAACGTGTCACTGCATATGACGTTACGAAATCCAAGAGACGGATATAAAGCGACAGCAGACGAACACAGACAGAGACCACCACCAAGAAACTCTTCAGTTTCGCGCGTCCAACTTCGTCTTAGTTACATATGGTCTTTCACTAAAGGGTTAATCTAGTAATTTCATTTGAATTGTCCAATTAGGGTTTCAAAAATTAGGGATTTAGGAACAAAACGGATAGTGAAGCCTAATAGGGAGGCCACGTTGGACTTCCGTTTGCCACATCACCAAGCGCCGTTCAACGGAGAAGGGTTCTCCTCACGGGTGGTCAGATTTGTACCGTTTTAAAATTTTTGGAGGGTATTATTGTCGTTATCAAATATTAGGGTTATTTTTGTCAGCGTTTTACAAATTCGGGGGCATAATTGGTAATTTACTCTAATCAAAATAGTCTCTAAAAGTATACACTTAAGTAATTTTTATCTCTAAAATTTTAAAAATTGATCAAATTAATTCTTATATAATTTTTTCTTCATAATATTAAATTTTAAATATGTTTTTTATACTACTAATTTTAATATTAGTTTTTAGACCGTAATAAACAAAATTTTCTTTACATAGAATAATAAAAATAAGGGTTAACCACCAAAAACGCTCCCAAATTATTCAAACGCTGATAAAAATACACCCGAATTTTACTATCGACAAAAATGCCTTCAAATAATTTAAAAACACAACAACAATACCCAACAACAGTAAATATATATTTTCAAAAAATATCTTAGAGATTGAATTTTGATGCAATTTTTTGCAAGCATGATTATAAAAATAATATATTATTATACATAAAAATTGGTGATTTTTTGTTAAGTATATAATTTTTTTATAATTGTTTTTGTTAACAACCAATAATACTTTTAAAAATTACAAAATAATATATACTTAACAAAAAATTACTAAATTTTAAGAATAATAATATCTCATTTTTTTAATTATGCTTGCAAAAAATTACATCAAAATTCAATCTCTAATGTATATTTTGAGAAATACATATTTAATATTAGTTTTTTTTAAGATTATCTAACATTAAATATGTATTTCTCAAAAAATATATTAGAGATTGAATTTTGGTACAATTTTTTGCAAGCATGATTAAGAAAATGAGATATTAGTATTCTTAAAATTTGGTGATTTTTCGTTGTGTATATATTTTTTTTTGTAATTTTTTTGTTAACAACTAATAAAATAGAAAAGAAATCATGTTTAGGTATATACTAAAATTAATTATTAAAATTAGTTATAAAAGTAGAATATATATTAAAATATAAAATATACTTTTAAAATAAATTTAACTATACATATATTTATACACCAATTCTATGATGACTAATTTTAATGATTGATTTTGATAAACAAATAATATTTTTGAAAAAAAAATTTGAGTAGACTTTTAGTTATCTAAAATAACTTGTTTAGTTGATTTTTTTTATCTTTGGCATATCCCTTTGCTTATTTAAAATATTAATTAGTGTGTTTCTCTTCAAAAGTAAATATTTTAAGGTCTAAAGATCTCATGTTACAATAATTCCAACAATTTAGGGTCGGAGCTCATGAGCCAACTCAAACTCGACTCGTTAATAGCTCGATAAGCTAAACTCGTGAGCTGGTGAGCCAAGATTGAGCCTGAAATTAAGCTTATAAATTAAATGAGCCGAGTTTGAATTTGAATAAGCTCAAAATAAATAAAAAGTTCATAATTTATTATGGATAAAAAATATATAAAATTGATATTTTTAAATAATTTTTAAAATATATAAGTTATAATTTATTGATATAAAATTATAGATTATGTTCCTATTATTTGAGCCAACTTGTGAGCTCGAACCAACTCGTGAGCTTTTGGTGAGTCGAGCTGAGCTTAAGAAATAGGTTCGATTGTTAATGAGTCGAGTCGTGAGCCAAGCTCAATTTTTGTGAGCCGAGCTTAAGTTTAGTCTAACTCGACTCACTTCCAGTCCTACCAGCAACTATATATTTAAGAGATGATTTGATATCCCTAAAAAATATAATACCTTTTAACATTAATTTTCAACTTTTAAAATAAATAGAAAAGTATTTTTTTTCTAATATGTCATTTCTTTGAAATTTAATAAAAACTGCTACTTTTTTTGAAATTATTTAGCTAAATATTACTTTTTTATATTACTATAGTTGATTATAATTAAAAATAAAAGCTTTTTAGTTATTTATTAAAATTATGCATAAAAATAAAGAAAAATGTTAATATAAATCTTTAAATAAACTGCAAGTTCACCAAAAAAAAATAAACTGCAAGTTAAATAGTGTTGGAAAATATAGATAAATCAAGTTAAATCTCGTTTTATATAGGGTTGCAATATATTTTTTTTCGTTTTGTGATCATGGGGGTTCAAGTGATACAAATCATTTTAAGGCAGTAAAGGTACTGAGTACCCATACCCAGCAATGGAGTTGCATGTTCAAGTTTTTGCTAACAATAAAAAAAAATACATGTGAATTCAAAATGCAAACAAATCCATACACATTCAATCCAACTCAACATAGAAAGAGTACCGTTTCACAATTTCAGCCAAGCCAAGCCGTTCGTTTGCTTGAAAATAACTATCTACAAAGCTGCTTGCTCCAAGGGGGATCCAATGCACACGTGTCAAAATAATATGAATCTCTGTAAATTTGAATCTGTACGCTAGTGCGACCCTTTTCAAATTAGGGGTGTACAGAGGATCGGGTAAAGCCAGATTTATCTTGTCCCAGATTCGTCCTTAAATAATAACTGAGTTTATTTCTAAAACCTTTATTCGATTCCGCACCGGATGAAATTATATTACTTTTGGGTCACACTACAACCGGATCTAGACAGGTGAAGTCCGGGTCTTAATATACTTTATGTCAAAAAATTATGATACACTTATTTATAAAAAAAAAACATATTTATTATCGAAAATTTGATATTCATATTTAAATTTAAATTTGTCCATAAATTTTAATTTTATGATTTTTTTATCTATTTTTTAATTCAATAAGTGTGATTAAAAACAAAACAATAAACTTATAATTAATATAACATAATATTAGAATTAATTTAAAACATATATACTTTTTTTTAGTTCCTTTAAGATACACATGAAGTTGAGTGAAGTCGAATTTATCTTGACTCAAATTCGATCTTAAATAATAACCGAATCTATTTTTAAGACCTTTATTCGATACTAAACCTAATAAAATCGCACCGAATTAACCTTAAAAATATTCGAGTCCAGACCATATCTTCGAATCGGACTAAATCATGTAGCCAATATCAAATAACACCGACATTCAAAACGAAGGCTTTGCTAACATGTGTGTAGATTTATATACATGTGAAAAATAAGTTATTAATATAAGTTTTGAATTTTTTTTAATAGATACATAATATACACATAAAAAATTTTAAATTTTATCACTTTTCTATGTAATTTTTTCCTTTAATAATTTCAACATCTATCTTAAAGAAACATATCAGCTTAACTTTTAAAACTATATTACCTTTAAATGTAATATGACACACTCTAGTATGAACACTCTAGGTTAGAATAGAATTGTTTTTGAAAACTGGTTTAAAGAATCTAACTAATTATGGTAATGAATAAAATCACACATGATAATTCAACATATACAGAGCATAGGTTTTAATTAGTATATACTGTGCTACAAATTCCTTAGTCTTCAACTCTAAGAAAATTATACGTGCCTATCAGCTTATTTCATATTAAATGCATTGGTCACTATTAAGTATATTAACAGTTATTTTTTTAATAGACAAACGACAAGGAGTCACATGTGCGCCACCATATAGAAACAAAATGCCAATATTTTTTACATTTTTCAAAAGCAAGCAAGCTACGCATCCCTATATAACTTAAAAAGTATTTTATTGATGAAAAATATAATTGCATGATTTTTATAATGATTTTAATACGCAAGTTAATATAACATTTCATGATTTCAATCAATTACTTTAATTTTATGTATAATATTTAAATTTTTATATAATAAATATTTTCCAGTTTTTTGAAATTCAGAAAATAAAAGTTATAGAAACATAAATCGTGATATATAAAAATAATATTCATTTGAACATATTAATATTAATGAGTTTGAAAAAAATTCAGATAGTAACAGGTTATTATTTAATATATATGAAAGAGAAGTAAGCATATTTTGGAATAATCTTAGATAATACCACATTAAATAGGACATGACAATAGACTAATTAAGGGTGCATTTGGTAAATTGCATTTAGTTTAAAAGTTGTAATAGTTATATTTGTTCAAACTAAATTTATTAATTTTTATTAATAAGCACAGGTGGCAATAGTAGTATTTGATAAAATTATTTTTAAAATTTAAAATAATTTTAATAGACATAAAGTAATAGAGAATAGTAAAAAAAATAAATTTAAGTATTAATTTAAAGTAATAGAGAATAGTAAAAAAAAATAAATTTAAGTATTAATTTATATATAAGACTTTTTATTTTTAAAATCTATAAATACAAATAGATTTTTCTTAAATAAATAAAATAAATATTTTAATTACGAAAATACGTTAATATGACCAAATTTATCTCATTTATAGTGTAAACGAGATACATGAGAGTAAAAAATGTTTACATAGTAAACGATATAGAAGAAGACAAAAATCAATCCCTTATAAAATGATCAGAAAATTGTTGGTATTCCTCAGAAATCTCTCAATTCTTCTTTCTCTTGCGTTTTCCTTTGAAAAATTTAGCAAAAATGTTTAGTAGCAGTAGTTTTTTTGTTGTGATAGTATATTCCAACTGTAAGATGAAAAACAGTGACAGCGGGGTTATATTTGAGTGGGAGAGTCTTAGCTTGCGTCGTTCTGAACTCGAAGAGCAATTTCGTTATTCGAGTTAAAGAGTATGATATTGACGCACGTCGGTGGTGGTGAGAGAAAAGAGGTTGGTAGAATTGGGTATAGGATGCTAGCACTGACAGAGAATGGTGTATTTCAGTTTCGTCTATTCTGCCTGGATGGCGACGAGCATGTGCACCTAATGAATGACGTGCACGGCAGAATTATGGTTGAACAAGTGATGGAGCTTTCTGTGAATGTTCGTGATGTTGGTGGTGGTGGTATTAGTGGCTCGAATTTTGTACCAAATGACCCTCCGCTCGCACCACAACCGTTGTACTGTGCTAGTCCAGTGCAGGACATGGACGTTAATGATAAGAATCCGACGAAGAGTATGTTGCTGATAGCCACGAAAGTGATTCCTCTGACGATGACGACGACGATGAGTTCATACCTGAGACTCCTATTGGTGGATCAGTTCGACACCTTTTGCCTGTCCCGCGTCCAATTCCAAAGTTATTATCTGTACCAAGCCACTACCATACATTGAATTTGGACACGATGCACGAAAAAACCCCGACGATTACAATACCGATGGTGGTGTGGAGTTTCGGGTTGGTCACAAATTCAGGAGCAGAGAGGCAGTGTTGCACGGTGTGAAGAATTATAGCATTTGGAGAAGTGTCGAGTATCGAGTAGTCGAGTCGGATCGGTTAAAGTACCACGTACGTTGCCGTCAATTTACGGAAAACTGTTCTTGAAGTCTCTTGTCGCTCTCCGACAGAATCTGGGATATTGGTGAGTAGTGTTACTGTATTTTAATTTGTTTTCTTCTTCGTCGTTCTTATTTTGGTTAGATTTTTATTCGACTATATTTAAAATGGTTAGGGAGATGTGTAAATTTGGCGGACCACACGCGTGTCTGGCCCACTATATCATGGGATCACCAACAGCTGGAGTGCTGGACAGTGACCTAATATGCAGAATCATCCTGCCATTCATACAGTCCAGTCCATCAGTGACCATTCCTGTTCTAGAGAGTACAGTGAGACAGCTTCAAACCGTTGTACATGAAGGTTTGAATGGCAAAACAAAAGACAATTACGCAGATATATGGTGATTGGGAGGAGTTGTACAATAAGGTACCACGATTGCTTCAAGCGTTGCAGACTTGTCTCCCTGGCACTGTATGTGACATCAGTGCGGTGCCGTATTATGATGGCCACTTGATGGTGCGTGCCTGCGATCTGTCCCAAAGTCATGTCATCTTGATGCTAAACAACTCCTTCCTTTGTGTGCTTGGCTGCAAATCGTGTGGGGATCTAACCCAAGAGTTTCTCCACATACTCCCATATCAGTCGCTGGTACCAAGTCTCAAACTATACTTATTTCGTTTATATTGTAAATAAGATAAGTCATTTAATAGAAATTCATAAATACCCTCAAATTAGCGGTTATTCGTAATTAAAATATTTATTTTATTTATTAGAAAATACAAATATATCTTTTTTATTTACCAAATATGAAATAAGATGTTTATACTTATAAACAGTAGGAACACTTCTCCCATAAAACTCTATTAAACTCACTTTAAATAATAGTGTGAGGATAACGCTCTCAAAAAGTAAATATAATAGTTATAAATGATTTAGAATGAAGGGAGTTACTCAAATAAAAACGTCTAAAACGTCTTTTTTTAAAGATATTTTTTTATAATTAAAATTTAACATATATAATCGATTAAATCGTGTTATTTTTGTCAAAATTAGACCAGACAAATTAATTTGATCGAAAAAAAATAGTGAATCAAATCTCTAATTGGTCTAAATTAATATTAGTTTTTATAGAAAATGACTACAATATCTTTATTATAAAAAATGACTAAAATACTCCTTTTATATATTAATTTTAAAAATCTTAAATTCTAGCCTTTTACTTGGTTAAGATTTAGAGTTTTCAAAATATATATATATATATATATATATATATATATATATATATATATATATATATATATATGAATATTTTAGTTATTTTTTATAAAAAATATTAATTTAGATCAGTTCAAATTTAATTTATTAATTTTTTGGCTAAATTGATGTATTCGGTCTAATTTTAATAAAAATAACATAATTTAATCGATTATATCATTATATGTGTAAAATTTTAATTATTAAAAATATCTTTAAAAAAAAACATTTTTAACATTTTTATCTGCATGCAAGTATTTATTATGCATGGATGACTGATGAGGAAGGGGAAAATACGCTAATCCGCTAAAAGATTATAAGAGTAATCAACTTTAACATTAATAAGATTTGATGATTTTGATGTTATATGGTTATTTATTTTTGGAATGAAATAAGGGAAAAGATATGCAAGACACTTGAATGCATGGATTATCTTAGTTTAATAGTGTGAAAAAGTTAGTAGTAGCAAATTAAATAAAAGTTTAGCACTTAAAGTAAACATCTAAATAAAGCCTTAACGATGAAACTAGCATTCGCATGAGATAATGAAATTAAGCAAAGTGTTAACTACGTGCTGATTAATTAAATAGTTAGTGTAAAAGATAGATATAACATGCAATGGAATAAGTCAATGGGACGGGACATGTGAGAATTATTTAGGTTCAACAAATGCAGCTGAGCGTGATAGGTATTTCTCACACGCCATGTATTCGAAATTCCAAAAGCTTCGGTAATTGACGGAACGAAAGGGAGGTTACCTTTCTTCTAGAGAAGCCTTTGAGCCTCTGATGAGTATGTATATGGCTGATAACGATGTCCATACTTCTATTCAAAAAGATCTACAGCCTAGACTAACTAGACGGTGTGTATAATATAAAGAAAAAGTGCTCTAGTGCTATTTGCAAATTTTATTCTTAATATTATATTAATATAGTGTTGTGAAGCTTTGAGAAGCCCATAAAGTTGCACTTTTATTATGCTTCTGTGACCATAACATCAACACCTGCTTTCTTCCCTTCAATCATTCAACATCCTTGCCCATATTTGGAAAAGTAGACCACTTTTTTTCTTCTTCTTTGAATTGTGGAAGAAACTTTAATGGATGGTTCGTTATACATACTTGGTCAGTGATCATATCAATTTATGAGAAATGCAATTATTTAATATAGTTGCTAATTAAACTTTAATAAAGAGATGATAAACGTCAAGCTATGGATTAATGAGTCCAGTACTATATTGTTGCCTTCCAAATTTGACTAGCGTAATGCAAAAAAGCAGCAACTGCATTGTTAGACCCGTTTTTGCTAGTTCATTTTGCTTATTACTAGCCTTATCTTCACAATAAGCAATAACAAAAAGGAAAATTTGTGCCCTTTTTCCTTTCTGTCCGCCACTTAATCTCCTTTTAATTACCAGAATATTTTTTCTTTTTTCTTTTTCCTTTTCACCCCCCTTTAATTTCGTATCTCATTTTGCCCTCATTCACTGGTTCGTTTTTTTAACGGTTAATCCTTTTGGAGTTGAATTTACCGCTGAATTAAATTAGCACATAATTAATTACTACCTTCAATTTTCTGACTTTTTAATTAATTTTGATTGATACTTCCATCATACACCAAAAAACATTCTATGCGTATCCGTGAAAACTGAAAAGATAAGACTTACTTTTACCTATGCGGAACACACAAAATTTACTAAATAGAAACATTTCACTACTTACTACCACTCTACCACTACAATATATCCACATGGTTTTTTATTTTTTGTCAGGATATTGACAACTTCACATTGATTATGAATCTCCCAAGTTTGACAGCCACAAGTAAAATTCTCACTAACAGAGGTAAATCTACAGGCCAAGTTCCAATTTAAATATATAATGCCAAAAAAAATTGAAAAAAAAATAAAATAGAAACTAAAGAAAAAGGGTACAAAAGAAAAGGACGAGACGTATTGTTTTCTTCTGAGAAGTGAGAACAGTGAGACGGACTTTTTATGCGTCCCCCTGAGAAACTTCTCGGAATCGGTCCCATACGGTTAAACGACGCACGTGACCGATTCATCACGTGTGCCTCCGCGTGCACGGACTCTGATTCTCTGCACCACCGTGTATCTAAATCTAACATGCTCCCTACAGCTTGCACACTGCCACTTGTCAATTGCAAACTCTTTGATTCGCTCTGTGGCACTGATTCAGCCATGGGGTCTCCTGATTACTACTATTATCGCGATGGTTCTGGCAATCTAACGGCTCCGATTTCACGTCCGCATAACCAGGCTGATGAAGGCGCAACAGCGTATCCTCCTCCCCTTCTCTTCCACCAGCACTACCACCGCCTCCTCCTCCTCCTCCTCCTCCTCCTCCTCCTCCTTCACCACCACCACCACCACCACCACCTTCTCTCGCACGCTTTGCTCCAATTGCCACGCCAAAGAGCTTCGGATTCATCTCCTCCACCATCATCGCCGTCGCCGTTTCCGTCCACGGTTCCCCGCTCGAACTCCTCTTCACCGGCATCAAATCTAGCGGCCTCACTGCCGTGAAAGCGGAATCTCTGCTTCCTTGGGCGCTTCCATTGATTTGGTTGCTGTTGCTGTTGTTTGTGGTGGTAGTTGTGGCGGCGTTGGTGGTGGCGTAATTCGACATCAGGGAGAAGATGTTGTTGCAAAGCGATCTCATCTCGGCGAGCTCCTTCGTCAGCTGCACGTTCTCCTTCCGTAGCCTCTCGTTTTCGTCGAGGAGCTCCGCCGGGGCTCGCGACGGCGAAGAGCTCGACGATATCACCTGCTCGTCGCCGGAGTTAGACGGTGATATTATCGGCATCGCCGTGGGTATGGCGGTCAACGGCATCGGAGAAGGAACCGCGACGGTGGCGGTGGCAATCCCGGCAGCCGTGGGAGACGGCGACGGTGACGGCGTGGAGATCTTCCGGCGCTGAATCTCGCAGAGGAGGCGCTTCTCTCCCCGGCGGAAACAGTCGTTGGAGAATTCCCACCGATCAGGTACAACTTTTCTAAAGCCCTGCACAAAAACATGAAATTCCAGAAGATTTAGGAAATAAAATAACAATAACAGGAATCTTTAAAAGAAAGAAAAGAAAGGAGTAAAAGAATTACATAGGTGTTGAGCTGGCGAACAAAGCTGGAGAAATTGTTGTGCTTGAAATACTTAGGGAGAAGGTCTCTGGCGAAGACGGTAGGATTCCAGACGATGAAGGTGGATCCGTCGTCGTTCCAGGAGATGACGTCATCAATGGACTGGTCCTCAACGAGCTGGTAGGTCTTAGTTAGAAAGGGAGTCGGAATGGATCTCTGAGACTCACCGCCGGTAGCGGGGGAATCGGAGGTGTCCACCGGCGTGGGTGGAGGCGGAGTCATGGAGGAGTCGGATGAGAGAGAGAGAAAGAGGTGATTCTAGAAGGTTCCGATGTGAGGGAATAATAATAATAAAAGGAGGGAATGAAGGGGAGAGAGAGAAAGATGGAGAGAAGGATAGGGGGGTCAGGGGTGGGAAACAAAAAGGAAGGGGCGAGAAGGTACTGCGTTACGTCTTATGTCGAGAAAGTTCCGTGTGAAAGGATTTGTTTACCGCATTTGTCTCCGAGTGACGTACGTTATGTGAGGGTCTTGCTAACTCTTTTTAACTGCGATCCTTGTAATATGAGTTACACGCCTCTTTTTGCCACCCAAGAAACTTCTACACATTCTTAGCCACCAAATTTATTTAATCCACCTCACTCATCAACTATCACAATAACCATACATACAACGCCATCATTTAAATTCTTTCATAATTCATATACCTTATGAGAAGTTTCAAGTGTACCCATACTGTACTATTTTAATGAATTTTAATAGTTAATTTTAATTATAAAAAATATATATAATATATATAATTAAGATTAAAAATTAAAATTTATTAAAATATTGATATATCAATATATTTAAAAATTTTTAATTTAGTTTAATTTTAAAGCCAATCATATCAATTTTATTATTTATTTTCTGAATTTTTATAATAAAAATATTAAATGTTAATGTTTTTTTATTAACATTATTTAGTATACTTAATCAATATTTTATTTTTTATATTATTAAGATTTAAAATTTTAAAATTATAATTTAATACTTAAAAGTTAAGATATTTAAATATTGAATATTAATAAATCGTGATTATTAAAAATAAAATAAAAAATACATGATCAAATAGATGATAAAAAAGTTCCTCTAGAAACTAAAGAAATTTATATATCTTTGTTCTTGCTCTTATCTTTCAAAATTCTTAGAAATAGAATTTTAGATCTAATCTCAAACTGAGTAGTTCAACTTAATAGATACTTAGTTTAAATTAAAATTTAATTTTTTTTAATATATGTAACTGCTAAAAATAACAGAATGAAGCGGATAGATAGATTTAAGCTAGTAAGATCGTTCATCTAATCGATCACAAAGATATACTAAAAATTATTTTTTGTGTATTGTGTTTGGATATAATATACAAGACACTAGTATAATATCTAATATTATGTTTGAATACACATAAATAAGACTAAAATATTATTTGAAATGACTAAAATAATTATGTGATTTTAAATTTTTTACATCAAATATAAATTAATTTAATAAAAAATGAGAGTACCATAGGAGTACAGACAAAACTTGAAAAAAATATTTGAAGAGGCAAAAAATTTTAATAAAAAAATATATAATAATATTTATATTAAAATAAAATTTATAAATATAATTATTTTATTTTTAAATTTATTATTAATATGTAAGAATAAATATGGTTAAGATTAACAAAAAGAATAAATCTGAGTTTGATTAATAAAAAATTTTGTTTAAGTTAATAAGCCAAATTAATTTTAAATAAAAAATTAATTTAAAAGAATCCGTTTTTGCATGAAAAAAATTAGTTTTTGCACATAAAATTTTTATTTAGAAAATTAATTTTTTTTAATCTAAAAACTGATTTTTTTTTCAAAAAAATTGATTTTTTTTAAATTATATAAAATTAATTACAACTTATAAATTATTTTTTAGTATTTTAAAAGATCAATTTTACTTTTGATAATATTTATCTTTTAAAAATTTTAAGACTAATTATTTTTATTACAAATCAAATAATATAATACAAAGTTAAAATGATATTGAAGTAAAAATGATAAGAAGGAAAGAATTATTCACCCCTAATAAAAAATTCTATAAAAATAAAAGAGTACTTGAAAAAGAAAGAGATAGAGAAAGAGCAGGAAAAGGAAAAATAAAAAAGAGATAATAGTAGAATAATAAAAAATATCTATGAATAAAAAAAACAAAATTTATAAAAAAATTTGTGTCCATTCTTTTAAATTTCGTATCCATCATTATCATATCCCCTATTTTTAAATACTTTTTAAACATATATTGTCTATGTATTTGTGTCCTGTCTCCAAAAATAAATACTACCTAAGATATTTTGATTGATAAAAACAAAGTTGCTTTTCAATATCAATTTCGCTAGATAGATAAAAGATAAGAGTTGTAAACAATGTGAATACCAGATTATATCCAAATTTAATAACATTTTTATTTATTTTTACTTTTATCTATCCTAAATTCTAAATAGATATTAGAATGTCAAATGGATTTTCTATTTACATTATATATACGTATTTCTGCTTTTTAAGGTAAGTTCTAGATCTTTGTTTTATAAAAAGAGAAATTATAGAATATGAAGCCCCACAATCCCAGACACTCTTACTAAGCAACAGTGATATTTCTCCTCAAAGGCTATGGCGGGAGAGAAAGAGAAGGCTAGCTAGGTTTCTTTTGATTTCACTCCAACTATCTATTCTTAGGATTATAGGATATAATTTTTAAAGAATTTTATATTTATTATATATATATATTACTTATATTTTTAAGTTAAAAATAACTAATATAAAGTAAAAAATAAAATTTATATTTTATCTCATACAAAATATAAAAAAAATTATACACAAATAACATAGATATCATTTTTCATGTATTTTTGTTCCCAGTAGATTACTTTACCCTAAAGCAGCGGGTTTTGTTACTATTGGGGAATGAGTGGCAGTGAGCCCTATTCTTGATTAATATATAAATTATAAAGAAAAAATATATGTAATTTATTTTTAGTTAGTAAATAAATACTAGTTTTTTATTTTTATCTTTTTAAATTTGAAATTTATAATTTATAATTAAATATTTAGAGTAAAAGACTTATATATAATTTAAAATAAATAAAAAACTTTAAAAAATAGTTGATATTGACTGAAAAATATTATTATTTAGCATTATTCATATATTATTTATGTATGTAATTTTACTGGGTCCCATAACGATTTTGAGTTTCTATTTAGCTTTAACCTTTTATTAGTTTCTCCTCCTTGCATGTAGCAAGAGAATTCACATTTAATTATTATAAATTTTAATTTTTTATATGTAGTACCTATAAGCTACCAGATCAATGAGAGCTAATTAGTTTGGTCCATTAACTTAATTCCTGTCTAGGGGAAACTGATCTCATGGAAATGGATCAACTAATTCCTCACTAAACAACACCAAACCTCTAAGATAAAAGCTTCTTCAGGTTCCAAAACTTAACTGTCATCTTGTCTAAGTCTAACCATTTCCTTTCAAAGATAGATAAAAGAAAAGAAAAAGAAAAATATTATTTGATGCAAACAGATTCTCTGGAGAATACTAGAAAAAACAAAGCGATTTGGACCTCACAAGTGTCCCTTGCTACTTGAATATTTTAGTTGTGATGCCCCATAATATATAATAAGTGTTAATTTCTTACTTTCATATTATGCTATTATAACATAATATCTATCACATACACACACGTATATATAATACATGATACGCCGCTATTCACACATTGATATAAATAAGCTAGTATTAGTATTAGTATATATCTTAATCATGTCAATGACCACAATATATGTTGTAGAGATTGAAGACATACAGAGTCATAGAAAGATACACACAAAGACCATATTATTCCTTATGAGACCAAAGCAATAATAGTTCCTTTGAATAATAGATAGATATAAATGAATCATTTTCTTATATATATAATTGTTTTGTTTCCAGGGACTACCAAGTATTTCACAACATCCAAATGAATGGGTTCCTTCCTAATTTGTAAATAAATGATATGCTCTATGTCCCTTGGTCCCCCATACCATGGAATCCAAAGTTACTGCATCCACCAATTTAGATTTTAGAGACAACCATGATGATTTTATCTGCTTATCCTATATATGGAAGAATTAAGATGAAAAGCTAACAATAAATAATTATCCAATAAAGGAAAGTGACCGCTATGCTATATTATTGTTGTTGTTCTTCAATTTTTTAAGGGATAAATAAATATGTCACTTTATATATGAAGAAATTAACATAGTTGATTCTTTTGGGAGATGGACATATTTCTAGGGGTAAATGTGTCATTTTGAAGAAATGAACAAATTTTTCTTTTGGGACATGTTTGTATTGCGGATATTTGAAATTTATATGCCTTTTAATTTACAGGTTAAAAATTAAAATAATATATTTATGTGCTATTTTTTTTTGAACGAAGGAAAAGCACGTTAGCAAAACAGAGCCATCACTATTCTAAAAAAAAAAAAAGTAGTTAGCAAAATAGAGTCTAAAATTTACTTATTTAAACTATACACTCCAAAATTTTTATATTGTCCTAAAACAGAACTGCTACTATTATGTAATTTATATAAAAATTGGGAGAACAAAATACCAACGAATTTGTTTATAGGATAATCTAGTAATTTTGGCATAGTTTAAATGAATTCATCCTTACCACGCCAGTTAGGAGATTTTTTCGATCGATTACAGATAGTGGGACTCAAACCCGAGACTTTTAGGTGGGGGAGGGAGAGACTATGCCATTTGAGTTGTAGCTCGTTCACTGCACGTATGCTCTATTAGTGTTTTTTTTTTTTCGACATATTTCATTAGTTAACAACCCAAGTAGGCAAATGGGCCCAATTAAATGGCCCAAATAGGATTCATGGATAATTTGGTTACTTCGTTTAAAATGTGGCAGTCCATAAAACTAGTGCAAAATGGATAGATGTTCTCAATTGCAAAGACACAAAGATGTTCTCAAAATACAACAGAAAATTAAAATTAAACAAAAATGGCATGACATACATGATCTAGAGAAATCATGCAAAGTTGGCGATGAGATGGAAAATAAAATATATATATACCTAATTACTTAAAAGAAGTACATAAGTATATATGTGCATCATCGAATTTAGGTTAGATTGGAAATTGAAAAGCATTAACCAAGAAGTCACCATCTCCCCGCCATACAGATAAGGTTGAAAACTCGAAACTCTCTCCACCTTATCCACTTTGTACTATAACATACATACAATTATTATCATGTCATATACCCAACATATATCGGTTAAAAAACCAACGACTTTTTTTTTTTTTCTCCATTCTATATCTATCCCAAGACGCCTAAATAATATGATAATCTAATAACTATCTTTAACTAACTTTACCTATGGCTTTCATAAAATATCTCGTATTATCTCCGTTTATATAGGTTTATAAGTTATTTTTTTTTACTTTTATCTTATAAAAATATCTAATATTAATGTCTGATATAATTTTTAAAATTAAATTATAGTTTTTAAAAAAATTATTTTAGTACTTATAAAAAAATTAAAAAAATAATTTCTTTCGATCATAATAAAAATTTTTTTATTATTCTTTACTTAAAATAAACACTTTTAAAACTAAAAAACCAAATACAAAATAACATATTTATAAATTACTTTTAATATAAGTATTTATTATTTAAATTATTATTTTAAAAGAACCTTAATTAAATTATTTACCCAAATTAGACCTATATCTTTCATCCTTGATTAACCTTTTTTGATAGCTTAATCCTTTGCTTAGGATATATAACTTTCTTTAATTTCTTTTGCAAGAGAAAAGACGAGCGACGACATGTATGTGAATGCAAATAACATTGAAATGAACAATATCAAGTACATCAACTTATTAGGGAGTGGTATGATAGGTTTATTAATAAAGATATAATTATTTATATTTTTTATTAATTTAAATTTTTTAAAAAAATATCATGACATAAATTAAAATTTTTATAATTAAAATATAAAAAATTTAAAGTTATATTTGTTAAACTATAAAAATATAAATACAAGATAAATAAAAGATTATGTAAAAAGGTTCAAACAAATTTAAAAAAAAAACTTTTGTTTAAAAAAATATGTTAAAAATATAATAATTCATGTATTTTTTATATTAGTTTAAGTTTTTTTTGAAAGTGATATCACGAGCATTTATAATGACTTCAAGTATCTTTTGTATGGGAAATGCTAGTTGTACAATATTAATCAGTCTTTAATCAGATTGAAATAATATTTAATTATTTTTTTAGTGTAACATGTTCCTATTTTGTAGATACATATCTATAATTAAATTTTAATTTAAATTTAAATTTTAAAACACACCCACTTCATTGGTGGTTACGGTGACTTTACTTTACTTTCGTAACTTCACGTAACAGATACAATTTTTTAAATTTCTTATTCTACGGGATATTCACACGCATTAGTGAATCTCAAACCAAAAAGGACGCTGCTAGCTGAATTCTCCATCTCGTCTTCATTGGTAAAGACCATCACCACCTTCCATCTGAAGCACTCTCTCATTTTGCATTGATGAAAGGTATCATTATTTTTCACACATGTGTTTATGTAATTTGTTAAGAAATATCATGTTCAATATTTTTAATTATATTTTAATTTAAACATAAAAACACTGCTGATTTAATTGGAACAAGGTTGATCTTATTTAATTTTATTAATAAAGTTGTTACAAATAAAGTATATAATCAACAATTAATTTAAAATTGTGTTGTTATTTTTCGATTATAATACATCTGATAGTATGATATTTTATACAAAATATTTTTAAAACACATCTAAAATCAGTCAACTTTAATAATACAATATAAATGTTAATAATACAATTATGAATGGTCGAATATAATTATATACATAAACTAAAATATTTTTAATTATAGTTTCTTTTTCAATTGTAACACATCTAAAATATTAAGTTATACAAAATATATTTTTAAAACACATCCAAAATCATAAATCTAGAATTTAAATTTAAACATTAAAAAATAATTGTAACACATCTAAAATTATGAAGTTATACAGAAAATATAAAATCATAAATCTAAAATCTAAATTTAAACATTAAAAAATAATTGTAACACATCTAAAATTATGATGTTATACAGAAAATATTTTTAAAACACATCCAAAATCATAAATCTAAAATTTAAATTTAAACATTAAAAAGACAGCGTTGTAAATGAGCGCCGAAAAGGAGGAAGGCAGCGTTGAGGATGAGCGCGGAAGAGGATGAACGACAGCGGAGGATGACTTCTCGATGTGCACCTCTGAGTTTTCTATGTGCGCCTCTGAATTTTCGACATGGCACAAACGTGACTTCTCTACTTCTTTGAGTGTTTTGTACGAGTTTAATTAATAATTTGATAGTTTAAGATTTATTTTATATTTTTAAAATCAAAATTTTGAATTTTGAATAATTTGATTTTTAGATATGTATTTAAATTATAATATATTAATAATTAAATATATTAAATCTGAAACAAAAATTTAAAATTTAAATTTTAAATTTTAGTTTTTTTAGATTGTATTTTGAATGTGTATTTAATTTTAAAAAGATAATAAATCTATTCATAATTTTTAGTTGTGTTTGTTTTAATTTTTTTTAATTATTATAATAAAAGGCTGAATATTGTACGATTTTTAAAGGATACCTAGTTGAACCGCTTTTGTATATATCTTGTGATTAAAGTGCACTACTCAAACATACACATTATTCTAAATATCTTTGTGACCCATAATAGTGTGTAGCTTTTATATAACAATGAAATAACAATAAACACTCAATCCAATTCAACCATAGCAAACTATATATTAAAAAAAGGTAAGCTTCAATCTCCCAAAACTAATGGCAAGGCCACCACTATATCTTAAATGACACGAATTCAATTGAATTAAAAAAGATCATGAAAATTACGAGCTAGCTAGATAGAGAGACTTTAGACTTTAGAGTTCACAACTTCACATACAAACTTTGACAAAAAGTCAAGTACAAGGAGGGTGAAGGAATCCTTCAAAGCTATGATATAAGACACTGACACGAACACGGGACACGACACGATACAGGATACGTCGACATGCGAATTTTAAAATTTTATATGACACGAAAACACGCATACATATAAAATATAAAGTATTTTTTAGATAAATCGTAATAATATTTTAATATTTTATTAATATTAAAATATAAATTAAATTTTTTATTATTTTTAATGTTTTATTTTAATTATATCAAGTATTTAAAATATTTTTTGTTTTAATAAATAATAATATATGCTATATCTAAATTTATTTTTAAGAATATATGTTAAGAATAAAATTGGACATGCTGACACGTGATGATATTTAGGTGTGTCCAAGTGTGTACAGATGTATCCAGAAAAGAATTTTTTATTTTTTATTAAGACACAGTTAGACACAACAGACACGCGTGTCAAACGATCGATGAGTGTTGTGTCTAAAATGTGTCGAACACACAGACACAATAACTCAACAAAGTGTCCGTGTTTCATAGCTTTAAAAAATTAAACTAATACCAATGAAGAAGGGAACAATAAGAAATTAAAGAAAGTCGGATTGAAGATAAAAACATTAATTCTGTGCTGCCACTTTATCTTTTTGACGATCATCACTAAGATATCACTAACGCAGCTACGCAGCTTCACCTTCGTTTCCAACTTGTGGGACCACCTGTTCACGTTGAAATTACCTATTAGTCCTGCCTTTTTCTCATCATGTTTTGTTTTAGAATACACACTCAAATCTTGTGTGTTATTTATACATAAAAAATTAATTATTTAATTTATTATTTATATAAAATATATGTTGAATTAATATATGTGTATATATATTTTAATTATATTAGATGTATATTAAAATTAGTTATTATATATTATATATAAATATATATAGTTTAATTTATTTTAATATATATTTTATATTTTAAAATATATTATATTTTAATGACTAATTTTAGTATTAAAATAGTATTTTTGTACATGATTAATTTGATCATTAGTTTTTTATATATATAATATTCATTTTAAATAAGCAAAACAAACCTGATCCTCTAATGAATTGAACGACAACGATGATCTCTTTGTTCTTCTGATGATGGCTAGACCCACTGAATTATCCGTCGTATATAAAAAAATAAAATATAGAGATCAAATAAAACAACTACTTTTATGATAAAAGCACATAAGATCTTTTGATGAAAAAAATATGAAAAAGTATAGCTAAATAATATGAATGTCGGATATTCAATTTAATAGGTATACAGATAATTATATTTATTATTTTTAATTGAATAATTATTTCTTTTGATTTGATTTACTCATGTATAATTAATAATGACTGGATGTTCAATTCACTAGATGTGTAGATAATTATCTCAATGTCAATTAAGGTTTATGTGCAAATAGTATAAGGAGCCAAGTGTCCACCAGCTAAGAATTGAACAACTCAATTAATAATAATTAATTTTAAATTATTTTTTTAAATTTAAAATTTGATTAATTGACGTTAATGGCATTTTTGAATCAAAACTTACCCTAATTTATTTTCACTTCCACTCACCATTCACCATACAAAATCACAAATCTTTCGTCCTCGCGCCGCTAGCGTCGCCACAGCACCGTCCTCGTGCG
This sequence comes from Arachis hypogaea, assembly GCF_003086295.3. NCBI lineage: Eukaryota > Viridiplantae > Streptophyta > Magnoliopsida > Fabales > Fabaceae > Arachis > Arachis hypogaea. Next base: position 157,753,539 of record NC_092050.1, read on the forward strand.
CTATCACCGGTCGTCCTTGCATCCTTTTCCGCCACCTCATCTGCCGTTCGCGCATGAAAGACAGCTACCATCGCGTTTCTACTTCACCCTCCTCGTGTCCCATTGCGACTCCCAATCGCTTGCCTGACGCACCCTTGCCGCTCGCGACTCCCCATCGCTCGCCACTTGCACCCCACAACTCTCTATCCATCGCGACGCAGTTACCACCAGGTCCCCATTGCAACGCGCGATCAACTACTCTGATCCGTGGCGACTCCTTCACTCATCGCAACACGCCACTGCGAGTATCCTCACTGTCCACGTAACGCAGTCCAAGACGTCGTCACTGGCTACCCTGCGACTCTTCTTCTCTTCCTCCTATTTAATTTTGAATGATTTTTTTAACTATTTTTTATGTTTCTTTTTTCTACATTTCGGATGATTCTTTTTATTAGTTTTGGATGATTCTTTTTCTTATGTTTTGTATGTTTTTTTTCTTGGGATTTGAATAATTCTTTATCTTATGTTTTAGTGCTTTTTATTTTTTGGAATTTCGAAAATTTTTTTGTAAAGAAGAAATAGTGTTTGCGTAATAAATGGTAAAAGATGAATTAGAGTAAGAAGAGGCAATTAATAATCATTAATTTTGTATCTTTTAAAAAAAAAATTTAAATAATCACTAATTAATGACAATTAATGTTATTAATTAGTATAGTTAGTATAGAATATAATTTAAAAATATTTGTTGGCTATACCCTTCTTGTTTTCCTAATAAAATTATTTTTTATTTTGTTGGATCAATTTAAAAATTCATTATTCACATTGTTTATAAAAGTCATTGTAACAAAATCTAAAAATATACATATAAATGAAAGAGAATCTTTGCAAGCTCAAGCTCATATCCTAAATGTTTCAAAAGGAAAATGGTACTCAACTAAAATCAGGTTAGAAAGACAAAATATTAGGAAGTTAATATTTTTTTAGAATAATATTATACATACAAATTTTTTATCAATTAATTTGATCTAACGTCAACAATAATAATTATTTTAATTATTCTTACTCACTCATTTACTTAAATTTTATTGTTTAACTTAGTTAAATTAGTTTAAAAAAGACCTTATACATATAACATTTTTCTTATATCAATAATATTAATTAGTCAATATTTTAGATTAATATTTTAATTTTATACTATTAAAATTTAAAATTAATATTTAGTATTTAGTATTAACTAAGTTTTGGGTTAAAATTGATAAATTTTATTAATTATATAATATTATTTCAATAAATATTCAACAAGATGCATAATTAAAAATTTGATTGTTTTAATTAATATCTCTCACCTTCCTATATATCATTTAACTAGTATAAAAAGTGTAATGTGCATCCTAAAAATCAATCACCAAAAATTAATTACTATATATTTATATGTATAATACACATATTACTTAGCTAATTTCCAATGTATATTTATACTTAAACATCGTTAGATGAAATTATCTATTTGGAGATTCTGTTTTTGTTTTGAAATTTGTAGGTGAGAGGAACACTCATAAATTTAAATTCAGACGTTTGTGATTATAATTATTTTAACGGGCCTATCTAAATGTTGGTTGAATGTTACCTCTACATTATTAAGGGTCTATTTGGGAAACTCTAAAAGTAGTTTTTTTTTTACTTTTGACTTATGAAAAGTAGTAGTATTAATGTCTGGTACAATTTTTAAAACCAAATTGCAACTTTTTAAGAAGCTATTTTGGAGCTTATAGAGAAGTTAAAAAAAATGACTTCTCTCATAATACTTCTACTTTTCATTACATTTCTATAAAATAAGCACTTTTATAGTTAAAAATACAAACACAAAATAACTTATTTATAAGTTACTTTTAACATAGTCATTTATTGTTTAAGTTATTTTATCAAAAGGAACTTAATTAAGTTGGTTATCCAAACTGAACCTAAGTATCTAATATATTGTTTCAAAAATACTAATTTATTATGATATACGGACAAAAACACAGAATATCACATGACACATATGCAAATAAATATATAAATTTTAATTTTTTATAAGATACAAAAACACAATATATATATATATATATAAATATAAAATATTTTTTAAATAAATTATAATAATATTTAAATATTTTATTGATATTAAAATATAAATTAATATTTTAATTATTTTTAATTATATAAAATATTTAAAATATTTTTTATTTTAATAAATAATAATATATATTATTTTTAAATTTATTTTAAAAATATAAATTAAAAATAAAATTAAACACGTTGACATACAATAATATTAAAGTGTGTTTAGATATATTTAAAATTAAAAAATATTTTTTTTTGTCAAAACATCATTAAATATAAAAGATAAATATATTAAATAAATATCGAATAAGTATCATATTCAAAATATATTCCACCACACGAATCCAATAAATAAATGATGAGCAAGTATCAACAACTCAGCGAGTGTATGTATAGCTACTTCATTATTCACTTCTTAATTTCCTATGATGTTATAACAAAACAAATATCAAAGATCACTAAATGTATTTTAAAGAACAGGCAAGTCGTTATCACAAATTAAGTAAATGGACACACACTAAATATATATTTAAGATATAATTAACCATTAAAATTAATTATTAAAATAAAATATATATTAAAATATAAAATACATATTAAAATAAACTAAATTATATATATATTTATACACAAATACATAATTTTTAATAAATTTATACCGTCATTTATCATATATTCTTGTTTATAAACTTTTGAAGTGAATAATAATTAAAGGTGGAGAGAAAAAAATAGCATAATTTCAAATGGTCTAATTTTTTCATACTCAATTAAGAAATTGTGGGTTCGAACCTCATATCTTTAGTAAAAAAAAAAAGAAAGAAGAAGAAAGAGAAAGAGAAAAAAAGCTAAAAGATTGATGCGGATAATAAATATCTAAGGCATATTCCACATGTATTTTTCTTCAGGGTCCCCTTAGTTACATGCTGTTTGGTTCAGGTGCCACACAAAGTCAAAAACCAGCTTCTAGCACACAAGTCAAAAGGCATTAATCGGAAAAAATGCCACAATATGCATCCACCCAAACGCTGTCTTATCAACTCACCCACACTTTAATTTGGTGTAACGGTGGAAGCCTGGATGGTTAGGATCACGTACCTGAGGGTGCATTCTGTTTTGTGGCACAATTGCGGTTGCGGTGGCGGTGGTTGAGGGTGGAATCGAAGGCGTCCGGGAGGTGGCGATCGAGGCGGAGGAAGCGGCGGCGGTTTATGCTGTTTTGGAGCATGGTGCGGACAAAGGAGGCTTCTATGGTGTTGAGGAATTGCATGTGCTTCTCTTCTGTCCAATATGTTGGAGACTCCATGCTCGTGGTTGAAGAGGGTTTCTTGGTTTTGATATGAAGAATAATGAAGAGGATGTAACTAACAAACCACTAGAATAGTGATACAACAAAGTGGGAATTTATTTCAGCCTCCAATGTCCCAATTTTATCCTCTAAGATTATATATATACTAGACCTACTAGGGGGAAAAAAATCTTCACACAAACAAGATTTTCTCTATTTATAATCATCAATAACTTTCTTTTCAATTTTCAATAAATAATAAGGATACTTTTTTTAGAGTGAAAAGTAATTATTTTTATGTGAAGTTAATATTTGAATATCGTTAAATAATGTAATAGATTTGATTAAATTATCATATAATAATTTTTAATTATCTATTTTATTTAAAAATAATTTTTAAAGAGTCTTGTTAGGGAGTCAATAGAATATTTGTACAATGTGTACAATGAGCTATTTATTTGGCCTAATATAAGTTAAAAAATGAACATCCAGATAAAATACTATTAATTTCTCAACCACAATACACCCATACTATTCAGACCATTCGAGTACCAGAGATAATAGATATCTAATATCCTACTTAATTGAACATCCCTATACCCCCATTGTACACATTGTATAGATACTTCATTGGTTCCCTATATTTCTTTATTTTAAAAATTATATATTAAAATATATTATTCTATGAAGAGTGTCAGGAGACCAGCAACTTTTGGTATTTGTAGCCATTAAATAGCCATCAATGATGATTTTAATGGTGTAAAATTAGTGTGAAATTTTATCCAATAATTCACTTTTCCTTACTGATTACGCTGACAAGAATTTAAAAAAGTTGCTGGCCTCCTAAATTTTTTCTTATTCTATAATTCTTTGTATACAACACTTATGTAAACTTACTTTTTAGTTCTTTATATTATGAAAATTAATTATATACAATGAAGACTCTCTTTAGTACTTAGTTTCCTAAACTTCGCTTAAAACACAAATCACCTGGAGGATTGTTTTAACTTTAATTTGTAGTGTATAATTTATAACTTCTTGAAGACGATTAATTAATATATAAAAGAACTTAAGATACATAATAAATGATAATGTACATAGTAGTTATATTTTCAACTTATACAATTTGTTAATTTTCTAACTTATCATGAATGTGAATGATATAGGCATGACCATGATGAGGCTATAAAATATCTCTGTGATTCATGAATGTGATGCACGGAAGAAGATATTTTGGGGATTAAAGAAGAAAAAAACATAAAAAAAGGAAGTGGTATGAGCTAAGTTCAGATGGCGACCAATGGTTAGTCCAAATCAATCTTGAGACTTGAGAGTGACCTTTTTGCTTCGAAATATGAAACCAACACAAACAGTCAAACATGTCATGTACTACATATATACTTCCCTTTGCATCATCCGGTTCTACTTAAAAGATTTTGAAGTGTCAGTTATTTTTAATCGTTGATCTTAATTATATATATTATTTATATTCTTTATAATTAAGATCAACAATTAAAAATAACTCACCAATATGACGATACATTTAAAATTTTTTTTTTTACTTATTATATATGTATTGAAAATATATCGTATAGATATTTTTTTTTGTTAGAAGTTTTAAATGAGTCAATTTGGTGATTTATTTAAGGGCAAGTTCGCTTTATTTGTAAGTCATTATTTTTTAGTTGGAATCGTTTTTAATAAGTCTAATGAATTAAACGAGTTTGTTTATTTATTCTTTTATTTTATTTTTAAAAAATATTTTGATCAAAAATATTATTTTTAAATCAAAACTTTAAATAAATAATTTTTTTAGTCGATAGATCAAATTTTTAGATTGAATAAAAAAGAATATTATCTAAAAGTGTTTTTTTTTTTTTTTGAAAAAATGTAAATATATAATTGATTAATTTAGATACAGTGAGCAATTGAGGGATCATAATGTGTTAGTTTATGGGGTTCAAAGAAAAAATTTTATAATATAAACAACTCATCTTTTAATATTTTTTATTAGATATGGAGTGCTTTAATGTTTGTTACTTATCAAATTTCAATTATTTCTTATATTTTATATTAATTGTTCATCAAATTTAAAAGAATAATTTACTAATCAGATTCTACTTTTTTTTTTAAGATTATAAGAAAAATAAAAGCATAAAATCTGTTAATTTATTTATTATCTCTAATAGCAAGTTGTTTTTAAAAAGCGTTAGATATATAAATAAATTTGTCTTTATTGATCAAATTGCTAAAAGATTGTAGAAGTCTCTAATATGATAACTCACATTCAAATATCTAATAAAAGTGTAAATTAAATTTATTAATACCGATGAAAACAAGAAAAAGATTATAAAAGTTAAATATTTGACAAATCAAAACGAATCTAATAATTGCTTACTCATGTAAGTTGTTGACTTGTTGATTACCATTTTATACACACTAGAAGTAAGAAGAATTAAGCAGGTAAAATAACTCAAATTAAAGTCAAATATGAGTTGCTAAGCTTTGGCCAAACATTGAAGAATATAAAACTTTGAAAAATTTAAAAGCAAAATTGAATAAAAACTAGAAGGCAAGAAGTTAGGAGGAGAGTAGGAGACTAAATGCAAGTAGTCCCCCCTCCATTTTATTCTTAAGTATTGATGATATTAGTCATTAGGTATTTATATTTGTCTATGAATAGAGATTTATATAGGCTCTAATTCTTTAGTGAAGTTTACGAATAATATAAAGTTATGTAGAGAGTTTTTATTTTCTCTATATTCGGAGAGTTTTGGTGTAGGATACTAGTGTTTTTATTTCCTCTATATTATGAGTAATATGTTTATTTCCTCGATAAATAGAGATTTGCATACTTATGTGCAATTGATTTATTCCTCTTTTTTCCCTCTTAATTATTTCTTATATTTAAGTTTGCAAAGCATTTGGAGAATTCATTCTTTCAATTGAGTTTTTCTTTAATAATTTAATCATGATTATATAAGATATGGTTGAAAACATTTTAAGGAGCAGCCAAACAATCAACAGTAACAAGCGTTCTCTATGTGAAGCCATGATTTATTTCACTTTGGTTAGATCATAATGGACACTTTTGTTTATACTTGATACTTCTCAAAAAAACATAGACGAACTACTTATTTTCTGCTTCTGTTAATTCTTTAGAGAGATTTTCATGAAATAACTTATGTACCAACAATAATACAAGAATACAAAAATACAGTACATGATTTAGTGTTATTCATTATTTTAAGCCCACAGATATGATATATGTTAAAAGAAAAAAAGAAAGCTAATAATAACAATGGATTTTGTTTATCAACCAATGTCTAAGAACCATTAGATGAAGGCATTGAAACTTTTTGTTTCCCTTCAATATCTATCTCTTTGACGCCATCACTCAGTGAAGACGATGGTTCAGATTCATACTCTCCTTTACAAAGTACAGAACCATCATCCTCATCCTTTTCTTCTTCTTCTTCAAGAAGCCCCTTCTGCCGCAACTCTCTAACTTTCAGAAATTCGTCATAGTGGGCCTTTCTATGTTCTTTAAACCTTAAGCTCCTCTCTGTTTCAGAAACTAACAAGATGTAAGGGTACTCTTTCAATTCAATACCATGCACATCATTAATCCACTACTACCGTGATGTTTTCTTTAGAAATATTTTGATGGACAAACCCAACTTATGCAATAAAGTAAATATAGTATGATAAATTAGTTATTCAAATATTTGAATTATTGGATAAAAAATCAATCATCAAAACCAAAAGTCCCCTAGAGGAGAAGCACAACAGGACATATGAGCAAATACTATTACGAAATGAAAGAATGACAATCATATGTGATGAAACCACCAAACGAAGGTCGAGTAACAGTATCATACCATCACCATCTTGATCCATTGCTTCTGCCTCATCTTCAGATGACCAACCGCCAGATTGTCCAGCACCTTTCTGGCTACTAGAAGCCATGTCATTCAGAGCACTCCATATTGCTTCAGCATGCACGGTGTGATTATCATTTTCATCACCAATACATGCATCAAAACTTCCTCGTACAGGGGATAGAGAACCTAAAAGATTAGTTTATTTCAGAACAGTTGCTACACATAAATCGTGTTCTAGAACTCCCATTAAGTCATTAACAATGTTAACTTAGGCAGTGTTTGGTTGTTGTCTCAAAAAAATAGAGACATAGACACAAAGACACAAATACACATGAACACAAAGATACACAAAATTTATAACATGTTTGGTGATAATACACAAGACACATGTATTTAATTCAAAAGTCCATTTTATCCCCAAACTAAAACAACTCAAGTGTTAAAGATAAAGGACAATGGTTGAAATTTTAAAAAACAATTAGGGATAGAATTGGAAAAATCTGTGTCTCATGGATTGTGTCTTAGTGTCACAGCTTGAAAGAGATACACTAAATACATGTCTTTTATGTGTATCTGTGTGTAACCGTGTCTTTTAAAATTTTATGTCTCAGCAAACAAACGGTGTACACGTACCACCGTGTCCATGTCTCTGATGGTCATGGACATTAACCAAACGGAGCCTTAATATTTTTTACAAAAAGAAACCGAACTACACCAAAGCCTAAGTAAATGTTTGAAATGAAAATTTTGAAAACTATTAAAAATCCATTAAGAGAACACTAAAAGCAATACTGTAGTTTAAAGCAGTAAAATATCCCTTTCCCCCTTGCTGAAATACAATCAAACTATTATTTGCAAGAATAGGTATATCAATGCATGCATAATTGAATACAAATTACTAGTTAAAAAATTGATGTGAACAAGAAAGCAGCATGAAATATGCACTTTAGATGATCTTCTTTACATACTGTCGTCATCAATCATCGGATGATATGGAGTCTTAGGCTCAGTAATTTTCTGCCTCACAGGTTTGTTTGCCTCAATTTCTCCAATGTTAGCTTCGTCCCATCTTACGCGTCCCCTACAATGTGTAACAAAAATTCATATTTGGAACTTGCAATGTAATGTGCTTGAAAATAAGACATTATATAAATAAAAAACATGGTGATGATGCTTTATAAAGATATATCCTATCAGCGGAGAAATGCAAGAGGGGACTCCATAACAATTTTCATTCTTCTATCGACAATCATGTTCATTAAACAGGCAACGTAATATACCTATAAAATTAGCCGAACCAACAGATTTCCAGTATATCAAAAGGGATCAAATAGGATTTGGAACCATTCCTGTTCCTTTCTTTATTTTGACCTAAGGAGTGTTTGATGTGTACTATCCCCTTTAGTCTTGCATTTGTACACAGTACACACTTTCTGCTGAACAGGTAAACATACCACCAGACCCAGAGAAGGTTATGTTGAAAATATCTTTTGACTAAAAGGGTGTCATTCTTTTCCTTCATAGGCTCTCAATTTAGCATCATGGTTTTGGGAATATTTCCATTGATGGACATATAAAACCCATCTCAACCCTTTCCTTTAAAAGAGTTAATTCCTAAGATGGTCTTAGAAGATGAATTTTCAACTCAAGGGAAGGTATTAACTGTTCAGAAACATCCATAGTAGAATGTAGTGCAAATTACCCGGACAAACAAATTCGTCTAATTTTCTCCTTATATTATAATACAAAATATACAAGAAGCTGGAGCATAAGCAACTAACAAACAGAAAATTACTTGCTTGCATTACCTCATTTTGGAATACAATGATCTCTTCAAACACCAAAATTATTCAAAGCAATCAACAAGTGACCTGATCAGCTGGAGAAAAAACATAACAAGTCATGTGGTAAGCCTTTAAGCCTCAGAACACTACAATTAATAGAAACCAAATAATAAGAAAAGAAAACTCTGAAAATGCTACTCAAAGACGACATTCCAAACAAGTCAAAGATTGTCAAAGCATGAAAGCAACTAGATACACAAACTGATAAAACATAAACTCTGAACTAAGCATTTGAAAGAGAAAGCACACCATGATTGGGAAGAGTAAGGTACTTAACAGTTAACAGTGAAAATTCAAAACCTTGTGGATAATTAGTACTCAATAAACAAAAAGCAATTTTTATTTTCATTACACAGTAAACATTAAGCAACGCGAAAAAAACTGAATCCAAATTGGGCAAATCGAACTACTCCAATTACGTTCTACAGTTCACAACCCACGATTTTGATAAACTTCACAATCAAGCAGAAAAATTCACAAACTAACAAACCCTAAAACTTAATTGACGAAACATTAGGTGATCTAAAACAGCTTAGCATCATTAAATTCTCATCGAATCCGAAAGAGAAAGAGAGACGAGTCCATTGCAAAGAAAAACCCCAAAAACTTCGGTTGAAAACTTTTACCTAGAAAATATAGAATTGAATTTTCTCGGGAAACAAACAACAAAGAAAAATATAGAGTTGTATATACCTGGAAGATGAATTCCGCGTGTTAAAGGAGGAAGCAGGTGCAGTATGCTTAAAGCTTTAAACTTTTCAAGAATGAAGATTCTTCTTCTCCATAGTCTACTCTCTCATATTTCCAGTCCTACCCTTTTCATTTTTTTTTTTACTTTAAAGATAATTTTTAATTAATTATTTAAAATTAGAATTTAGAAATTATATCATGTTTTAGCGGAACCGATATTTATATGATGAGTAATATCTAAATTAGTTGCTAAAAGTTTTTTAATTAGATATATATTTTAATTCTCAATAAATTTTAGTTATTAAATTAATTTTTAAATTTTTATTTTATAATATAAATTAATCTTCACATCAAATTGTTTATCTTTATAAAAGATTGATTTAAATTTTTCTAAAAACTATTATATCTTTATTCAATAACTACAAGTGTTTTATCTAATTTTTTTACAAAAATATTATAAGAAAATATTAAAAACTAATTTACTGTTTAAAATTTGTTGAAAAAAGTAAAGTATTTGACTTGAAAAAATTTTAGAGGCTAAAATGTCATAGAGAACAACATAGGCTTTTTCTAATCATTCTATAATTAAAATTTAAAACTCAAATTTCAGAAAATTTATTGAGGAAAAAGAAAAATAATAGTGTGCGGCCAGTGCGAAAATTGATTTTATTATGGAATCAATATTGGTGCTGGACGGAGTTAGAGAGCTTTACATTTGTATGGTGTCAGTTTAAATGCAAATCGGATCGAGGGACTTGCCAAAGCAAAATCGGACTATGCGAGAACTGCAGCAAAGAACTCAAAGGGTCCGTTTTGATTTAAAAAAATTAAAAAAAAAAGAAAAATCTGAAAACGGAGGGTCCGTTTTCTTTTAAGAAAAAAATTAAAAAAAAAATCTAAAAACGGAGGGCCGTTTTCTTTTAAGGGAAAAATAAAAAAAACAAAAATCTGAAAATGGAGAGTCCGATTTGATTTCAAATATAAAAAAAAAATAAAAACTAATCGGATGGTCCGATTTGTGGTTAATAAAATTTTTAACAAAGAACTCGGACGATCCGGTTTTTTCCTATCCCACACCTGTGTCTAACACTTGTATACACTATAACCAAACACAACTCACACACTCCTCCAATATAAAAAAAAATTAGCCGCGGCCAGTGTGGGATAGGTTTGGTTGATTCTTAATAAAGAGAAATGTTATATCAGTCGGTCCTATATAGAGATGTGAAAAGAACAGTAGTGTTCTATTTATATATATATACTCGCATATATTCATTTTCTTACATATGATTCTTAGATTTTAGTTGCATAAGAAAAGAAAACAAGTAATGAATTCGCCTGTCCCTACACATGTTTTTGGCTTTTTGCACATTTTATTACTTTGCTTTAGCTTGAAGATAATCAAAGTGACTTCATTCTAATAATCTTATCTTCCATAGGATAGCATAGCATAGCGTTGAATCAATGAGGGAGAGAGAGATGGGTGGGGAAACAGTGGGCCGAGTAGGACTAGGCAGCTACAGCAACAGAGAAAGGATCCAAGGATTTAGAATTGAGAAGAGTTTTTCTGTCTAGAACAGGAATTTTTTATTGTTTTTGTAGACAGGTTACCAAGGAATATCTCGAAACAAGAATTATTTGAGTTGTTCTCTTGGACGGGAAGGATCAATGATATATACCTTTTAAGGAAGATGAGAAATGGATCTGTTTATCTATTTGTGTTCATCAAGTATACGACGAAAGGAGGGGCTTTGAAGGTAATATCAGATATAAATCACATGCGATTAAGAGGAAAGGAGATCTTTGTGGGGGAGGCTAAGTACAGGAGGGATAATTCTACGGGGAAGAAGGCAAAGGTTGTTGAAGGTCCGAGGAGCATTACGGGTGCTGCGGTGGCTGATCGTGGGAAAGGTCTTGTTCAGGTTGGAAGTCACTTAAAACAACGGAGGCATGCCGATCAAGAGGTGGGTGAGTGTGGGAGAAATTCTGATCAGACCAGGGATCACTTGGAAGGAAGGATTTCGGTGGACAATGCGCAGGGTACCCATACAAAGGAAGTAGAAGTCTTAGTGGCGCAAGATAACCTGCCCTGGCTGCAGAGGAGTATCATTGGGAGTTCAACAGCAGCTATCAATTTCCGTTTGTTGAACGAGACAACTCGTACGAATTAGCCTCACGTAGTTAAAGTTTGTGACATGGGGCCGCACAAAACTTTGTTGATCTTTGATAGCGTTCGTAGTGTGGAAGCGGCCCTGACCTCTTATATGGATAGCCTCTTGCGCTTCTTTCATAGCGTATGCCATTGGGATGAGCATGTGCGATGTGACAGGAGAAGAGTGTGGCTTGCATGCTTCGGGGTTCCGCTACAAGTGTGGTCAGAAGACACGTTCCGTAAGATTAGTGGCCAGTGGGGTGAGGTGGTGACCTGCGATGATGTTACTATATCATCAAAGTCGTTTCGCGCTGGACGTGTGCTGATTGATACGAATAGGTTTGAGGTTATCTAGGAACGGGTCCGCGTGTCGGTAGGAACAAAGGGTTTCGATGTGTTTGTTTCGGAGGTAGGAAGCGATGTGCCTGGCTTAGCGGGTTATGTGATGAAGGATGCCTTCGACGAAAATCATGGTCTTGTCATGGGAGCTGATTATGGAACTGCGGACAAATTCAGGGACCGTAGTGGTTATCGAAGCCGCATGCAGCGACTGGGCGGGGGATGCAGAGCCGGAGTTGTGGGCTCCGGCGGCGAGGGAGGAAGTACCGCAAAAAGGTAGAGTTGTAATTAGTCCTGAAGACTTGAATGAGTAGAGTAACGGTTTTTTGGATTCTAAAATGGCAAGAGCAAACATTAAGGAATTCAATTCCAGGGAGAGAAAGGATGATACTGCAGGATCCCCAGCTGATAGTGCGGAGGCTAATTCGGAAAGGACGATATCTTGGGACTATGTTAGATATGGTATGGTCGCTGAAGATGATCTTACCAGTAAAGCTAGGAGTGGGTTGGGTACCAAGGAGCCCAATAACAAGCACACTAGCATTGGGAGCCTTTGTTTGTTACCAAAGACTAATGAAGTGCGGCTGGGCTTGCAACATAAAGGCCCACACGCTACTTCCTACTCTGGATCCGGGATGGAGCGGGTTAGTAGGGTTCTGCCGCGGATGCCGTGTAGCAGGCAAAGTTCCAGCTCCATATGATTCGGTTGTGTACAGCTTCCAGCTCGGTTGACGAAGCGGGGTGGGGAAACAACTCTGGCAGCGTGGCTGAGGCGAGTAAGTGGAGGTTTGGTGACGGGCAGAGCCGAAGGGCATTGTTATTAAAACCGGACCGTATAAGGCAACGAACCGGTGCGAACCAGTCAAATTCAAAGTGAACCAGTCAAAATCAATAAGATCGGTTCGACCGAACTGCTTGAGTTTCAAAATTTCTCCAAAATGTGAAAGATGGGGTTTGAACCCCCCTGATCAAGGAGAAAAGTGATACTTACAACCACCAGACTGTTACGCTTGTTATTAATATATATGCAAATTTATATATATATATATATATATCTTTCAGGAAATAATTTATTTTTATTTAATTTATTTTAATTTTAGTTATAAACTCATTCATTCTTAAATTAATTATATTTTAATTTAACAATAATTATAAACCCACTTACTTTTTTTTATAATTATATAATATCTATTAATATTATTTTCCAATAAATACTTATAGTATATAATAGTATAATAGATATAAACTAATTAATAAATTATTAAAATTCAAAAATAATAGTTATTTTAATATAAAAATAAAATAAAAATATTTATGATAGAGTAAAATTAACAAAATACTTATTGTTCCTGTTTTATATTGTTTTAGAATAGCTAGATATTTTTAAAATGTTAGTAAAATTTTGTATTTTAAATTTTTGACTATGTTATGTTTTTTATTTACATAGGATCGGGTCAATCGGTTCAACCAATGACCCACCGGTTGAACCAATGACCCAGTGATCCAGTGATCTGACTGGTTCGATCACCGGTTCGGTCCTGACAACTATGCTAAAGGGGGACCTGGTCCAGAGCCTGGTTGTAATGGTGACGTTGCTGTAAGGCTAGAGGAAGAACAGGGTTGTGATGCGATCGGGTGTGGAATGAGGCTGAGTAAGGAAGGGGAAGTCGCAAGTTGCAAACATGGTTGCCAGGGACACACGTGCTCGTCGAAGGGTAAAGTAAACGAAGTCCCAGGTGCAGCGGCGATACAAGGAACAGTGGTAGCGCCAGAGCTAGTTAAAGATGACGCTGGTTCAGAGGACTTGGAAAAGGCCAGTGGTGTTGATGAAAGTGACACTGAAACTGAAACGTCAAAAAATATGTGGGAAAAGGAAATGCAAGAAAACAGAGAGGCTTGAGAGCTCGCAATGGAGTCTGGAGCGGTGCAGTACGATGAGGAAGATGACATTATGGCGATACTTCAAGCACAGAATGAGGCGATAGCACTGAAGAAAAAACAAGCTAAGCAGAGGGAGAAGGCTAGAAGAATTTGACCAAAAAATCGAAAAAAGATGTGTATAAATGCGGTAAAATGATCTGTAGCTCTCGGAATGTTAGGAGGTTAGCGAGAGTTGAAAAATTGAGTATGATAAAGAACTTTAGGAGAAAATTTAAACTGAACATGCTAGGATTGATAGAGACGAAGAAGGCAAATTTGACCAATTTCAAAGTAGTCCAACTTTGGAAAAATGATGCAGTTTGATGGGAGTTTGTAGGGGTGGAAAGTGTGTTAGGTGGCCTGCTATTGATGTGGGATGAAACAGTCTTTAAGATGCATAACTGCTATAAAGGAGTTAGATGCTTATGTGTGGATGGGGTGTTGTCAAAAAATAACTTCCGTTGTGCTTCTGTCTAGTATATGGGGCGTATGCAAAGGAAGAAAAGCTTGTTGTGTGGGAAGAGTTGCTTCTTATCTGGGTTATATCAAGAAAAAAAAATTGGTGTAAGGATTCAATTAAAAAGAAAAAAAAGTATAGGGACCTAACTAAAACTTTCGCAAAATTATAGAGATCAACAAAGTAATTAAACTTAATTTTATCATACATAAATTTTACTATTTTAATTTAAAAATAATTAATTTATAATTTTATTATTTTAGTAATTTATTCACTTTAAAAGATCTTAATCCTATATATAACTAGAGTGAAATGACAGATAAATTATTTATACTATATAATATATTTTAATAAGTAATATGTTATTTAAAAATTAATTATATAATATGTAAATTAATTTTAATTTTAAAGTGTATGTTTTGTATTAACAATATTTTTGAGAACATTTATTTGACAACTAGTATATCATAATCATTTCATATAATTATTCAACTAAATGTAATGCAAATTGATTTTTTTTTTTACCAAAAATAAAGAGACTCGAATTCGCAATTTTTAGATGAGTATAGAAAGACTTTGACATTTAAGCTATATAACTCATTGAAATTTAGTTTATTGAAAAAAATTATAAATAATATAACAGACTATACATATATTTATACACAAATTATAGGATAATTAATTTGATGACTGGTATAAAAAATATAACAATTTTAAACGAGGTTATGATATCTCCAAATGAATAAATTAGATTAAAAGTTAGATTTAGCGACAATTAATAAGATAGGAAGTATGAATTTCATAAACTTCCAAAAATAATTTGATCAGAACCAATAATTCAAAAAAAAAAAAAAACATTATGAGCAGTTTTAACACTATTTCAAATAGAATATAACTTTTATTTTTTTTTCTATTTGATTAGATTATCAAAATATTCAGCTGTTTGTTTAACGCTCCACCTTATTATTGTGTTAAGTTCTCTTTACTTAAAAAAAAAAAAAGAAAATCTTATCTTCCAACTTTTGGTTCTAACTTACTGCGGAAAAGTTAACATATGTACTATGTCATTAATTATTTTGGAAATTATACTTTGTGATGCATATGTGATATTAATGATATACGTGCAGCAATAAACTCTAGAACAAATACTAATTAACTATGAATCTATGATATGAAATTTTTTCTTTGTGCTCCATTTCCAAAAAGTTTCTATGTTTATATCACAAATTGACATACCAACAGCACCTCACTCATGATCCTTAAAAGTGTAATAGCCCGTGTCATGCACGTGATAAGATTGAAATTATAATTTTAAATTATTTTATTAAGATTAATTTGAATTATAATAATTTAATTAATAAAAATGTAAAATATTATGTATTATTTATTTTTTTTAATTTAGTATTAAATGTATTAAGTCTAAAATAATTATTAATTAGTTTTAGTAATTTACTTTTTTTAATAAATCAAACATATATACTCAATGTATAAATAACCTAATAATACTTAGACTCACCAACAATTTTTTATATGTTGTTTTATTGTCAAGTAAGAACATATCAAAATCAGCTCAAAATAAATAATAAATTATTAGAGAATTCTAATGCACAAAATTCTCTAATAAACAATAAATAATTTAAACCTACTAAAAAATAACTCAACACTTTTCTTTGATACCTGCAAAATATATACATGAAATAATATTATATCAATGTTAGTATACAGTTTTACAATCATCGACCATATTTACTATACTGACTCCTTAAAAGTTATTCTACATACGTGTGCAGTCGAAAGATAAATTACTGGACTTTATTTTATTTTTCTAAATTACTATAATTATACATTATTCATTAAATGCTACTTGTAATATAATTGTAATATTGGAATATAATTATAATAAAGATATTTTTCTAAAATAAATTTAGAAGAGAGAATAGTGCTTTTATTTTAGAGGGAAAACGAATTCATGAGAAATTGACACTTCACTTTTATTAGTTGATAATGTATTAAATATTGATTTTATATAATTATAATAAAGATATTTTCCTAAATTAGTATAATCATGCATTATTCGTTAAATGTTAATTGTACTATAATTATAATAAAGATATTTTTCTAAAATAATTTTAGAAGAGAAAATAGTGATTTCATTTTAGAGGAAAAATGAATTCATGAGAAATTGACACCTCACTTTTATTAGTTGGAGGAAAAATCTAGTTTTAGTATATTTCTTGTTATTATATATTTTTCTCTAATCATATATCCACTGTTTTCTTTCCTTCGTTTCAGCATTTTGAATCTGGGTTTAACTTGTCATAGTTCTCACTTCTCAATCATTCTATTAGATGTAGTTGATAACTATTGAAATTCTTTGATTAACATAGGAGAAAAATATATTATTATATGATAGAATTAATATGAGTATATTTTGTTATTAAATATACAAAGTTAATGTAAAATAAAATTACACATAAAAAAAGCAAAGAAACTAAAATTAAAATAGCAAAAACGATAAGAAGATTATTCTTACAATTTTGTTTTGTCATTTTTATGTATAGAAGATTAGAAAATAATAAACTTTTGACTAAATTAATTTTGTATTTGTTGTATTCAAATTAAATAAGTAATAAGTTATATTATTTTAATTTATTCCTTAAATTTATATATCATAAAAATCAAATCAATATGCATAATTCTAAATTGTATGATATTTAAATATCTAATCAAATCAATTAGTTGATATAATTAATGCATCATAATGAATTGTATTTAATGAGTTAAACAAAATAAATTAAGAAACACTCTCAAAAACATGCTACGTTGACTCTATCATTAAATGTAAAAAATTGATTTTTATATAATAGAATCGATAATATAATAGACGGCGAGAAAGAGAAAGACAAACATTTTAGATCTTAGGTTGTTTCATTTGGATGTTGTAATGTGGGTATCACATTATTTTACTTATTCTACCCTATGGACCTTTTTGTAACTTTATTTTAGTATCAATAGAATTTCATTAACTTTTAGTAATAAATTAAAATCCAAAATAAAATAAAAAAAAAGTAAAGAATATAAAATTATTGATTAAAATTTTATTTTATTTTTTGTTATTATAACAGGTATTTTTATTTAATATAAAGTTGGAGCTTTTATTACAAGAACTATGGACTCTTGCTATATAGAGGGTGCTACATAATAATGTTGAGCAGGAATCAATAACTCAAATTGTGCTCTGTAGCTAAGCGTTCTCTGTAGCATGATGAATTTCCTATGGGACAGAACCAATCCCCTGATATCACATCAGAAGACGTGGCGAATGCTGAAGAAGTCACCTCAAATTTAAGGCACAATGAAGGTATATTGTAGGTTGATGGGCACAGGGATCTTCTTGAAGGTGACCCCTACTTGAAGCAAAGGCTTCGTCTTCGCGACTCATCACAATCCTGAATGTGTTACAAGACTACACGTTGAAGAGAATCCGCGACCCCAACTACCATGTCAAGTTAAGGCCACATTTGTCAAAGGAATTCATGGAATCAAGCAAGCCAGCTGCAGAACTTGTGAAACTCAACCCAAAAAGTGAGTATGCTCCTGGTTTGGAGGACACACTTATCTTGACAATGAAGGGTATTGCTGCTGGCATGCAAAACACAGGTTAAGAAGCTGAAAAAAATTTCCATTTTTTTTGTTATGTCAATGGATATGTAAACATTGTATAACCTATTCTATGATGTCTGCCGGATATTTAGATCAGCATCATATGACTGTGTCTCTAATACCATTGTTATTTATATAATAAGACTTTGATCCCTTATGATGGCATATTTGGTTATATATGATAAACGTAATTAATAAGCAATCCCAGAAAACCAAAAGTAATTAATTAGGGATATCTATCTAAGAATATTTATGATAAACGAAAAAAAAAATCATAATTCTTTAACATATATAAGTCTTATATACACCATTATTTTAATTTAAAATTTCACAATTTAAAATATGGTTAAAATACTCCTTAATTTAATAATAAAAAAAGGAAGGCATGCATGTGAAAAAAGGAATTTGAAGAATGAGTGAATTTTACACGATGTAATTAACTTTCTTGGTTAATACAAAGTTGGGGTGACCCTTGAATTTGCT
Source organism: Arachis hypogaea (assembly GCF_003086295.3). Taxonomy (NCBI): domain Eukaryota; kingdom Viridiplantae; phylum Streptophyta; class Magnoliopsida; order Fabales; family Fabaceae; genus Arachis; species Arachis hypogaea. The sequence continues at coordinate 157,772,338 of NC_092050.1, forward strand.
ACTAATTCCTATATTTATTATAATGCCATATTCCTTGAAGTCTAAGCATTAAACTAATCTTTTTTTTTGGGTGACCAGCATTAAACTAATTAAATTAGCACTAATAATAAGCCCATAGCTATAAGTAGAATATGATCTAATTTGAATAAACGACTTAATTAATTTTAAAAAAAAAATAATTTAAACAATAAATACTTATATTAAAAGTAGCTTATAAATAAATTATTTTGTATTTAGTTTTTAGTTCTAAAAGTGTTTATTTTTAAAAAAAAATGTGATAAATAATTTTTTATTATGAGAGAAGTCATTTTTGTTAACTTCTCTATAAGCACTTAAATAACTTTTTAGAAAGTTACAATTTAATTTTAAAAAATACACCAGACATTAATACTATTACTTTTCATAAGTCAAAAACTCAACATAATAACTTTTGAAGCTTTCCAAACAGATTGTAAATGTAACTTTATCTTAACTTCTAACTAACAGGGGAGTTTTAAATTCGATTTATCTTTAAATATTTTTTATTAAGTAAAAAATTTTATATTTTTTATTAATTAAAAAAGTTTAATTCTCTATCAAATTAATACGCTAATTAAGTTAATCGCTTTTTTTTTGTAAAATTAAAAAAATACAAATCTAAAAGCTTATTAATTTATTTATTATCTCTAATATATAGTGGGTATATTTTTTAAAAAATATGTACACTTCTTTTTTTTTTTTCAAAATATATTAACTTTCAAAATATATTAACATGCAATCTTTCACAATCAACGCCAAATCCTAGGAAAGCAAAATTCTAAATAGTTTAGGATAAACTCAAATTATTGAGTCAGTGTGCTTAAATATTTATTATTATAAATATTATAAAAGATTAAACATAAAATATAACTTATCTTTTGTGTACGTGTCTTAAGATATAAAAATTTATTTTTTATAGGCATAGAATTTTATCTTTTATAGGCATAGAGTTGATGTCATGATCGTTGGTCGATTATTAAAATCGTCCGTTACAAACTTAGAATGAAAGCAAATAAAATCGAGTTATGACTCGTAATGCACAATAAAAACAGAACTATAAAGTCACGAATCAGATATATTATTAAAAGTTTATTATCTTATTATAAGTAAGTTTAATTTACTCGTCTTTTACAAATTTGATTATTTAATGGTTGATTAGTTAATTAAACAAATATGTAAATTAGTATATCTAAAAATACATAATGTAATTAATTTTTAACGTAACAATTTTTTGTTATCTTTAATACTTCAAATAATAACTTTAAAATGGAATAATTCTTTTTATGCAAATTGTCAAGATATATAATAAAGTGACTTGTGTAATCGTAACATCAGTCATAGCCATATAAGATAAATTGTGACATTTTTTTTACCGTTAATCTGAATATTCGGTAAGAGCTTCAAAATAAAAAAAGATGTGTAAAATACTAATTAACGAGCTTCAATGGTGATCAGCCCCAGCCCCAGCCCCAGGCTCATGCCCTGCTGGGTCGTTAGGGAAATAGAAGTACAGCTTACGAATATCATTCATGGCCATCTTATTTCTAAACATGTGGATTCTTGCACCTTTGGTCTTTGGGGTGTATGTTGCTTGTATTCTTTCATGTTATCAATCAATCAAAAAATATTGTTGCGGCTTTTAAACATAAAAAAATTAATAAGAGAAAAATATGATTTGGGGTTTTTAAACATGTTATCAATCCCACCTAATCCTCATTTTAAATATAGCCTAAAAAAACATATTATTGAATGGGTAATTTGTATGTAAAATTCTTAATCATATAGTATGGGTTTTTTTTTATTTTGTTTGTGTCAGTCATATTTAGCAATAAGGAGAATACAAATGGATTAATACTTTTAGTCTAAAAAAAGATAATTAACTAATATTAATTTAAATATAAGATAAAAATAAAAATATTAATCATCTAATATTTTTCATTTATTAAAACAAATTTGTTGCATTCAATTAATGACAAAACTGAAATTATGGAACCAACAAAATTTTCTTTAGCACCATTTATTTTTATTATATCTTTTCATTTTCTCAGAAACTGAACAACTTATAAAATAAATAAATAAATGAGCATAAATTTACTGAGCCAGGGGTGAAGGACTGCGAAACACTCAATTTATCATCTTTTTGCATCAAGGGTCTAAGGTGAGGATCAGCAGCTAAGAAAAGGTTTTTGACCAAAACAGCCTCTTTGGTTTTGGGGCTTGTAGGACCAGTCCTATTTTCATTTTTGTTGGGAGGGCTAGGGCTTATAAAATAAAATTTTGTAATTTTAGGGCTGTGGGCTAGTATTATTTTGGAGGGTTAGGGCCAGCCCTAAAATTTAACCACTACTTACGACCCAATTCGGCATCATTATACATTAGACGATCGAGCCTTGGTATTAATAGAAAGATGTCCTGACTATTCCTCAACACCGGCCGCATGTGCCCTTCCGGAATTTCACGTAGTGCCGAAATCATGAGGCGCACCTCTGCCAATATGGTAGCTGGGAAGACTTTGTACGGTACAGATTCTTCCAGGATCTCCCCCTCCTTCGCCTCCACGGGAAGCATAACAAACATATCTATGCCATTCATTTTGAAGTATGTGGTGCTTTTGTTTCCCCAACAAAAAAAACAAAGTTAATACTAGTTTCAGAATTTAGATGTTGTTGAGTATTGCTAATTTCTGAAACCAGTATTAACTTTGTTTTCTTTGTTTGGCGGAAATCAAAAGCACCACATACTTCAAAATGAATGGCATAGATATGTTCGTTATGCCTCCCGTGGACCCCCGGGAGGCGGAGGAGGGGAATATCCTAGAAGAATCTGTACCGTACAAAGTCTTCCCAGCTACCATATTGGCAGAGATGCACCTCATGATTTCGGCACTACGTGGAATTCTGGAAGGGCACATGCGGCAGTGTTGAGGGATAGTCAGGACATCTTTCTACTAATACAAAGGCTCTTTCTACTAATACCAAGGCTCGATCGTCTACTGTATAATGATGCCGAATTGGGTCGTAACTACACCACTACCTACAAGCATGAAAGAATATCAGGACGAACTTTTTATCACAACAAATTCAAACCTTTCTCTAACAGGTAACATATGCTGAACTATGATAGGTGTCCAGTTCCCGGATATGACAACGAATAATGGATTCTGGAAGGATTCTTCTCTCCATCCAACCACAGCCTTAAAACATAAGCAATTGCAAGGAAAGGTTACAGAGAATAGTGATTCAAAGGAAAGATATATGAAAAAGCTAAAAAGCACAAATATTTTAAGTAAACTGGAATATCACTTGCCTTAAGACGCTGGCTGCGATTTTCTTGCCAAGTATGTCCAGGAGGAGCAGCAGCACACAATAGGCGTGAGAGGACAGCTTGCATAGCAGATGAATATGCACCACAATCACCTGAGAGAAAAGAGATCTATTTTTCAAAATGAATGTATAAACAAGCACATATATACATCTTCCCTTTCTGTAAGCAAGATTCAAGACTCACAAGTCACAAACAATCACCTTTCAGACCACGAGAACTTTGAGCAATGGAGTCAACAAGGAAAAATAGGTCCACACCTTCCGATGCAGGCTTGACTCAGTTTCCAGACTTCGTACAAGAATTTCCATCACCTAAATAAATTCAAGCCAATTCAGAGTAAGAATTTCAACTAATCAACAACAATTCCACAAATCTAGTAGTAGAAAATTCAACAATCACAGATCTACATTTCCGGAATTCAGATTCAGATTATGAAGATGCAGAATTAGAGAGAGCAGCAACAAAAATTCTAGAATTAGCGATGAATCCAGAACACACAGAAGAAGAAGTAGAGAACACGAATCTGTACTTGAAGTCCGTGCCAGAAGCGTCACCGTGCAAGACGGCTGGCGTAGCGGTAGAAAGCCGCACCGAGGACACCGCCGCCACGAAGGGAAAGCCGAGAACGTTCGCGGCCCTCGATGATGGAGCAGCAACGGTGTGAAACGTAGATCTTGACATGGCAAGGGCGGCGATGGTGCGGAGGTCACCACCAAAGCCACCGCATCTGAACTCGCACGCGGTGGTCTTGGTCGGCGCGGACGACGCTACAAGGCTGGACAGAGGAGGCGGCGCCGAAGAAGAAGAAGTAGCCGTGTTCTGTTCTGAGATTGAAAATGAGAAATAGTGAGTAGGGTTAGAATGCAAGTATGTTGTACTTATAATGCCAGTTGGTAACAACTTAAATAAGGGAAAGTCTTTAGTTTGGATCTCGGCGAGTTTTGAGACGCCTCTAACTTGGGCCACTAATAAGCTCGTGCAACAAGTTTGGTGGACATGTTTGTTTGTTTTTACTTTGGATACGAGAGACATGAGCGTTGGGCTTTTTGGATGGCGTCTGACATAGGGCATTTTTTGTTTTAGAATGCGTTTTTTCAATTGTTGTTAGATTGGAAAATAAAAATTGGAGGATTAAATGGTTCAATATCAAAAGGAATATTTGGATTAAATGATTTAAAGTATTTAGATTTATGTAAATAAATAATTTACAAGTGTTAGTGAAAAAAGTTTTCATAAGATTATAAAAAATTATATTGCTATTTATATTATGAATGACACATTAAAAAAAGACTTCTTATTTGTTGAAAGTTATTTATATATTGCACATTTCAGATATTTTATAGATATTATGTAATAAACTTTTTCATCATTATAAATAGTATTTTTTTAAATTAGTAAAACTTAAATTGAGAAAAAATATGATCAAAAACTAAATTTTAAATATAATCCGTCAAGACACATTATTTGTGGATGATTTGCTAAGGATTATTGCATACACAAAATGAAATTTAAATTTTCGATATTTATTTAAGCACCAAGTTTAGTTGGTTATGATTCACTCCCAATATTACATATAAATATTATTATTCTTCACTTATATTTTAAATTTAAATTATTAGCCAAAAGCATTCGGAATCATAAATATTTGATATATTTAATGTAATAAAAAATTTATTATTATAAGAATTTGGATCTTTTACATTTTAAATTTTTATTCGAGAGGATAAAATGTGATATCTCATCTTTAAATTTTTTTTTTTATATTTTTTCTTAATTTCACTTATAAAATAAAAATAAAATTCTACATTCAAGTCATAACTCTAACTAAATTTAACCAAGTACTGATATTCATCCCGCTGTGCTACGCATAAAAACTATAAAATAAAACACATTATGATCATTACTGTTTTTTAGAATATATATATATATATATATATATATATATATATATATATATATAACATAATAGCATTTTATTAAGGCACCAATAACAAAACAAATTCATAGATCTAATAATCTAATAGATGAAATTCACACAAATATCCAATAGCATAAGATATTAAGGATCCAATATAAAGCTTTTATATTAATCAAACATTCAAATTAAATTTTGAAATATCTTAGAGTACACAATATTAATGGTATAATTTTTCTTAAATTATATACTTTTATGGATATAAAAAATAATTCTTTATACTAAATTATTATACTGTAAACGTTAGTCTATATAATGTTTATAAAAAAAATTAGTTACATCATAAAAATTGAATTCAGTGATTTAGTTAAAATTATATTAATAAATAAAATTAGTTATCTAAAAATTATTTAAAATTTATTTTAAAATCTATATAATTCAAGCAATTTATAAAATAATAATTATAAACATTTTAAATTAACATATATAAATATTTTACTATTGGTATATTAACTTAATATATACATATATAATGTTAATTTTTTACTATTAGAATATATAAATTATTAATTAAATGTACTAAGAATTAAGTGTTATTACTGTTTATGGTTGTTAGCTTAGCGATATAAATTTTAGAGTTTATCAGTTAAAAACAAAGATTTGTATAATTATTTTATTATTTAATATATTTGTGGTCTTTTGAACTCATACGTTGTCTCACTGTAATATATTTTTCACAAATTATCACTTTAGTTTTTAGTTATTAATTCCTGAATCCTTGGTTAATGTTTTACTGATGGAAACTCAGGAATTCATCCTTTGAAAATAAGAGTTTCTATTAGTTTTTTTTATTACTTTCTATATAATTTAGGATATAACTATAAATAATTAGTCTTTTATTTATTAAAATATATAATTTAATATACTAAGAAGCATCGCTCAAAAATATTTATTATTATATAATTGTAGAATTCTAATTTTAATGTTTTAATTTAAAAAATTATATATGATTTTTATTAATTTATAATATTTTTATTATATTAATAATTTTGTAGATAAACTATTTGTGTTATTGTGTTAAGTTCTCTTTACTTAAAAAAAAAAAAAAATCTTATCTTCCAACTTTTGGTTCTAACTTACTGCGGAAAAGTTAGCATATGTACTATGTCATTAATTATTTTGGAAATTATACTTTGTGATGCATATGTGATACTAATGATATATGTGCAGCAATAAACTCTAGAACAAATACTAATTAACTATGAATCTATGATACGAAATTTTTTCTTGGTGCTTCATTTCCAAAAAGTTTCTATGTTTATATCACAAATTGACATACACCAACACCACCTCACTTATAATCCTTATTATGCCACAATTTTGTATATTTACGTTATGTTTGGTTGGAAGGATAGAAATAGAAAGGAAAGAAATAGAAAGAAAAGAAAGGAAAAAAAAATTTGAGTGGATTTTTATTTTCTTTAGATGTGTTTAGATGAAAGGAAAATAAGAAGGAAAGAAATAGTATAAAAAGACAATTTTATCCTTATATTATAAAATATATTAAAAAAATAAAAGGGTAATATTGAAAGTAGAGAGAAAAATTAGTTTTCTCTCCATTTTCTCTCTATTGTTAGAGGAAAAAAATTAGTGAATTTCACCAATATTTTTCTATTCCATTTTTTTTCTTCTCCCATTTCTCCTCTCAACCAAACAAAAAAAAATTATTTTTCTTTTAATTTCTTTTTCTTCCTTTTTCTTCCTCTCATTTTCACCTCAAACAAACACACTGAGTTATGAAGGCTATTGCCCACCTTCTTTGTGGATAAAGGACAATATGTAAACATCATTATTCATTAGTATTTAGTTAGATACAAGATATTTTTAGTCGGGCCTAGCTAGTATAGTTTTTGTCATCATTTTAAATTGATTTTGCATTGAAACAAAAACGAAAAAGAGGGGGGGGGAGGGGACATTAAGGAGTCAATTTTCAATGACGTGTAATTCAAAATAAAAAAAGCTAAACAAAACCCATCAAAGATTCATCACAAACTATAATAATTTGGCTCAAACCGGGCATATGATTAGAACAAAGAGGAAGAAATCGATTTGGAAGAACCAATATGATAAAGAAATAAAAGGATAAATAAAATAAAAATTAAATTTAAATAAAAAAGATAAATTGTAATTAAAATAAAAATAAAAAAATTAGTTGAAATTGAGTATAAAGAGAATTATTTTATTTTTTATTTAATTTTTTAACGTAATAAAAAAGGACTCTTTAACCTAACTTGTCAACGTGGTGATTTAAAAATTAATTTGAATAGACTTCTTAATCTTTTATTTAATTTTTTGATATAATAAGAGAGAGACTCTTTAACCTCAATTGTTCACACCATAATTTTATTATGAAACCAAAAAGGAGTTTTTAAACTTCTAAATCGTTCTATACTAAGACTATCCTAATTTATGAGATATTTATAATCTTTTATTAAGTTAAAATACAGAAAATCTTAAGTCTACAAATATAAAGTCCAATCTAATGGTTAAATAAATAAAATTAAAATATATCAAATTAAATTAAAATATTTTAAAAAATATAAACTAATATTTTTTAAATAATAATTAAACTCTTTATATCATAAATATTTAAAATACGTATTACAATATATATTAAATAGTGGGCAATTATCAGGATGATCTAGATGTGTGTATTTACAAAACAATTAGTCAATTACTTTAATAATAACAATTAAAAAAGAAAAAAAATTAAACTTGCCCGGAAAGCAAAACCTAGAGACGAAGAAGGTAAAGTTGTTTTAAATGCTTTTCTTTTTCAGCTGCTTTAATTTCCTTTTCACCATATGATTACGCATCATCATCATATATGCTAACTACTAATAACGCCAATAATCTAAGCATAAATATATAGTACCATTGTTACTTTTTCTACTTGATTTCTACTAAGTGTCGTGTAAGTAGTAATAACACAGCACGTGGTGTTACATACGTTGCAAGATTTTAATAGCCGATAAATATCACACGAATGTGGTTAGAGACAAACAAAAGCCACGTTGGATTTTTGGTTGGTGAAAATATTAGGGAACGAGATAGATGTCTATAGGGTGAGTACAGGTAGGTGTTTATGATAAAATTAGAATCGAATGAATCAAAATGTAATTGATTCGGTTTGGTTTAGATTTGTATTTTTTTTACATATATTCGAACCAAATCAAATTGATTAAGAATGAATTGGTTCGATTTGGGTAATTGGATATTCAATAACTTTGAAATTCATAAAAAAACTAATTTTTTATTTTAAAAATTCAACAAATACAATAAACATGTAACATCAATAAAAATAATCTAAACATGTTAAACACCAAATACATTAAAAACTAAATTTATTAAAATCAAAACATATTAATAATGAATAATTATTGTTTAATAAAAAAATCATATATATTTTTTTATTTTTTATTTAATTAATATATAATCGAGTTCGCGGGTTAGTTCGGTTCTACACCCCAAAATCGATACCCAAACCAATTATTAACAAAAGTTATCGGTTTAGTTCGGGTTGGACCTGATTACCCGTTAGTTTCAGAACCAATTTAATTAGTTTGGTTCGAATTCAAACGAATAATCGAGTACCCGCTATCCGTGCAGCCTCTGTATCAAACGATGAAGCTAGAAACCTCTCTACCTGTATAGCAAGGTTTTAGGCCATGTTTTATATTACCTGTTAAATTTCTATTATAGTCAATTTGATAACATAAGAAATTAATATTACAATAGTTCATACGGCACACCAAATTCCATTTGAGGTCTATAGATTGTGCAGGCGAAAGTGGAGCTTAGTTTGACTAACAATTTTGTTTGGAACATATACTCACCCTATTAATTTAGTACTCAAGTGCATGCATGAGAAATATTATTTTGTGGTATGGTATTTAATCTCATTTTATATTCTCTTACATTTAATTCATTTGGATATATAACTTGTTAGATAAGTTTAAACTACTGAAGAATTTTGATGAAATTTTGATGGGTAATAATTAGATGAACATTATTTACTTACTAGAAATATCATAAATTAAAATAAGCAAGTAATAAAAGTTTGAAAAGTCAAAGAAAGAATTCAATTTGAACTCAACTCATTTTAAGTTGATGATGGTTCACTACCAACCTGTACAAGTTTCTATTAACTTGCCGTATTTTCTTAGCAATTAACTACTTCTTATCTGTAAATAAAGATTTTTGAATAATATATTATTCAAGTGAAGTTTACAAAAAAAATGAAATTAGATTAAGAGCTTTCATTTTTTTATTGTGAGAATATAATAAAAAGTAAAAATGAGTATTATTGTTATAATTTATTTTTTTAGTATATTATTATGTTATTTTTGAAAAAAATATATATTAAAATTATGTTGTATTATTGTTATTAAAGTGTTTTATGTAAGTGAATGATTCTGGACGAATCATTTATGAGTATTAAACTTATATAACTTTAACTTACCCAAAAAAGTACAATTGTAAAACAAAATAAGAGAGCATATATACACTCAATTTGCAAAACAAAAGTTAATTAGTGTAAAAGATGCAAATAAATTAATGAATAAATTTGACCAAATAAGATACAATAAAATCCTTTTAAATACCAATAAGAAACACATGTAAATTGAGTAATCGACTATTATCCTATGTGTATACTAAAATCAGTTATTAATATAAAACATATATTAAATTATAAATAAATATATTACTGATTGATTTTAATGTACCAACAATATTTTTGTTGAGTAATTTAGCCGCCACTTGGTAGACCATAGTGTTCACCAAACCAATGTACTACTACTCCCGGTTTTCTAGTTACAGTGATTCTGTTTTTTTGCCGCCAAACTAAACCGTTTTTCTTGAACCTTAAACGAACCAACTTTCAGTATATAATTATTTGTTATAACCACCTCACTTCATCTCATATCTCATTTCCTTTCTCATAAACACAATTCACAACCACCTTACCCGATGAATTTCCTCAGGTACTGCCACGTCATCACCACCATCTTCCTTCTATCAGTACCCAACATTACTGCTCAATTGGCGGCTCCGTCAGCTCACCCACCAGTAGTCACCCAAAACAACGACGGAAACCCTTCCATTGCGATTATTCTCGTCGTTCTCATCTTCGCATTCTTCATGACTGGCTTCTGCGCCGTCTACATTCGCCACTGCAATGAAAGCTACGTCCTTCAGGGAGCTGCCGCTGCCAACGCCGCCACTGCTCCACGTGGCGTCGATCCGGAGGTGCTCTCCACGTTCCCAATTATGGTTTATTCCACCGTGAAGCACCTCAAAACGGGTCACAGTGCGTCGCTTCAGTGCGCTGTGTGCTTGAGCGAGTTCAAGGACATGGACAAGCTCAGACTTTTGCCCAAGTGCAGTCACGTGTTTCACCCTGAGTGCATCGACGCGTGGCTCGCCTCGCACGTGACTTGTCCTGTCTGCAGGGCCAAGATGAAGTCGGAAAACATGGAGTTCGAGGTTGAGATTCAGGAGTTAGAGGGAAGTGCCAACCATATGTTCGATGAAATGTCTGGGAGAATGGGTGAGGTTTCTTGTGATGGGAACGAAGGTGGGGATGGTGAGGGAGTTGATGGGGTTGTTGGGAAGTGTAATGGGACCTCAAAGGTGAGAGCTTTTGGGTTGTTGGTGAGGTCGCACTCTACGGGTCACTCTCTTGTGGAGCCGGGGAAGAGCTTGGAGAGGTTCACTTTGAGGTTGCCTGAGGAATTGAGGAAGCAGATTCTGGAAGCCAATCATAAGTGTAGTGGTGGTTGTGGTGGGATGAAGCGTTCGGCAAGCTACGACGTCGTTTTGCAGAGTGAAGTTGGTGAAGGTAGTAGTAGTAATAAGGGGAGTAAGAATAGTAGGTGGGTGCTGTCTATGACACCTCCGTTTGTTTCTCGCGGTTGGGGTCATTTTAGTACTTCTTCTGGTTTGGCACCGCCAAATGAGTGCTCAACATGCTCTGGGATTCCTAGGCTTTGGGGTTCTTCAGCGGCAAGGGAAGAGAAAGGATGTGAAGGGAGAGAGGGTTTGCAACTGGTATGATGAAAATTCGAACTTTTTTTGGGATGAGTTTCTTAATCAACTTGATCCATTTGTTGGAACGGGTGGATGTGGAACAATAACAAAATTGGATTTTCTAGTCCATCAGGTATGTGACGAAATTAAGTACTACTATTACACTATATAATGTTCTTGTTTGTTTCTTAACATTGTTTATATGAATAGTTTTTTTTTTTTTTTTGGTGACTTATATGAATAGTTTTGTTACTAATTAGGTGTCTTCATAAGGACAAAAATTAAGCGCTATAGTTGTTTAGAGGCTTACATCCTGCTTCTGCTGATGTATAGGCTTAAATTAATATTAATTAAGACACTAATATTGTTTTTTAATTGGCAGTGGCTTTCATCTGGTTTTATGTCACATAGGACTTTGTGTTTACTTTAATTTTTAGTCGTATGAGATTAGAACATATTATATTCAAGTTTTCAACTACAATGATCTGATAACTTCCAACTTGTCTAACAGAAAGGTACTTCCTACCACCGGATAAAGATCTGCAAAGAGCTCCTTTATTGATTTCAGCACCAAGGAGAAGCTGGATGCCATGAGAGAATAACCAATTCCCAATTACTGGCTTTCTCAGCTGTTTATAAACTCACAATACGCCTTGTAAAAGTTGTAACAAGCTTCACTATCTCTAGCCTCTAGTTGTATATCTTAATTCATTGTATATTTATCATGTATATGAAAATTTTCTGGCATTTATTGTTGAAGTGTGGTTATGCGTGCAGATTTAGATCAACAATAAGAGAAGTGATATTTTGAGATTTCCTAAAGTTGCAAGTAAACAAACCCATGTAGAATGTAATTTGAGTCTCAGCTGTTCCACTGTTACATGTTTTGTGAATCCAAATTGGAGTCCTAATTGTAATTGTTTGAATGCCATTGACAATTAGGGTAAATTAATTGACATTGAGTTTTCTTGGAACCATGCAATGTTACACATTGTATACAACTATACATTACCTTCCTACATTTTGGGAGTGTATGTATGCTGAACATTCTTGTACTAACACATGAGTATTCTTATAGAGGTGTCGTTATGAGCATATATACTAAATAAAAGGAGAATCATTGTAATTTTACATAATCAGCAATGATTAGAAAAGTGCTCTGTTCTCAACCTAATTAATTAGTTGAAGGGGTATCTGCAAAAGTTTTAAGGAAAGCTAAGCTAACATATTCTAGGTCAGGGCTATCATGTTGAGTGGCCAAAAGCTAATGCAACATATTGGTTGAAGACCAAGGAAAAAGTAGAAAAATATCTTATCACATTACAACTTTAACATCATCCCAAAATATTCCATAACAACCCATGAAAGCTGTGAAAGGAACATGCTTACTAATTACAACAAAATATTTAACCAACATGCTTACCACTCTAACTAGTAGTTACTACTATTGAGTTAAAATCTCATGATTCTGGCTGGGTTTTTAAAGATAAAGATACCATATGTAAAATTGCCCCAGGAAGAAAAGAAGAAAATTTTGTGGACATCTTAATTTAAAAAAAAAAAAAATTGTGGCCATCAACATCAGTTAGAATTAGAAATTATCTTGAAGTTTCAAATGTCAATAATAATAATAAAACACAGTATCATAAATAAAAAGGCTATATCGCCAACCACCTTCTTTTAAAAGTTTTTTATTTCTATTAAATTACTAAGCAATAATTTGATTTGATAGCTACTACAGTATTACAAAGGGCTAATGCTGAATTAGCTGTCAAATGACAATTACTTATTTCTGGAAAGAGCATTGGAGAAAAGAAATTATTAATTTATTATGATTGCATGGCAAAGTAACTGTCTTTTTTAAAAGCCTTTTTACTTTTTAACCTGAGGTTTATTCTCTTTTCCCATTTTAGGAACAATTTATTCTGGTTTCTTTTTCCCAAGTGAACACTGGATTAGAAACAGTGAAAATACTACGACGTTAAGCTACATCTACCGATTTCTTTGATTTTTTTTCTTATTAAACTAAGATGTTAAGTTGTTAGCTACAAGATCCGGATCAATTTTAAATTTTTTTTAATAATAAACACCAGTCAACCCATCAAAGCCATTGTATGTTCTGAAAAATTAGCTTATAAAACTCTTATTATTTAAAAGTATTATTTTACATGAAAATTATAAAGTACATTAATTTTTACTAACAAAATCGTTATCACAGTATAGCTTTTAAACCGGGCCTAAAAGCATGATTGGCCCAAAGATAGCCCATTCGAACGCATACTAACCCATAAAAACGTAATCAAGATGGTATCCATGTAAAATCTTGTGCACTCTGCACAGCTTCATCGAGATCTTCTTTATAACTAGCTAGGAAGACGGATACTTTGTTGAGTTGTTGTATTTGTATGTCGGATATATTTATATATATTTTAGATACAATAATTATTGATATTTGTTCGATATCCGTATTTTTTGTATTTAACTGTGTCTTATTAAAAAATAAAAAATTTTACTCTAGTCACAGTTAGACATATTAAAATATTATCACGTATCAGCGTGTCCAATCTTATTTTTAACATGAATTTTTAAAATAAATTTAGAAATAATATATATTATTATTTATTAAAATAAAAAATATTTTAACTATATATATATATACGTATCTATGTGTCTTATAAGATTTTAAAATTTGTATGTCTACATCTTTATATATATATATATATATATATATATACGTGTCTGTGTGTCTTATAAGATTTTAAAATTTGTATGTCTATATCTTTCATGTTATGCCGTGTCCCGTGTCCATCTACATCATAGATAATTACTCTTTAAATACTATAAATAAAAGGCCAAATGTGTCCTAATAAGTAGGGTAGAAACAGGTCAAGCTAAGTGAGACTTTGCTCTTATCAGGCCTCTCATGTAGTTAATTGATCTGAACCTGGCCTGCAGTCTACTATAAACTTTTTTTTAAAGTATTAAGTCTGGTCTGTTATTCAGCCTGACCTAGTCTAAAGTTTATTAAAAGACCTGATAATATTTTTTTTACAAAAATAAAAATATTATTTAAAAAAAATTAATTTTTAATATAAATATTTATATATAATATATTAATTCTCTTTGTGCTCCCCTTATCAATTTTAATTTTTGGTAAAATGTTCCAATGCCACTAAAAATAGTTTTCATAACTTTTTTCTCCCCTCTTATTTTCGCAACTAGTTTATTAAAAATAGTATGAACGAGGAGACCCTGTTAATTTCCCAGGTAATGTGTGCTGCCAAGTGACAAGGACGCTTCTAGAGCCTTCTTGGGCATCAAGTTTTGACAATACTTGCGTAATACATTTCTGTTCCGTCTTATTCTTATTCATTAATCATTATTTCAATTTTTATTTTATTTTATTTCATTTATTTATACGTTTTCTTTTTAGGGAAAAAAAATCAAAATTTATGGTATAGAAAATGTCACATGCATAGGTTAGAAGTTTCAGCTAAATCACATACTTATAATGCTATGTGTTTCAAATAAATTTAGCTAATAATATAATCTTGACTTGTGAGTTTGTCAAATATTATAACTGTACTTAGCTGTATTATGCTTCTCAAAATAATGCAAATCAAATATTGGGAAAAGTGGTTAATTAAATGTTTTTTTTAGAAGCTGGATTAAATCTGTACCAAAATATGTTTTAAACTTCTACTAACACTAAACTAATTTAAATTGATTGAGTAGTTAGTATATTCATTTATTTAAATAAACATTAGGAATTTAAATTTTATTTTAGATAAAAAAAATACCGTAAAAAATTTTCTACTAATACTATATTTTGTGTCTTCTAATGCATGCTATATATATAAGTATACAACAACAAATTAAATATCCAAAATGTTATAAATAAACAAACATTTTTAATATAAGTATGCGAAGAATTTTTTTTTTAACACAAATACACCATTAATTTTAGAATTTAGAAGATGAGTATGATGATGATGATTTACACTGCTTTCAATCAGCAAAAAATTAACGGTATTTCTTTTACCCTATATTGGAAGTGTGTCAGTGTGTGTACTTATTCTTCAAATACACATATTTTTTAGTTATAGACAGAGTATTGCTATTCCATAATTAACAAAATTTGATAGTACAACTATTAAATTTTTGTGTTATTTTTATTTGTTATTTTTTTTTTTTTAAGAATAAAATTTGTTATGTTTATTTTTTTTAAGTTAGTTATGTTTATTTTTTTAAAACAGAATTATTTAAAAATTTTAATTATTTTAGCTTATTTTAAAATTTAAAATCAATTTAGTAATTAGTATAAATAAATAGTATTATTCTTTCACAAGACACCACAAAAACAACATAGCAATAAAATTTTTTCATTTTTCTTTTTCTTATTTTTTCATAGTTTTATTAACAACTCTCATTTAAATATTTTGGTTTTAATTTTTTATCCTTAAATTTAATAGATTCCAATAGTAAATTTACTTTAATTTGTATATGAAAATAATAGAGAAATGATTAAATAAAATGCACTGATCATAGAATAGTATAATCTTCCTCAATATCTTATACTAGTTACATCATCATCATAAATGTTGTCAATGGGAAATAATTAGCACCTTACCTTCTGTTCAAATAAGGAATTACTCATGTAGTCTTGTTGACCATTCAGTAAAGGGTGTGTTTATTTATAAATATAGAACACTAACAGTATTTGATAAATAAAAAATAAATAGAAATATGGTGCCTTAAAATATTAAATTAATATATTATATATTTTTTTAATTAGAAAAGATATAAAAATATTAAGTAAAACATATAATTTTTTATTATTATTATTAAATTTTTATAAATATATTTTTTATTATTTTTTTAAATTTTGTGTAAAGAAAATAATAAAAATAAATTAAAATTTTTATTATTTATTCTATCTCTATTAATTTATTATTAAATAAAATATAAAAATATTAATTTTTGTGTTTTTTTCTTTTGTATTCTATTATCAATATTGTATCTTATTCTGTTATCAAAAACTAAAGGTGGTCACCACTGAACTATAACTCAAATAAAAATGAATAATTACTAATTAAATAAAAATATATTACATCTCTAAATTAACTATCTAAATTTTAATATTAAAATAATCATTCGTACATCTAATAAAATGAACATCTGATATATCTATTATTCACAATATTTAATATTTTTATTATCTACCTATACTTTTCTTAACTCAAATGTCTCTTTATACTCACTTAAAAAGTTGTGTGTTCAAATTTTCTTATTTTCGGTTAAAAAAAAAAAAAACAAAGGTGGCCTTAGGTGACGAGCTAATTTTGTAGCTACTCCTATCTTCTTAACTACTAATCCACTATCTTTTTCACCGAATTGATGTCCCAACAAGTAAATAAAGCACAATTAAGAAAACGAGCAGTGCTATGACACCGATAACTTTTATGATTTGTAATTATTAAATAGTTATTAATAATATTTTTAATGGTATGAAATTTCATCAAATAATATAAAATTATTCATTTTTATTTTACTGCTAACCAAAATTTAATAAATTTACTCCCCTAGACTTTTCCTTACAAAATATCTTGCTACATAGGACTTGAGGATTTCTAAACAAAACCAAAGAGAAAATAATTTAAAAAAATTGAAAAGTGCTTGGCTAACAGGCTAAGGTTAACCGTTCTTTCCATTCTCCACAAAACCAGAGACTTATTCTTCAAGTTCCTCAATGCATTGCTGATTGGCCTCTCTCTCTCTCTCTCTCTTAACCCGTTTCTCTTTTTGACTCTATTCATTCAATCATCCATTCATTCCTCATCGTTCCATCTCTATCAATGACACCAAATCCATACCTGTTCCCTCTCTGATCACCATAGAAACCCCCCATTGGAATTCCCCACTCTCCTTTCTCTCCTCTTATAACAAGCAACAAGCAACAATCACTCTTCACCCTCTCATTTATTGAAGCCACCCCCTCACACAAAGCAAAACAAAACTCACCTCAAATCCTCTAATCACACACACACTTCTCTTCACTCCAAAGTTACACAACTTCCTTCCAAACTCCCTAAAAAAATGGCTCAACCTCACCCCAATCATCTCACTTGGATTCACCTTCACCTCATCCTCCTCTTCCTCCTCCATGGTAGTCATAGTGTAGTTCATGCACAAGGTTCCATGGAGCCAGTTCCCACAGACATCTCCCACCACAGTTGGCAACCTTCTTTTGCAATCACCATAGGTGCCATCATCTGTGCCTTCCTCTTCATGGGGATCATCACAGTCTACCTTCGTAACTGTACTGGTTCACACATCAACAACAGAAACCAAACCAACCAAACCTCCTCAGAATGTTCATGTTCTTGTTCACAAGGGATCACTAAGGAACTCCTCAACACTTTCCCAATCCTCTTCTACCCCACCATCAAGGACCTCAAGATAGGTAAAGCATCATTGGAATGTGCAATTTGCTTAACTGATTTCAAGGACTATGACACACTGAGGCTTCTACCAAAGTGCAACCATGTCTTTCACCCTCAATGCATAGACTCATGGCTATGTTCCCATGTCACGTGCCCGGTTTGTCGCGCGAATCTGAACCAAGACACATGTGAAATTGCCATAACTGTTCCGACCCAATTGAGCACTCCCCAAAGGGGTGAAGAAAGTCTAGGACTTGAAGCCGAAAACAACGGTGGTGAAGAGAACAACGCGGTGGAACAAAACCATGTCGAGAAAAACGAGGTTTTGAACAGCAACGATGGTGGTGGTGGTGAAGGTGATGGTGGTAGTGACGGGGTTGTGTCAAAACCGAAGCTTTTGAAGTCAAATTCAACAGGACACACGGTTGTGGAGCAAGTGAAGAGCGAGGAGAGGTACACACTGAGGTTACCGGAAGATGTGAGGAGGTACATTCTGGTGAACCATGGTGAAACGGTGCAGCGTTCCTCCAGCTACAACAACAACAATGGCAACAACGTGGTGAGAGGGGTGTGTTGGAGTGAGATTGAAGAGAGCAGCGGTGGTGGTAAGAGAAGCAACAATGGTGAGGTGAAGGTGGAGAGGTGGGTGCTTTGTAGCCGTGGTTGAAGAAGCTTGCTCTGTTTTTGTTCTCTCTGTTATATGGGGAATTTCATCGAACATGTTCCCTGCACTCTGCATTGCACCCCTTTTTTAACATCGTTATGGAGCTGATGAGCTTTTCAAAATGAATACTGGTGGTGTTTAGGGATTAGGGTGATTCAATAAATGGGGTTTTGGCGATATTGAGGAGGAGGAGGAGGAAGAAGAACGACGATTCCGAACAGGGGAAGTGTTCGATGACTGAGTCTACTCGTTCTTTCCCTTTCGGAATCCGAGTTGACTCGTTTTTGTGGGAATTTTTTATTTTGTTTTTGTTAGAGCGTAGGTAAATATTTTATTGTTTTTCGCGCATTAATATTAATATTATTATTAGTCTCTATTCATATTTATCATTTATGACATAGTATATTAAATTTCATCTTGTTAGAAAAAAAATATTTAAATACTTTGTGCTTCTTTCATATTACACCTGAACTTGACAATTAGAATTTTAAGATAATATATATAATATATTCAAGATAAATATTCCTTGGAGGATTTAGGTTCATCCCAAAAGACAAATTTTGGTGTGATCATTTAATTTGTATAAGTTTATTGTTTAAAAGCCAAAAATAAAACGAAGTTCATGTTAAAATAGAAGAGAAAACTAACATATGTTTATTTTTTACTTTTTTGGTAAATTTAACAAAACTTACTTTGTTTTTATTAATTAATAGTAATGCATTCTTTTAGTATTGAAAATTTGAACTCTTCCAATTTTTTTTTTTTTTGAATATGTTCTTTTATTTAATAATATAACTATACTAGAACTATATTCTATTGACAATACAAATACCAAACATTAAAATAGTATATTCAAATTCAATACCGAAAAAAAAAAAATTAACCATTCATATTTCATATTTAAAGAACTTATCCAACCCCTGGAGGCACCAAAAGCACAAATCAGAAGATATTTTGATCATCAAAAACCAATATAAAAAAAAGTTGGTGCCTTTCATTATCTAAGGCAAACAAATCAAGCCAATTCGAATCTTAAAGGGCTTAAGGCACAATGATTTTCAATTTGTTTACTTTTTGAACAGTGTACCAAAATGACATAATGATTTCCAATGGATAACTCACACAACACAACTAAAAAGTGTCTAGCTAGGAAAATGCATCATCAAAATAATTGAGAAAAATCATATAAATTTAATCACCAAAAAAAGAAAGAAAGAAAAGTTATATAAATTTAATCCGTAGCTATCCATAGACCCAATTTTTTTAGTTTATTTTATGAGTTTAATTTTGATGCAGTTTTATACACCGAGTGATTTAGAGCAAGGAACTCGGACGGTCCGTTTTGTTTTTTTTTAAATAAATAAATAAATAAATAAAAACGGTGGGTCCGTTTTGTTTTAAAGAAAAAAAAAAATTGTTAACGGAGGGTCTATTTTCAGTTTTTTTTTTTTAAAAACAAGGGTCCGATTTCATGTTAAATAAATAAAAAAAAAACAAAAACTAATCGGACGATCCGATTTCTCTCTGTCCCACACCTGTATACACCATAATCAAACACAACTCATACACTCCTCCAATATAAAAAAAATTAGCCAGTTTTATACAGTCCTGTAATTACATCCACTTCTTTTGGATGACTATTTATGTGGTCTATGTGAAAAATAATTATTTTCATTGATGTGATATTTCGTAATTAAATATACGTATAAAATGACTTTACACTAATAATGTATCAAAATTAAATTTTTTTTATTAAAAAAATGGGTATCTTATCTAATCAAATAGTATTTGTTAAACTTAACCGCTTTGCATCTCACATGACACAACACAGGAAACAGCTTTATATATTTAATGAAAAAGGAAGTGGCAGCTCCATTTAACAATTTACTAATATCATTCTAATCTTCCATGGTTGCAAAACTCAGCTTTATCCTCCTTATTTTTAAATACTTAACTAATCTCACTTTTAAGATTATATAAGATTCATAGCAATTGCTTCTCAACAAATTGCATACAAATCTTAACATGTAACAATAACACTAAAAAATGTGTCCCTACATATATTACAATGATTAGAATAGATTCTCTAAAAAAAATTACATAATCTTATCATGTATTCATTTTTATTATTGATTATTAAGAAGAAAAAAAAGTCAAATATGAGAATTTCAAACAAAAAAAAGGAGTTAAGAATCACAAAATTACCTCATTAATAATAAAAATCAACACATTTAAAAAAAACTATGTAGAACTTTTATAGTATAATTTACATCAAAACAAAATAGCAGAGATAATGACAAATTGCCAATAATGATAAATCACAATCACTTTTGCCATTATTGGTGTTCCACATATCTGTGGTCACTAAGATTACAAATGTGAATCAATGACAGATGGACTCAGATGATTTTTGGCTTCTAAATTATCATAATTATAAAACTATGATAATAAGAAGAGGATGATGATAAGGGTCTCTTTCAAGTTCCTCACAGCTTTCTGGTCTAATGTGATTTCAGTGTGAAAAAGACTTGGAATGTCACAAAGCTTGATTTGAAGGAACAGAACCCAACATGATAGACTTTTGTCTTTCCTTTGATGTTGGCTGTGGTTCTTCAAAAACAAAGGATACAAGAAGCAAGGATTACATTAGCAATTGTGATTCTAATTTCTTCAAATAAATGCAAGCCCTTCCAAATGGTGACAAACTATACATAATGCAAATATTTGACAATGACAAAACCAATCATTTCCTTTTTCTCAATAACTAGTTGAAGAGTCAACTGTACCTATGTTAAATCTTTGCCAAGTGCATGTACTCAAAGCAGTAAATAATTGCCTATTTATAACCACAAAAATTGTTATTAAACTTTAGATAACAGATTTTGTGGGTTTAACTTTAACATACCAAATAAACTTTTAATGATATCCTATTTGAAATAACTTGGTTACCCATTTTCCTTTTCAATTTATGTTTTGGTTGGAGCTATGAATGCCATCATTCATAGAAAATTTCACCTACTTTTACTCCTCAATCAAACACTCCCTTAATCAGGATAATAATTAGGTGAAATTGTTCAAATCTTTCATCAAATGGCAAAATGAAATTACATTTGGTTATCATCCCTTAAATGCTAATATTAACATAGCAACAAATTTGTAGCAGGTTCCCATCTATGTTCCAATTCTAGCAGCCATGTAATAATAGATTGCTATTCTAAGAATATGAATGATAATATAATATGAGTATGGAAAAAAGAATAAACTTCCATTAAAGAGAAAATAGAAAAGAGAGACAATGAAGGCACGTGTAGCAACTACAAGTGAAGGTTCAAAGAAATGTCTAAAGAAGCAATCAATCTCTTCATTGTAAGAATCTGCTAATTTCTTCTTTCCCCACCTTGAGGCATGAGGTGTAAGCTAATGCGTGTGGGGCAATTTTTTTATATGTAGTGTAGAATCTTATAAGCAGAGTAAAGTTCTAGATTTGAGGCAATAATTTTTAACAATGCTTGAAGAATGATTAGGAATGCTACTAAGATTGGACAATGGAAATTTGAAGTGAGTATTCTAATAGGAGATAGATAAAACAAATCATGGGGTTAGTATTTTAGCATGCTATAGTTTAATTAGAAGATGTGATCTTTTGTGATGAAGAAGTTGCATGCCCCCACCTGATATGCATTATACATTGAAAATTGGGTTACTTGAAGACAAAGAGTAAGAAAAGCAATTAATAAAGAATTCAAAGTGGAGTTGCAACTTGCAAAAGTTGGTAACATTGAGAAGGACAAATACTAGTACAAAGAAGCATGTAAGGAAAAATTATGAAGGCTTTATTTCATGGGTTGGGACTGCTTGATTGGGGTAGGCAGTGTTTTCTTTAAGGGTAGGAGTGATCATCTTGGATTGAGAACATTTAAGGGATAAGAAGGTGACATGGGTGACGTGTTCAAATAGATAGATTGCAAATTGAAAAGACTATGTTTGAATATCTTTTTAGAAAATAAATAATATTGAGACTTGGTTGGTTTAGTAAAGTTTATTAGAGAAGCATAAGTATTTCATTTTGTATTTGATAAATAAAAAAGATTATGTGCTTGTATTTATAATTTTTAAAAATTACGGATACTTTTATAAATATTTAAGTAGATATTTTTTGAAGTTCGCTCATACATATTAAAATTTAAAAATCTAACATAATCTTATATATTAATAAATATCTAAATTTACATTTATATTTATATTTATTATGAAAAATCACTTTTATTATTTTAATTAAATTTATCAAATATAAATGATATAATTTTTAAAAAAATTATCTTTCATAACCTGATTTTAATAAATTATTTTCAAAAAGTAAAAATTTTATCAAATTGACACCAAAACATCAATCAGTAAAAAAAAAATGACAAATAAAGGCAGACAACAACTTTACCAAAACAATTTTCTTTTTTATTATTATCTCTATGCCTTTGTATTTTATGTTTTGGGATAATTACCTAACAAATAAAGGATTTTTCCTTGAAATGCTAATGATAGAAAGATAGTGCTTGTGGTTTTGCAATACAAGCTGTACAGCAGAACCATGTGAGACCCCACATTAAGGTAGGCAGATTGCTACATCAGAATCTTTTTCACATACATAAGTACATACGGATAGAGAGCCAAAGGAAAAAAGATTCCCATTATGTTAAGTCTTAGACCATGGACCATATCTTAGTTGAAATTTGAAATTTCCTTGTATTAATAATGCCTAAGAAGATAAACAGAAATATATAATACTAGATCATTATTAGACTTTTACCATTATTAGTATTATGTTTAATTCTGATCCACCTATAGTGTAAGAATTTATGTTGAACACAACATTCAAGAACTCAAAACATTTTAGATGGTTATAGTTATAGTCTTTCAAATGATGTGATATTAAATTAATTAGATGATAATATTTATAATTTGCTTGAGCCTCAAACTTTGAGAAAAAGGGACACTCCACTTACTACCAAGTGAGCAAGCACTAAGCCAAAGCCAAAGCCAAAGGCATAACACCAGATGATAAGATTCTTAATATTCTCATGCCATGCTACATGAGAGCACTCAAAAACTAAATAAAAATTAAAGTGAAAATGTAAATACTAAAATGAGAGAGAAGAATGACCCACATAAGTTATAAGACACACATTCAACGGTTTTGTATTACACCTGAATGCACCTAAGAATCTCCCTAACAAATGGGACTCGCTAAAAAACTTGTAAATGCTGACACTTTTTTTATGTGTCATATGTTGCTCCACAACTGTCCTAATATACAAAGGGAAATTCTAAGGTGCTGCCAGCATAAGAATAAGTGTGTTTGATTTACATTTTTTTACTAATAAAATAAAAGGGAGGGGGAGGAATTTGACTTTATGAAGCACTTTTGCTAAAAGTAACTTCAGAAAAGAATGAAGCCAAATTCTTACTTTTCTTAGGAAGACTTAAAGAACAAATGAGCTCTAAGATGGTCTTGTGTCCACAATTTAACATCTCAATTATTTTGATCAAAAGTAAAATAATAAAGAAAACTGAAAGCAGCAATAGCACATTCAATGAGGAGTAATGCTACACAAATAGCAAAAGTCAAAAAACAGCCCACAAAACACAAGGAGGATGGTTAAAGAGAATAAAGTTAAAGTGTTTAGATCTATTTATTTATCTAGTGGTCTATATAAATATTTTGACTCTAGTATTTTCATAAAATTTAAGTGTTAAATCACTATAAATGTTTTGCTAACTAGTGTTCTTAAGAATTTTGAAATAAAAAAACTTTGAATTATTCAATACCTTTCAAGGAATCAATAACTTAAAAAAAAAAATTTTTTAATAAAATCTACTTCTAAAGTTCTAGTAAAACCCTTAATATATATTTGCACACTAGAAATTTAAATAACTATGATACCAAACACTATTTAAAGATAAAAGCAAAGGACTAAGGTATTAGAATGAGGACGGCATCAATTTTTTTTTTTAAAAAGAAAAAACATATGGTGACAATAAAATATAATATAATAGAGCATTGGCACTCTTTTTCCTTGTTCCACAAATATTGAAATTCCAACAAGGGACAGATGTAAGTATATAAGCATAGGGAATGACTTACTAGAAATGAGGGCTTTAGGTCTGTTCTTGAACAGGATCCTATGTCGAATGATTCCAACAACTTGAAGCTCAACCTCACCACAACCGCTGCTTTCTCCTCTGTCAATGGGAGAGTGCTTCACTTTCTTGAGCACCATCATTGGCTTCTTCAGAGGAACCTTTGACCCAGTCAGCTCGTGATACCCAATAGTCAAAGTATACACTTCCTGAACAACAAGGACCGTTCACGCAACCAATGGTGCATAAGAAATCATGGGTCGCAATAAAAATCTCTAATTAATTTGTGGGGTGCAATAAAAAAATGATTTTTTTTTTTTGTGTGTGGACCTGAGAAGAAGGACGGCAGAGAGTTCCGATTTGAAGGTTTGGGAGGGAGTCATGGAAACCTGGTTGGGGTTCGACGACGCCTTGGAGTTCAACGATGGCCCATTCTTTGCATCTTCCTTCTTCTTCTTTATCTTCTCCGCAGTTGCATCTTACTCGAATCTCCATTCTTCTCGGTTGTTCTGTTTTCTCTTTCTCAAAAAGAGAGGGTTTTATTTGGGGATTTTATTGGCGGCAATGAGGCTTGCTTTTCCCGCGCTTTTTATATACATACTTAAAAAAAAAAAAAGGGGCAAGAAGAGGGCCTTAATTGTTTTAGTTAGGGGTGCACATGGCCGGGTGAAGCCGGGTTTGATGTGACCCAGATCCGATTCGAAATATACAACGGGTTTATTTATTAAATCCGAACCCGACCCTAAACCTGATGAAACCAATATACTTTCGGGCCACAATTATATCGGGTGAAAATCGGGCCGTTAACATTACATTATGTTGATACCTTCTTGTAAGCTAGCATATAAAAATATCCAAATTTCCAAGACTCCAACAATTATTTAACATGGTAAAATTCACTTAGAAAAATATAACAAGAACCAACCCTTCTTTAAAATGAAAGCATAACCACAATCAATACTAATATTGTCTAATAATACCAAATATTTAAATTAATATAAATAATGTAATATTATGCATTAGTCTAAAGTCTTATGCATTCTAAACATAAAACATTAACTTATAATCTTATAATGACTAATAACACAAAATATTAAGGTTTATAATACTTAAATTCCACATAAGAATAGTCATGATCCATCACTAATAACACAAAATATTAATTGTGTATGATGACCGGGCCACCGGGTGACCCGAGCTATGACCCGGACCCGACCCGAAATAATGACCGGGTCTATTTTTGAGACCCTTATCCGACTCTAAACCCGATGAAATCATACCAAATTAACCCATAAAGTATTCGGGGCCGGACCGAACCTTCGGGCCGGGCCGAATCTGTGCACCCCTAGTTTTAATCAACTGAATTTTGAAAATTTGACTCCGGTGTAAAATGTTGTGTCAACAAACTAATTATTTGTTTAGTAAGATTCAATTGGGTCTTTGTTTATTTTTACGAAAAATAAGGTATTTTTTGTTAAAAAAAAAAGGACATTTTAGCCTTCAATTTTTTTTATTTTAGAATAATACGATATTTTTATTAAAAAATTTGTTAAATAGTAATGAAAATTAGTTTTGTGAAAATTTTATTTGTAATTTGTAAAGGTTTTAAACTTCTACAACTTATTAATAAGTTTATTTTTGAGAAAAATTTTCACCGACAGTGATTAAATAGGGAAACACTATTATTAAAAATAATGTTATAGGAAAAAAAGTAATTACAATACGTAGACTTTTTAAGAGAAAAAAATAGCATAAAACAAGAAATGAAATACGATAATATTAATGTTGATGATATTTATATTGGTAATGATGACAGTAGAGAAGATAATAATGATAATAAAATATGGTTACACAATAAAAATAGTAAAGATAGAAGTGATAATGATAATGATGAGAATAAAAAAGATGGTGGTAGTAATGGTCTTAATTGGTTATATTGTTGAAAAAAACTTTGTAGGGTTTAAAATCCATAAATTACAAATAAAACTCCCACAAAAAACTAATTTTTGTTACTATTTAATTATTTTTTAACAGAAGAGTCGTATTATCCTAAAATAAAAAAGTTGAGGACTGAAATGTCTCTTTTTATTGGACAAAGGGTGTTTTGTCCTTTGTGAAAATAGACAGAGATCGAATTGAGTTTTTACTCTTATTTAAACTAAAGATTGATCATTTATGTAATTTTATTAAGAGTAAAGTGACAAATAAACTCCTGAATCCTGAGTATTTGCATTCCGAATAGATTAGTCCTTAAAGAAAAAAATATCAATAAAGTCCTATAAAATAACAAATGTAGATAAGTTAGTTTAAATTAAAACTTTCTATCATAATCATAGAGGCTAATTTGAAGATAACGTGTCCATATTTGTCATCTTAAAAGACTTTATTGATACTTTTTTTTAAGACTAATTTGTTCAAAATATAAATTCTCAAGATTTAGTTGTCACTTTATTCTTTTACTAATTTTTAATTAGGTATTTATAGAAAATTTATACTTTGGTCTTTATAATAGATATTTTTTAATTAGATTTTTACTTGTAATTATTTTTAAGAAAAAAAATATAATTATCTTAATAGATTTACTTTTTGTTATTCTGCAATTCATCTTAGATTAATCGATAAAATAATTTTCAAAAAACATTTATATTTTAATAAAAAATAGATAGTAAAGACTTAACTAAAAAAATTATTTAGCAAAAAAAAGTAAATTCTAAACTTCAATATTAGAAATTTGATAAAAGCACAAAAAACTAACAAAGCAATTAAATCTTAAGCGAATGATTTTTAATGCTTGTCTAGTAGTTTTTCTAATATTTTTTAAGTTGTATTATCATTATTTAAGAATTTCATTATCAAGAACAAAATAAATTTGATAAGCATAATTTGTTGAGATGCTATTATTTAAATATTTTTTATTAAAAAAAGTGGTCTAAACATATCGATTATGTGATAGAGTTGTTCACATATTCAATAAAATTAACATGAAATACCATCTCTAAGAAACATAAATTGCATGGTAGACTTGTTCACATATTTAATAAATTTTGCATGAAATAAAACTCCAAGATATAAGTGCCTCTATAAAAGTTTTGAAAGCCATCGTAATCTCAAATATACCTAATCTTAATATTCCTTGTTGAACCATTGTTATCTATGTATTTCTTTGTTAGTGGTGTTTGAGGGTTTGAGCACAATATACTTAATCTTGAAATCTCTTGTTTGAGTGATTGTTATATGTGGATTTTTTATCAGTAGTATATAAGCATTCATTAATTCCCAAAAAATGAGTATAAATTTATTTTTCAGTGTTTATTTGTTAAATCCGAGCAAATGAGTCAATCCTTCTCGCCCCCGCAAACAAATGGGACGGTAGTCATCTATCTGGCTAAAAAATAAGCAATCTTAAAATTTAATTCATTTTATTTTTTTGACAAGAAGTTTACAAGTCTGAGATGAAGTATAATTGTCTATTAATCAAATTTAAAAACATATGCATGGTATCCCGCATGATGTAACTGTACCAATGAAAGAGATGTGAGAAAAAAGATGTTATGCCCGAGAAATATGGTTAGAAGAAGATTAAAAAAAATAGCAGCAAGGTTAAAGTGACCATGTATTTCTTTTGAATCCATTTCCACACTTTTCATAATAATATATATTTGAATATAAATAAAATTAAATTTTGTGATAATTTTGACATTTTTTTAATGTTTTAAATTATTTAAAATGATCATTAAAATAATAATCGTATCAATAGAAAAAATAAATATACTCTATTACTAATTTAGAGGTGGCAAAGTGGGTTGGCCTGTCCCAACTCGATACGCACCGCACTATGCAACTTTTCCGTCTCATCAATTAAGATGGGTTTAAAATGCTAATCAGCCTGTTTTATGGCGGATTAGCAGGCCAGCAGATTAGTCCGCTTGACTTTTTTTTTAAAAAAAATAAAATTCATTAAAATTAATAAAAAATAATAATTAAAAAATCAAATACAAATAAAAATAGTCAAATTATAATATAATTTATTATTATTATTTTTTTAATTGTTAACTTCAATAAAATTGTTCAAAATAATATTTGTCAATAGAATCATCTTTATTTTAAAAATTAAGTCACATAATTTGAGTATATATACGAAATCGTAAAACAAAATAAATAAAGTTAATAACTAAAAGAATCATAGAAACAAAAAATGGAAAAAAAAATATTTAAAAATTATATAACTATTAATTTTGTAGCACTAATAACTCTTTTATTTAATAAAAAATAAAAAAATTTTTCCGGCGGGTCGGTCCACCCGCCTGCCAAAATCCGCATATTCGGCGGTGCAGATTTGGCATGTTCCAAATCTTAAACCCAACCAGCCTTTTAAGCGGATTTCACAGGTCGGTCCAATGGACTCGACATGTTTTGCCACCCCTAATTACTATTAATACAAGGAAAAAAGATTGTGTCTTATAAAAATTTGAAGGAAATAATATTAATCTAACTGATTCATTAATGAACATATCAATATTAATATTCATCTATTATAATCAACTTAGATTAGTTGAGTAATTGTTCACTCTTTCGTTTAAGTAAGTGTTGTGATTCAAATTTCCACTTCTACGGATATTATTTTACTATACGGATGATTATTTATTTAATATATATATATATATAAAATATTTAATGTAATGATTAATTTTTAATATACTTATAGTATTTTTGCAAAATAAAATAGTAATTCCTCAAATCTTTACTTTTAGGGTCTACGAAAGATAATGACATCAATTTTGAAGCTATAGAAAAAGTTTCAACAAATTTCCACTTTCTAATTGATGAGTACTTTATTTTTTTATTTCTCTTATTAGATTATTACATGATGTTACTTCTATAGTAGAGCGTTGAAAGTCTTTTTTTTTTTTGAGTATATACCCATTTTGGTCCTCAAAGAATTTTAAACTGGACACTTTAGTCCCCAACTAAAATTAATTAGTCAATTGGTCCCTAACAATTAACTCCGTCAGTCATTTAGGTCCTTAGCTCCGTCAACTCTAACGGAAGATAAAATGGTCCCTGAAAACTCTAAAATGGGACAAAATGATCCCTGACAACTCTAACAAGGGACAAAATAATCACTGACCCCTTTATTCGAAAACGACACTGTTCTTTCCCAATTTTCATCATATCTCGCATAATCCTAACATTCATACTCTCCTTCTTCACCTTCACAGTCTTCTTTTCCATCTTTTCCTTCCTCCTCTTTAGCTCAAAGATTAAGCCATGGTGTAATTGTCACACGTGTCGCACCTACCTCAATATGTCATGGACCACACACTTCCTAAATCTTTGTGACTAGTACATCCACCTCCTCTGTACTTCATCCACCAAAAGCATCCACTTCCATGTCTTTGATAACATCACCTCCAACACCGACAACGTCCACAACATCTTCAAGACCAAGTTCCACAACTATTCCAAGGGCACACCTTTCTCCACTCTCCGGCAAGCAACATAGATTGTTGGACATTAGGATATCATGAGAAGATTCTCCTTCGACATCATATGCAAATTCTCATTTGAAATAGACACCGAGTGCTTCATTCCTTCTCTTTCGGAGTCTTAACAAATGACTTGCTGTCTGGATTCATGGGATCCATCGAAGACGACATCTAGTTGAGAGACATAGGCATTAGTTTCCTGAGTATAAATTGGTTGAGAACAAATTGAGGATTTTTTTTCTTTTTTTTAGATAATTACATCTCCACCCAATTCCAAACAAAGTGGGCGTAGTTCCAAAAAAATAGTAACAAAAACAGAGCAATAACTACAAAGAAAACATAAAAACTAGCATAAAAAGCAAACAGTGAGCAAAAGAATATAATGATTTTAGCTCCTCCAAAGACACTTCAAGATGAACCCGATCTTATACAACATCAAATCATGATCATTCTCCTTTCAATTTTTACTCTGCAAAATTATTGGCCTTTTTCATAGATCAGTAAATCATGCATCAAAAATCAACTTCATATGTCTTCTTATTTTCCTTAGACTTGATATTTACACTCATAAGTACATCAATTACTCCTATATTGTCGATCTTGACACCATCGATTTGTGCATTCTACAACTTCCTCCTTTAACTTCTCTAATACCAACACTCCATTATTAAAGACAATGTTATTTCTATATCTCCATGTGCACCATATTACAGAAAAAAAATAACACCATCCACACTTTCTTCATATCTTTTTTTATCTTTCTATCCATCCACACCTCAAAGCATTCTTTGGTGGTTCCTGGCCAAACCCAAATCACACTCCAATCTACCAAGATTGATCCCCACAACTTCCATATACGATCACATGAAAAAGCAAGTGATGTACCGTCTCCAATCTATTCTTATATAAGACACAAAAGGATTCCGCTTCTGGTACAATCTTAAACTTACATAATCTATCTCTAGTATTCAATCTTTCTAAAATTACAAATCACATCAGCAACTCAACCCGTGGAGGATTTTTTTTTCTTGTGAACATTAAATTTATAGAGTGTGCATTATATAGTTTGATGTTACAGTGTTAGACTGTTAGTGTTATGCGAGATATGATGGAAATTGGGAGAGAACAGTGTCGTTTCCGAACCGAGGAGATCAGGGACCATTTTGTCCCCTGTTAGAGTTGTTAGGGACTATTTTGTCCTCCGTTAGAATTAACGGAATAAAGGACCTAAATGACTGACGGAGTTAATTGTTAGGGACCAATCGACTAATTAATTTTAGTTGGGGACTAAAATATCCAGTTTAAAATTCTTTGAGGACCAAAATGGATATATACTCTTTTTTTTTTATTTATCCTATATATGGATACCTATATATTTCTTTCATATTTTATGAATGAAATTATCTGACTTTGAAAAAAAAAAAGTTGCTGTTCAAATCCTACTTGTTGCATGTTGCAACCATAAACCTTAAATAGAGATAATTTTTTTTCCTTCTTTAAGGCAGTTTCTGGATCCCAGCATTGTTATTGTTACCGAACATCATCAAAACCGTTTGATATGTTATAAATGCAATGCAATTCATGGTCCTAAGTTCTACCATAGGAAAATTCTACATAAGTAACTTAGATTAAAGTAACTAAATACCTTCTTTTGAAAAACTTAAAATTATACACCATTTCTACTTTCATGCTAACATGAAAACTACAACCTACCTCAGAGGGCTAAGAGAAAATTCTACAGTTTATGAGACTAGTTTAAAGGATTAAAGACCCAAAAAAAAGCACCATAGCCATACAAAGGCAAGAGTCCTAAGTTCTACTTGTTCTTTGCATAGCTTCCTAAACTGTACATTCATATGTTAGCTATTGATTCTCTCACTTTTCTAGCAAACATTCCTTCTATCATCACCACAAGGAGGGAGTCTAGCTCCACCAGAATTTTCCATGTCAACATTTCTTGTGTGTTGATGATGCTGCTGGATCCACAAAAGACTCTTTAAACATTGGTTCCTGTTTATAGGCCATGTCACCGGGATTTGTGTTTGATGAGCTAAGCTGCTGTTGAATGCAGTTCTTGGGATTCTGCTCTGAATCTAATGGGATGGAGCCAGTGAGAGTTTTGATTGCAAATTCAATGCATGGATCCATCCATGAAACATCAAGTTCCTTTTCAGAAGATGATGATCCTGTTTGGTTTTCATTAGTCTTGATTGCTGTTTCGGCTGCACCGGCATGTTGTTGCGGTATAATAGCATAGTTTTCTGGATGTGAGAACACATTGCACCCTCCCTTGTCATCACCACCCATATTTGCAGTAAGAGCTTCAGAATGCTCACTTGATTCGCCGGATACTTGCATTTCGAATGTTTCGCCGGTGAGAGTTTGTATTGCAAATGCAATGCATGGGTCCTGTAGCAGTTCTTTAAGAGGAAACTCATGGGAGTAATCAAGCACAGGATCTTTCATAGTAGCATTGTTCTCTTGAGGCCAAAATGAGAAGCATTCTTGATCCTTGTTGCTTCCATCCTCTTCTGTAGTCTTGTTGGGAAGCCTTTCTGGAGTAGAGAACTTAGTTGACTGTAGCATGTTTGCTGCACTCTCAGACTTGCACTTTGTTTCTGATCCACCATCAGTCACATTCATCCTTTTCGCTGCGGCATTAGGCAAGCTGTTAGAGGATTTATCCTCATTTCTGATGGTTTCTCCCTGGCCTGATTGTTTAACTGCAGCTCGGCGTGCTCGGCTTCTTGTTACAAGTTCTGGAACTGGATCAAGCTGAATTCCAGCAAGGCGCTTTGAGGAACGGCGAGGAAGATTGATCTCCTTTTTACGCCTTTGTCGCTTTTGAGATTTTTCATTTTCCATTTGTTCATTTTGGGGAAGTTGCTTTGCTTGAGAATCTTCTTCACTAGCCTTCCCTTCTATCTGATCCGAGCCTAAGGTGGTCGATTTTGTTCCCATCACGCCTAGATCATGTAATAAACATACATTGATACATGCATGCAAGATCTTATAAAGTAACATTGATAAAGAAAAGCTTGCATATGTTTAGAATAAAACTAAATTGTTGAAAGGAAAAATTATAACAATTTGTGTACATAAGAGAGAAATTGGGAACTTTACACTGAGCTGAAGTATTTTCAGAGATTGGTGTAGATGCATATTCTGCTGAACACACAGGCTTTTGATCCTGTTGATCATTGGATATCCTGTCTGAATCTGAGTTCAAACCCATGCTAACAGATACAGTTGGTTTTGTGGTCGATACTGGCTGAAAAATGAACAATAATTAAGAAGTTAATAAAGTAGAAATCTTTTCATAGAAATAGTTTTAAGACAACAGATTTAACAGAAATAATTTTAAGACAAAATATTCTAATGAATATTAATTATGGTACCAATATAGTTAGATATGACAATGAGTTATGCTTGTTCCTAATTGTAATATTCTTAATGATGGATTACCTAACCAACTCCATAGAACTCCCCCTTCATTAACACAAGCAAAATAAGAAAACAGTAACACAACAAAAGAAGAGTAACCTAACCAACATAATTTTTTTCTATTTCACATTTAGCATCAACTCATACACAAAAAGCATGGCATGCAGAAGTAAAAGTTCATCGAATTACAATAAGCCCAAAGGTGGCAATCCTTACAGAGAACTTGTCAGCTTTTAACTCTGTATCACTGTTGTCTTTCGGCTTGAACGCGTTCCTTCCTATTTCCCCAGATTCAAGATAACGATCAACGTCTCTTAGCGAGCGGAACACATAGCCGCTTGCAGGATCTATGTAGTACTGCAAAGAAAAGCATATAATCTGAAGAAGTGAGTCATTCAGGAGAGGCCAGAGGTGTTATATATAGATGTATAAAGCACTTGAGTGTTCAAATGAAAGAGTAAGCATGAGAGATCTCTCCTGAAATACTGTCGAAAAGGTTAACCAGCCGTCATAATTTCAGGACAGTCAACGGCCATTTATCATATGTGTCCAGAGACATTTATAACTCAAATTTGAGTCATAGTCAGTTACAGATATGAGTAAATGCATTTAATCAGTGGAGTGTTTTCATGGAATGTGTGAACAGACTCTGATTGTCAATGCAATTTCTGCCTTAATATGAGGGGATGTGAATGATGAAAGAGAAGATTGAAGTATAAATTAATAGTATCTGTATACTACTATACTATTGCTTAACATATTCATATCAAAATATGAATAATTATGGCCAGAAAGAGGCATTTTTTCATTTTATAGAAGTCAAACAGTTATTTTCAATTATTACTATGGAATTGAAGAGTAAGTGGCAATGTACTATGGAATTAGTGTATTACTATTGGATAAATGCACACTACTAAGAAATCTAAAATCAAGTGATTAAAAAAAGTAAAGTTACAAAACTACCATATAAAATATCAGCATCTGATATAGGAAATGAAAAACCAAATTTAATTTCCTCTAACATGATAGTTAATTTAAGGGTACAATTGACAATGCAATAATAGATTCTAGGTAGAAAAAAGAGACAAATATTGTGTGGGACAAACAAAATTTGGGACCAAGAGAGTGTTATTTACGGAATCTCTCCTAACTGTGTCGCCCTTCGTTGTGATTCTGGTCTTTTTCATCGATCCGGCCGGCAATCCTTTCTCAACTACAACCTAGATCGCTTGAATAACCAAAGTTTTACCACATAAGCTAAAACAACAAGATACACATTAAACATAAACAATGCCATGAAAAGAAAGATTTTGTTGACAGACATTGTCCGCAACTCTCTGAATGCCGACTTTGTTCCGAGCATTTTCAAGATGCCGAAAAACCTCTACCTTGGAACTGAATTTTAGTCCGCTCGAGGGTGAAAAGTAATACTGCAATAAATATAAGATTTTACCTTGAATATCATCTTTGATAAAGAGTTTTTATTAAAGAAATGTGCTTGCATTTTAAATCAAGTCAAATAGGGATATAGAGCAATAAAAGAAACCAAAAACCATGTCATAAATTGAACCCAAATATGGCATTCACTAAACTTTCTTATGAGAAAATTATCCCAAAATTTCTCCTTTTCAAAAGAGCATAGCAGATCCTGTGCTCATCTTATAGATTCAACAAGTAACAGTGATTTTCTGGAGATACAATCCAAAGGGTCCATGGATAACATGCAAAGCATAAATTAATCTCAAATGTCAAGCATGAAACATTTTCCCCTCTCTTTCTCCTTTCTTTTCTTTAACTTGAAAAATAACCAAATTCACAGCAACTCCTAAACCCTTCCTTGAAAACAAGTTAAGCATTAAGCAACACCAAAGATTCCAAGTTCCAACCTCAGATTTTTCAGACTACAGAGTACTAAACATACTAACATAGCACACTACAACAAAACCAAGTACAAGTCTAAAAAATTTCCAGTCTTTGAACCCAACTAGGTAGGCCTAGTTCCAAGATCTCACATTTTCTTCAAACCCCATAAAAACAATGAAGCAGGATATAACATTGGTAGAGTCAAAAGAGAGAAAAAGGGGTTTACCTTGTCTCTCCTACCATTCTTTCTGACTTTAACTTCCACAGTCCAACCTTGTGGCAAACAGTCACCGGAGCTGGGGTCTTCCATCCGCTCCGGCAAGTCTCCGGTGGCCGGAGAATCAAGTTCCTCTGGCTGTGTTGTGTTGAACCTTTGTATCTATCTATATATCTCTCTCTCTATGAACTTGTGTGACCCCCACTGGCTACTATTGTTATTGTATGTGTTCTTTTTCTCTGTCTCGATTTCTGTGTATAGTGTGTGTGCGCCACTAGCCTAGTACCTACCACCGAGTCAGAAAACATAGAAAAAGAGAAAATGGGGTTCCATAAACATAACTTGCATTTTTCAGACAAACCCAAAAAAAAAAAAAAAAAGAATTTGCATGGCCACGTGGTGCCAAACACATTTGGCATTTTGCAACTTGGTTTTGGTTTCTCATTTTTCTTCTTAGAAAACTATGATAGTAGAATTTTCCTATGTTTGGGTGCTTCCATTGTGATGCACACTTCAACATTATGACATCTATCTATCTATGAATCTCTCTTAAGTCTTATCTTATGTGATGCAATCTTATGTGCTTCTGTTCTGTGTCTGCTTTCACCGTACACACTCCACTTTAGATCTCTTTTTTTCTCTTCACAAAAGAGAAAACTTTCTTCACTATATACCTTTTTCGTGTCTATTTACCATCACTTTTTTCAATTTAGAATATTTTTCATTTTATTCTAATTAAAAAATTAGTTATAAAATTGTCCTTGCTTATTTGTATTTTTTTTATGATTATATTTTTAAATATGTCTCTCAAAAATTTTGCGTCGGATATTTTTATCTCTAAAAAAATTGTGTGTCTAAACTTTATAAAAATTATGATGTATAAGTTTTTATCTTAATTAAAGTTATTATTTTTATTTGAATAAATAAATTTTTAAAAGTAAATTTTTATGTAAAAAAAAATTTTTAGAAACAAAAATATCTGATACAAAATTTTTTAGAGTAAATACCCCACCCTCGAAAGGACAACGAGACCCCAAGAAAAAAAAAACACTCAATTCGGTCCCTGATCTTTTCTTTTTTTGAACTGATTAACCTCTGTACCAAAAAAATAACATTTTTTTACATAAACCCTAAACCCTAAACCCAAAAAAAAATTAATGTTATTTTTTTGGTACAGGAGCCTCGTTGTCCTTTCGAGGTAATTGTCAGGAGCCGGGTTGAATTTTTTTTGTCAAGAACTTCGTTGTCTTTCGAGATAATTGTCAGAGACTATTTTAAATTTTTTTCAATTTTTTTAAGAATCTATATATATTTAATTATTACACATGTTATGTTAACTAAGTATGTTTAAGTATGAAGGTTAGTTCACAAAATTTTGTATATAAATTATGCATGTTTTGTTCCTTGTTCTATGGTTGGAACTTGTGATGATGCTTTTTTTCTCTTAAGTCATCTTTGAATAGTACTTTATTTTGTTGAGCAAAGTTGGCGCTGGATTCTGCTAAAAAGACCAAAGTGTCCCCAGTCCCCACCACCACCTCTTGAGTCTTGGCTTCACGTTTCTCCAATCATTCATTGTTTTTGTTGCCTTCATCATACACAACTTTCAAAGCCACGGATTCAACAATACCTTTAACTGCTTTTTTGGGCCTTCTGGGATTTTCACTTCTTCTCTTTCCCTCTCTTCCTATGGAATCTTTACATTTTTTTGTTTTAAATTTCTAATACATACTCCAATATAAGTAATTATTATTCCTTGCTATGTTTTGACCCAGAATGGATCTATAAGTCTAAAATATAGAATAAATTAACCAAAAAAAAAAGGAAGAGAATAGAATTATGTCACTTATGAATTGTGATAGGTACTACTTCTTTTTTCAAAGAAATGTTTCTCCTATTTTTTGAATTTATTTAATGAATCTAAAAAATGAAAATGATGTTTATTTTTAAAAAAATGGAGCATTATAGTTTTGGAAAATGATTCTACATAAAGCAAATAAAAATACAATGAAAATGATGTATTAGATTTGGATAGCTGTACTAATATTAATTAATATTAATAAGAAATGGATGATGGATGATGGATGATGGATATGCTATTATGGGGATTCGGACGAAGTGCATCTTTTAATTTCATTTTTTTTAGATTCTATTAATAAAAAATGAAGGGTCAATATATATTCAAAATTATCTTAATTAGTAGTTTACATTCAACATTGATAATCAATTGAGTTTAAATTAAGCCTATACTTCTAATTAATGAAAACAATTATACTATCATTAAGAGCTTCATATTTCACCACAAATCTATTGACTAGAGCTCGTTAAATCTGTGACCTTTTTTTTTTTGGACTAATCTGTGACCTTCTGAAACCAGGCCATATGAATTTATTTTTATTATATTATTATGTTTTGGTCGTGGCCGTACGAATTTGATGGAGAATAATCGCTTTTTCAAGCTTCTATCTTAAATTTTCTTTTGGGCTTATTTAAAAAATAGCTATATATTGGATCTGGAAGTAGATTAAGCCCAAGACCGGAAGACCCTATGAACCCTTAAAAAGAATTCATGTAGTGTGTGTGAGTGTGTTGTGTGAGTGTGTAATACATGAGTAATGCCTAGGATTAGGGACTGTCTAATCCATCTGACCAAAAAAAAAAAAAAAACACCCTATGTTGGACCAAAAAGTCTACAAATCTACAAATATATAATTTTACTTGATTGATTGATCTCAGCTTACTCGTGTACTTAAGTAAAGACTTTGCTATGTAAACAATAATTTTTGTAAATAATAAATTCTAAAATTGGTCTAATAATGTAAAAACACACTACACCTTAAATTATCCACCTAAATCTTAATATTAGAGTAACCATTCGCACATCTAGTAAATTAAACATCCGATATATCTATTGTTCACATTGTTTAATATTTTTATTGTCTACCTATACTTTTCTCTTAAGTAAATATTGAGGGTTTGAATTCCATATTGTGCATGTAAGTAATTTTGTTAGGTAGATAATAATTTTTGTAAATAATGAGTTCTAAAATTGGTCTAATAATGTAAAAATACACCACACCCTTAAATTATTTACCTAAATCTTGATATTAGGATAACCATCCGCATACCTAGTAAATTGAATATCCGATATATCCATTGTTTACATTGTTTAATATTTTTATTATCTACATATACTTTTCTCTTAAGTAAATATTGAGGGTTTGAATTCCATATTCTGCATGTAATAATTTATTAGCCAATGACAGACTTTTAAATGGAGTTTAGATTTGTGGTAGATTCGTCCTTAACCTGTCGAACTTAGGGGTAGGTAGGCTTTAGACTCAATCCTAACCTTATCCACAGCTTTTATAACATCCTAACTCTAACTTTATTCATCCTTAACTTGTAAGTATCTACCTTACCCTCGGATCATAACAAATGCAATATTCAATAATGCGATGAGATATTGGGGTTATAATTTAGTATTTAACTATTTATATATCACTAAACTGATTTAACTTTTATATATACCTAAGTGTTAAATTTTTACTTAAAGGTCTTCGCTTAGTGGTTAAAGACTTCTATATGAATAAAAAATTCTTGGTTCCACCTTCACCCATAATACATTATATATATATATATATATATATATATATATATATATGCTGGTGATCGAGTAGAATTAAACCTCAACCTGTAAATCAATTCGATCTGTGTTCATTTTTATTGCAATGAATCGAGTTGGCAACTCTATCCTAACAAAAAAAAAAAAAGTATATATAATTTTTCTCTTTTTTGAGGTGAGATAAATGTAACGCAAACAAATTGTTAATCATGGTTCCTCCTACTCATTTGAAGATGAATCAAACTAAAAAAAGGATTTGAATTTTTAGTGCAAAATTCATTGGTCACACAGAATATCCAAGTGTAAAGCACATGAGAA
The DNA here is from genome assembly GCF_003086295.3 of Arachis hypogaea. NCBI lineage: Eukaryota > Viridiplantae > Streptophyta > Magnoliopsida > Fabales > Fabaceae > Arachis > Arachis hypogaea. The sequence goes on from NC_092050.1 coordinate 157,811,880, forward strand.
GAAAGAAAGAACCATTGGAAACTTGAACAAATTAAAAGCATAGGACAACACAATAATAAGTGCATATATCTATTATTGTACTCTATTAATGGAACACACTAAAGATAGTAACACTGGGTTGAAAGATTGGTACACAAATTCATCCTATTCTTAGTAGTATCTTGATGGAGTTGAATTCTTAATAATCAGATACTGGTAACAAAAAAAAAAAACCAAAAAGACAATAGCATGATCAGGAATGAGATAACTTGCACCTTACTCAAAAGAAGAGAAAAGAGCCTCTAATTAACTGCATGAAAAAACAGAACACTACAAGAGTTTGAAACATGTGATCAATTGTGAAGAGGGTTTGGTCCAGAAGGAACAACCCTGTGAGAAACTGCATGAATATGCTTCAACTTGTTCTTCTTTGAGTTCTTCTTCAAAGAGGATAAAACTGCTGAATAACTCTCCACAAACATAGAAGAAGAATAATGTTTGGATTTGGACCATGTTTCTGATCTCATTTCTCCATGACCATCAACTTTCACTAAGTTATTATTATTAGCATGGTTGACTACACGAGAAGTAGCTGAACCTTGCATTAGTGTGAATAACAGAATGATGATGAGATGAAGAAAAAGGACTAATAGGGATTTTGAAGCTATCATAATTGTGATGATGATGAATGGATAGAAAATCACTGATGAAATATTAATGTGTCATTGAAAATAATTGTGGCATTTTTTCTTTAAAAGTCTAAGGAAGGTTGTTTAGTCTAGCAAGTAAGAGACTACGGTCTACCGCAATAAAAAACGATAATATTAGAGAGACAAAAAAAAATAATTAATCTAAATTGTTTAAATTTATTTTATTTAATATTTATTTATTATAGAATATATTAAATAAAACGGAAAAAATAAAATTTGATAATTTTTTGTTAAATTTTTTTTGTTATCAAATATTTTATAACCATGAATATGAAATATTGAAGCAAATTTAACATAAAGTCATATAGATATGCATATCTCTTCGTTATATTAATTATTTGGCGTGGTATTAGAAATTTCACTAATCTGGTTTTAATATAATACAAAATTTTCTTCTTTAGGGTTCTGAAACCCATTAATTATGTTATATTATTATTATGATTGTTTCCTACTCGATCGATTAAGTATTAATTAACGTATATTATATAATAAAACAAAAAAAAAATATCTAATACCCTGATATAGTTAGGTTATGGTTGGCATATTAATTCCATGACCAAATGTGGTATATGCTTAAATGTCAGAAATTGACTTTGCAGAAGTTGCCATTTAATTTGATGTATTGGGTGATAGAATAGAATATAAAATAAGAGGAACTATATAGAGCCAATGTATTTATGGGTCTTCTAATTTAATTGTATAAATTTTTTAAATAGTTTTATTTTGATATAGAAATCAAATCAATGTCCTTTTATTTTTTATTTTTTATATTAAATTGTAAAAAAATAAAATATATTAATTTTTTAATTTGAAATTTATTAAGGATTGTAACTGCAATAAAAATTGTAATTAAGTTAAATATTTTTATTTTATATTATTTTTTTATACTACTAGCTATGAATTATGATGCACGGACACTGAAGACACGATACGATACGGAACACGACACGCAAATTTTAAAATCTTACATGATAGGGGACATGCATACATATAAAATATAAAGTATTTTTTAAATAAATTGTAATGATATTTTGATATTTTATTAATATTAAAATATAAATAAAAATTTTTAATTATTTTTAATGTCTTATTTTAATTATATCAAGTATTTAAAATATTTTTTGTTTTAATAAATAATAATATATATTATATCTAACTTTATTTTAAGAATATATGTTAAGAATAAGACTGGACACGCTCACACGTGATGGTATTTAAATGTGTCTAGACGTATCCGAAAAATTTTTTTCATTAAGACACAGTTTGACACAATAGACACACGTATTGGACGAATGTCGGTGAGTATCGTGTCCAAAATGTATCCGATACGCAAAAATGGTAACTCAGCAAAGTGTCAATACTCAATAGACTACTAGTATATATAAAACGAATCTTTAATCATAATTTAAGTAAGCTAATTAAATTTAAAATACAATTTTATTATTCTCTCTTTTTGATGCAGTACAATAATTACATTTCTAATATAAATTAATTGTTTTTTATTATATTTAAAATACTGTCAGTTAACTAATATACATCAAACTATGAATCTAAAAGAAAGTAATATAAAAAATTATTAGAAAAAAAAATGAAAATCATTAGTACTTTGTCCTTGTTATATATGTAATTTACTTGAACAAATTAAACACTATAAAATAGTGTCGTCATCATCTTTCAATGTAGCTCTCATGAGTTGAAAAGTTGCATCCTTGAACATACTAAATTATATACATATATAATAATATTATGTTATGGTAATGGTTTCAAACTTTCAATTTTTCAATAATTTGAAGATGGCAAAAGCAATAATGAATGAGCAAGACAAGTTAACACCAACAAGCAAGTTTATAAATTGTAGTCTTAGTACAGGACAAATTTAGTGTCCACCTTTTCATAGGGGTAGCACATTTTCTCACTACTTTATAACTCAATAATTTTTTACACTGTTTATAAACAAATGAGAAAGAGAAACTCTTGGAGCAGCAATTTTTAATATTGTTGATCAATATAAATATTAAATTATTTTTAATAAATAAATTTTATTAATTTATGTATATAAATTTTAAAAAAATATGAATGTAAATTATATTAATTTATGTGTACAAAATTTTAGTATATATAGGTACAAATTATATGATTATTGTGTATAAAACGTCTATAAATATGGGAGCAAATTATTGCTGAACATATAACATTGTTCGTATTGAAATACATACCTTATGAATTGCACAACCTTTATAAAAGACTTATTATTATACTTTCTCATGCTTTAATTTAAAAATTTAGAAAGCAAACTTCATATGCAGTTTGATGGCTATAATCAATTTTTTCTTTTTTTTTTTTTTTTTCTACTCAGTAACTTATTAATTTCACTTCTTGTACTAGCAGACCAAAGATTTAAAGTCATTGAATTCATGATCTTTGCCATGTGTCAATTCATGCAAAGGGTGCTACTACATCAATTAAGATTTAGTTAACTAACTCCATTAAATTTTCTTGAATTATTTTCATGAATTAGTTAAGATGATTTACATTGTGGATGAATCAAATAACTAAAGGGAAGTAATTGAAAAATGAGAAACCACTGTGTCTGTGTGTGAAAAAGGGGAAAAAAAAAACCTTCATGGTTAAAACAGAATTGATGAATTTCTCTGTTGAACTTAGATTGAAGATTTTGTAAATGTACTTAAATTTTTTTTTTATCATACTGGTGCTCATTTATGTATCTCCTTGTTTTTATAATTTCAATTGCAGAACAAGAATCCAAGAAATTGAGGACAAATAAATCAATTGAACTTGAACAAAGTTGATGAGGATCATTGAAATTGAGGACAAGTAAATCAATTCAACCTGAACAAAGTTGATGAGGATCTTCTTCAGTATGAACTTGGCTAGATACAGATGAAAATTAAACTAAAAATACTATTACTAATAAGAACATGACATAATTAAGTAATTAATCTAACATAAAGTATTCTCTTTCACTATATATATAAAACAAAATAGCACCCCAGATCTAATATCACTACAAATTTCATAATGGTGCTTAAATCTCAGTTGTGAAGTGGATTCGGTCCTCCAGGTGTAGTTGCATGTGTAACAGTGTGAAGTTTACTAACCTTTTTGTCTTTAACAATTTGTTGTGCTGAATGAAAATTAGGGAATGAAGTGAAAAACCTTGATGTTGTTGTTCTTTGTTCCTTGGAAATGTGCCTCCAACTTGAGAGATTTAAGTGTATCATCACTAGTATAAAAAGAAGGAACATTATGATTAAGGATGAAGATTTATGATGATGAACTCTCATAATTTCAAGATGATAAGGGAAACTAAAAGGAGAGAGAGTGAAGATGAATAATACACATTGATTTTAATAGCACAAAATGGAAAAGACATTACTTCAGTGTTTAGTTATATAACTTCTGTACATATATACTATAGTAGGTGGTTTTGCAGTTGTGTTATTTAATTTACTCAGAGGATTTTGTTACTACTTCCGTATATTCTTCTTTTCTTTTTTTTTTTCTTCCTTAATATATATATATATATATATATATATATATATATATATATATATATATATATATATATATTGCAATAAATGAACATGTGATAAGAGTGTAGACACATGAGCCAAATTATATCTCAATCAGAGGTAGGCCTTAGGTTAATAATTGATGTTTTCATTGGCCACAGATGGCTAAAAGATTAGGAGTACTAATGTTACATGCACGTACTCTACAAACTTTTATTTAACAATTGAACTTATTAGTTAACTTTTTTGAATGGCTCAATTGTGCAGACATCCCTCATGCATGTCTGATGTCTCTAATTATCATTGTTTCTTACAAACTATTTTGTTTTCTAATCGTTTGACTCTAATCATTAATAACAATAAGAGAAAATTATTCATAACTTTAGTTTAGAAACTCATTATTATAGCAACACAGAAGTTTTGAAATTTTGAGAGAACTACAATGTGAAGAGCTTTTATTTTTAGGAACAATTAATTATATGATGCATGAACACTTAAATTCAAGTGTCTCTTTGAATTTTGAAGTTATACTTATACATAGTATTCTGGAATAGAATAACGGTGACTACTTGCATAAAAATATTTTTATGTAAAAATAATAATTAAGATATTAACACATATTATGTTAAACAATTTACTCAAATATATCAAAATACTTAAAGTTTGTAAGCTATTTTATAAGAAGTCAATATAAATATGAAAAATCAAATAATCATATCCTTATTATGATTTTAAAAGGTAAATATAATTTAAGATAAAAATACAAGAATGCAAAAAAATTAAACCATGATGCTATGAGTATTGAAGTGTGTCTAACTAATTTGAATGTTTAGCAATGTTATTTATGTGTCTCAATGTACAAAATTGTCTTTCATTCTTTCTTATAGTTCTAACAAGGGGATTGCTTAGAGATCATAAAATACAGTTGGAAGAGGCTAAGGAAAATTTAAGGCAAAAAAGGAAGAAAAAACAGTAGAAGGGTAACTTAACTCCCTTGACTTTTCTAAAAGATATGGAGCATTTGTTATTATGGGCAAGTTTATTCATCAATCTAATGGAGTGGCAATGGACATAAGAAGCTGGATGAACTAGCATCTTTTCATTTGTATTGAATTTTGATTTTGATTGAATAAAATAGCAGTTGTTGGTTCATTATTAATAAGGGAAATGGGACAACTCAATTAATTTGAGCTTTTAAATCTATGACCATAGGGTATGGCGTAGGTAAGTAGAGTGTAATGAATATGCAAGCAAAGCAGTACTAATTTTACACGTCACCTTTTATTTTTTTTTATTTTTCATAATATTTTTTTGGTCACTATTTTTTTGCATAATATGAATAGTAGTTCTAATTTTGTGCGCACTTTTTATTTTTAATATTGAATTAATAATGACGTTTTTTTAAATTATGGACTATTACGATATTTTTTTTAAATGTGAGGTGATTTAATTTAAAGAGTAAAAATTGGACCGTCCGATTTTTGGAAGGTACAAAATCGAATCGTCCAATTTTTTTTTTACAAAAATTGAACCTTTCGATTTATATTTAAAAAATTAAAAAAATTTGAGGTACATAAGTCTGAGGGTTTGATTTGTGTATCTCAAATTTTTTTAAATACAAATCAAATAGTCTAATTTGTATACCTTCCATAATTTTAAAAAATACTAAAAATTACAATATTAAAGTATTATATCATTTATCCCGCTTTCATATCTAAATTTTTTAGCTACTTTGTGTAACAGGTGAAATAAAAAGTGAAATAAAAAGCATATATATATATATATCATAATCAACTTAGTATGAGTTTTAAATTGGGTACTCCAGTTTATCTCATGCCGAACTAAGATCAAAATTGAAAAATTATTTCAAAGGTGTACCAAACTAAGTGGTTTGATATTTCTTCGATAAAAATTAGAGGACTATTTAATGTGTGAGTGGAGATTCTAGATATTTATGTTCATCTTATGTATCAAACAGACTTACATTAGTATGAAATTCACATTATCTAATGGTAAGAAGATATATAATACACATATCTTACAACTATACAATAGTATTATGTATTGGATAGAAGACTTTCTTGATGATTAGATGATGATGATGACAAAGAATACAATCCAAGGATTGGTTGAGTGGTTCTAGAAACTACAAAGATGGATGTGACAATCCAAGGCATGGCCTTTTCTATTTGTTAGGAGTGTAGTGTCCAACCACAACTTTGCTGTCTGCTCTCATAACAACATGCACAAAGCCAAGATCCCAGCAAGTTTCAAACCTGTCATACACCCCCACACACGCCCCACCACCCTGCAATTCAATCCTAAAATTTGATGTTGGATAAGATACATATGCCTTTTAGATATGCAATTTTGAACTTGAATTCACTTTTCACTGTCCATCTTTTGTATCATATCACTTTGACACGAAAACTAAGTACTTTGAAGTTCTCAAATGTTGATCTGTATGCGTGTTATGAAAAAGAGACTCTCAACATCTGTTTGGGAATGATGGCCAGCATGGAAAAGATGCTTGCACAAATCATACTAAATTCCCATTTTAGTTCCTCAGATTCAAAATTCACTGTACCTGGTCTTCGAAATTCAATTCTAGGCACCATATTGGGCCATAGACACTTTCCAATGTTGAATCAACGAACTAGCTCTGACTTGTCATGCTAGACACTCTTAAATTGATAGTTAAGAACAGGTAAATAGTAATTCAATCAAACATGTTAAGTCATCTAACAGAATCTCTATTCTCAAAAATTCTCTCAAACATAACCTTGGTTTTTTGTTGTGTTCAGGAATCAACCATGCATCTCAATTACATAAGCAATACTAACAGAATCGGTTGTACCAAAGTAATATAGAAAATTGACCAACATTTAAATAGAGGTCCAGTAATATAGAAAATTGACCCTTTAAGATTCATTATTCATCAAATGCAACATTTAAACAAAGTTCCATAGTAAAATCCAACCTAAACTAAAAGAAAACTTGTCCCAAATCATGTTGAACACATCCACAAAAGATCAACATTTTCTCATAAGCCTCTATGTAACCGATTCCATTATTTGCAAGTGTTTGTTAGACATCAGCCATTACTCTTTATCTGCATCAACATGTGAAGGGTTTTCCTCACTTTTAACAGCTACATTTTCTGAGGAGCCACCTTCTTCAATAGCAGGTTTGGGAGCATCACCATCTTGGGGAGAGGATTCTGATGATTCACCTTTGAATTCTCCTTCGGTCACTGGAACTTCCTTTTTGATGGTTCCAACTTTAACATACTTGCTCATAAACTTATATTCCCAGTCTTGCAACGCCTCAAGCTCAAATGGTCCAAGACCAGAAATATCACCAGTTAGGTCTTTCTCTTCGAAAGACATTTTTGCTAACGCTCTGCTAGCATCCTTGCCGGCAAATAGAGCATATGGTCCACCAGGTCCATAAAACATCCTAACAGAAAATACACATACAGAAGCATTTATCAATTTTTTGTAGGACAGTTTACTTTTGGATGATTTTTTTATATGTCTAAAAGTTCATTTCTTCAAAGTATCAGTCTCTCCAACAAGCTTAATTTCAAAATAAGTAACATAACAAAACATAATTCCAGGTAAATCCATTATGTGGGTACAATAGAGAGGACATCAATGCTGTAAAGAGAACCACTTCAATCAAACTATGGTTCATTCAGATTAAGGAAACATACAATTCTATAGTTTCTCCAAATCAATTTGAAATTCATCAAAAAGATGTAGTTATAAAAATTGGAAAGAACACAATTACAGATGGAAGTGTGTGAAGCATCTACATGCAAACAAGACACCCTTTTCAGCTAGAGAAAAAATCACTTCTGACTCCTCACTAAGGGACTGCTTGGTTGATTAGGTTAGGTTGCTTACAAGGTGTGGAAATGTTCAAATGAAGGTACCTCATGAACCTCACATTCATGAAGAGTTGAAAATAAAATTCAGTCACTTTCACCATAGGCCACAACTTTGGTTAAAAGTCATTTTCACTAAAGCGCTCTAGAATCTAGATTTTACCAACCCACTCTCCACCTAACTGAAACTAGACATAGCAAAAGTGGTCCAGATTACCAGAAGTTGGAAAATGTAGGTTTAGAATTTAAGAGTGTACTTGGATACCACATAGGTCTACATACATCCATAGTTTCAGTTAGCTTAACACACCAAATTTCAGAACTTTCATAGAAGCACATCCTCTTTTCATGATATCAACAACAAAATAACCACTAATCACATTCAAAAAACAATAATAAGACCTCCATGCAAACAAAAACAAATCAGAGTTTCAAACCCAACAGAAATATAAATAAATAAGAAACAAGCATGAAATAAAATCATCACCTGACTACAACACAAAAAGAAAAAAGGCACAAGAAGTATTAAAGTTAAACAAACAGAATGAAATTCTCAAAGAAATATACAATACCCAATTTTCTATTTTTACCTTTTCATTAAAAAGCAAACCAAAAAAGTTCCTTGGAACTCACACTCGGTTCAAAATACAAAATATACCCCCCAAAAAAAAAAAGAATACTTTGACCATCAAAAACAAAACCCATATCCCCAATCACAAAAAGCAAAAATAATCATAATCAAAATCAAAATTTTCCCCTTTCCCCCAATCTTTATATACCTGCTCTGTGAAACATCATAGATCTCACCCTTGATGGCCATGAGCAGAGGCTTCTCAGGATCAGTGCCATCATAGGCCTTGAGCTCCTCCTCCGTGACCTCACCGAGCTGAACCGGCGGTTTCAGAGGCTGCATCTGCGGCTCGAAATCCCTGGTGGCTCCATGGGTGTTATTAGCGGAGGAACCAAAGAGGCCCGAAACGACGTAGTAAATGGCAAGGAAGAGTGCCAAAAGAGTGAAGAAGGTGGGTGGAGAGAGGCCAGTGTAAGCCACTATTGCTTCCTTCAAAGTCTCCCACAGTTGCAGAGCCATTTGGGTGTGACTGTGAGAGAGAGAGAGAGAGAGGAGAAGAGAAGAGAGAGAGTGACACGTACAAAGAGACAAGTGAGATTTTTATAGGAACAGAACAGCATCGAACTCCGTAGCTTATTTGGTGCCTTAGATTTGTAAAAACTAAAAACGTTATTTTTTTTTTTTTTTTAACTAGTGGGTAAAAAAAAGTACAACAATATAAATGATTTTTTTCAAAAACAAATTATTTCAAATTATTTATTCTAATTTTAAAAATATATTAGTAAATATTGTACTATGTGTAAAATAATTTATATATTTTTATACAAATTTATAGTATCATTTATAAATATACATACAATTTTCAGTTTTACCTTATATACATAACTAATATTAAAATATCATTATCATTATCAACAATTTTTAAATAAATATAATATTTTATTTATTTAAATTAGTATAAGTTACCTAAATAAATTGAAATGCAACTAAAATTACGTAATTACAACTTTCTGCAACTCGTTATCTGAATAAACTTTTTCACAATTTTATGTAAACCAGTGTAGCGGATTACGAAACACAAAGAATCTGCGACAATCTAGTGCGAATTAGGAAGAGAAGCTGATTGACTAGAAACTGCTATAGAGTGGAGCGATTTCTGAAAAAGAAAAAAACTATATAAATCGCTAGAGGGTGTAGCTGTTTATGCGAAAATGAAGGCTTATGGAATCTGTGGGAGGGAGCCACGGATTATACATAGCTAAACTCCTTATATACAGCAGTGTGTCACAATAAATTTTAAAAAGTTAAATTTAACAGTGTTTGTATAGTTTTCTGGAGTATTTGAAGATGCTCTAGATCGTTTCAGAACGTTCTAGAATGTCCTAGAAGGTCCCGGAATACTCTAAAAAGTTCTAGAAGACTCTAGAAGGTCATAGAGTATTCTAGAAGAGTGTGGATATATATAGAAGTATGAATAGTAGTATGGAATAATCTAGAAATGTTTAGAAAGTTGTGGTATGATAGATATTTGTAATGAAGGTTCTAGATGATTAATCTAGACCGTTGATTAGATTTAATTCCAACCATCTATTGAGGAGGTGGATAACTATAAATAGGAGGTGAGAGTTAGAGTTTGTGTATGGGTCATGTGTGAGTCATTTGTAACAAACCCTTGAGTAATAAAGTGTTCTTTCTACCAAAACTTCATTTCTCTTGTGTTCTCTTGTGTTATTAACTTTCTTGCTAAGTATTGAGGGTTAGGCTGACTTGGTCTTAACTCGATAGGTTGAGTAAGTTCGAGTGCCGACACAGTAGCGTTGGAGTGTGTCCAAGGCCGTGACAATTCGATATCAGAGCAAAGTTCGAGAGGGAGCACAAGTGGTTTGTGGGTATAACTTCTAGCATAACTATGGAGCATATTGAGTCTCAAAGGGGAAGGGATATTATTCCTTCTCAATGGGGAAGCAAGAAGGTGCGATCTTCAAGTGAGTCTAGAGGTAAGAACTCTAACTTCTTAGAAGAGAGAGTTTCTATGTTGGAGAATATTCTATTCTCTATGGATGAGTGCTTCCAAAGTATAGAACATGACAAGGAGACCCTCGAGGTTCACGTGTTAGGAGAACTAGATGCTTTCAAAGAAAGCATGCTCCAAATCGAAGAGAAACCTGAGAATTCCTTGAAGATATTTGAGGAAGTTCGAGTTTGGTTCGAGGAGGCAAAATCTCGACCAACCTTTATAAGGGAGACGACAAAGATTGATCTTCCAAAGCCAAAGGAATTCAAGGGTGTGGGGAACGCTCGAGAGGTGGAGAACTTCCTATGACAAATGAAGAGGTACTTTGAAGGTCAAGGGGTGCTCGAAGAAGCAATAAAAGTACGCACTGCAGCTCTCAACCTTTCTGATAATGCTACTTTGTGGTGGAGGAGAAAATGCGTAGATATAGAGAATGGTACTTGCAACATAGCCACATGGGAAGATTTCAAAAGGGAATTGAAAATAAAATTCTTCCCTGAGAATGTGGTTTATGAAGCAAGAAAGAAGTTGAGGGAGTTGAAGCACAAGAGTATGATTAACGACTATGTAAAGGAGTTCACTACTCTCATGCTTCAAATCCCCAACTTAGCATCAGAGGATGCATTGTTTTTTTTTTATTGATGGACTCCAACCTTGGGCAAAACAAGAACTACAAAGAAGGAATGTTAAGGATGTCGATGAGGCCATCGTGGTAGTCGAATTACTCACTGAGTTTCATAGGGGAGACTCTAAACTCAAGTCTTCCTCCAAACCTAGTTCTACTAAAGGTGGGGGAGACAAGGAGAAGAGTTTCTCAACCAAGAAGGAAGAAAAATACTCTTCAAAGAAAGAGTACAAGAAAAAGAAAGTTTTCGTGCCCAAAGGAGGATGCTTCGTGTGCAAGGGACCACACCAAATGAAGGATTGTCCCAAGCCAGGGACTCTGGCATCTATCGCCGAGGAACAAGAGGCCCAAACTCAAGTAAATGAGTGTGTTGGATCTATCCAACTCATGAATACTGTGAAGGGCAAAGAGGTAAGCACCGCAGAAAAGAAAGGCTTGATGTATGTCAAGGCCTTTATCAATGAAAATTTCATTATGGCTATGATCGACACTGGTACTACACACAACTTCATCACGCCTGATGAAGCAAAGAGGCTTGGGTTGAAAATCACCGAAAAGAATGGCTGGTTCAAACCTGTGAATACCAAGGGTGAACCTCTTAAGTGAGTAGCAAAAGGGGTTGAGATGACTCTTAGTTCTTGGAAGGGTCTTGTGAATTTCTCAATAACATCCATGGACGATTTCAAAATAGTCATCGGGCTTGATTTGCAAAGGAAGGAAAATATAATACCTATACTATACTATGACATAGTATGCGTCATGGACAAAAGGTCTCCATGCATGGTCCCTACAGTCTCTAAAGTTGGAGGACCATGGATGCTCTCTGCTATGCAACTCAAGAAAAGGTTTAAGAAATGAGAGATTACATATTTGGCTCTATTACGAGAGGAGTCAACATCTGAAAGAGAAGACGTTCCTCTTGAAATCAAGAAAGTCCTTGAAGAAAATAAAGATGTGATGCCTCTCGAGTTGCCAAAACAACCACCACCTAGGAGGAAGGTGGACCACGAGATTGAATTGGAGTCAGGAGCAAAGCCGCCTGCCTCAACACTTTATAGGATGGCACCACCAAAACTTGAGGAGTTGAAGAAGCAACTTAAGGATTTGCTAGATGCTGGATTTATCCGTCCATCGAAGGCACCTTATGGCACACCAGTCTTGTTCCAAAAGAAGTATGATGGTTTGTTGAGACTATGCATTGACTATCGAGCACTCAACAATCCTTTGATAGCTGATTTGTTTGATCAACTTAGTAAAGTCAAGTGGTTCTCAAAACTGGATTGAGGTCAGGATATCACCAAGTGAGAATTGTTGATGGTGATGAGCCTAAGACCACGTGTGTCACGAGGTATGGATTGTATGAGTGGTTGGTGATGCCTTTTGGCTTGACCAATGCTCATGCGACCTTCTGTACCTTGATGAACAAGATATTTCGACCTTACCTTGATCGGTTTGTAGTGGTATACTTGGATGATATTGTTGTTTATAGCAATACCTTGGAGGAACATGTAAAACACTTACAAACCGTGTTCAAGATCTTACGAGAGAATAACCTATATGCGAAGAAGGAAAAGTGTTCCTTTGCAAGGGACAAAGTCCACTTCTTATGACACATCATTAAAAATGGAACTCTTTGCATGGATCAAGGAAATGTGAAGGCTATCAAAGAATGGGAGCCGCCAAACAAGGTATCTGAATTGAGGTCATTCCTTGGGTTGGCTAATTACTATCAGAGGTTTATCAAAGGATACTCCACCAAGGCTGCACCATTAACTGATCTTCTCAAGAAAAATCACTTTTGAAAATGGCCAAAGGAGTGTCAAAATACCTTTGATGAGTTGAAGGCTGCTATCATAGAAGGATTAGTACTAGCACTACCCGACTACTCAAAGGTGTTTGAAGTCCACACCAATACTTCTGACTACGCTATTGGAGGGGTTCTGATGCAAGAAGGACATCCTATTGCCTTTGAGAGTCGCAAGTTGAATGATACAGAGAGGTGCTACACCACCGTCCAAGAGAAGGAGATGACTGCGGTAGTGCATTGTTTGAGAACTTGGCGTCACTGCTTGCTTGGTTCACACTTCATCGTTAAGACAGACAATGTGGCTACAAGCTACTTCCAAACTCAGAAGAAGTTAAGCTCCAAACAAGCTAGGTGGCAAGATTTCTTAGCTGAGTTTGATTTCAAATTTGAATACAAGCTTAGAAAGACTAATGTGGTAGTAGATGCGCTGAGCCGCAAGGCTGAGTTGGTAGCCATTTCCATGGTCGAAGGAGATATTTTGCATACCATAAAGGAAGGGTTGCATCATGAAGACCAAGATGAACCGAGTAAAGGTGACTCGAGTCGTACTCCGCCTGTGGTGATTAGATCTTTTGATAAAGAAATCGAAGAGATCTTAGCTAATCACGCGTGCGACGAAGAGGAGTACCACCAAGTATCCAATACTTGATCAAGTGAAAAGAACTCCCGATAACCGAAGCTAACTGGGAAGCTTGTGAAGATCTGTGGCAATTCTAAGAACACCTAGAGCGCTATCATGAACAGAACTGACGAGGACGTCTGCGCATTAGGTGGGGGAGAATGTCACGGTAAATTTTAGAAAGTTAAATTTAACAGTGTTTGTATAGTTTTTTGAAGTGTTTGAAAATGCTCTAGATGGTTTCGAAACGTTCTAGAATGTCTTAGAAGGTCTCGGAATACCCTAGAAGGTTCTAGAAGACTTTAGAAGGTCATGGAGTATTCTAGAAGAGTGTGGATATATATAGAAATATGAATAGTAGTATGGAATAATCTAGAAATATTTAGAAAGTTGTGGTATGATAGATATTTGTAATGAAGATTCTAGATGATTAATCTAGACCGTAGATTAGATTTAATCTCAACCATCCATTGAGGAGGTAGATGGCTATAAATAGGAGGTAAAAGTTAGAGTTTGTGTGTGTGTGAGTCATTTGTAACAAACACTTGAGTAATAAAGTGTTATTTCCACCAAAACTTCCTTTCTCTTGTATTTTATTGTGTTCTTAGCTTTCTTACTTGTACTGAGGGTTAGGCTGACTCGGTCTTAACTCGAGAGGTTGAGTAAGTCCGAGTGGCAGCACGGTACCGTTGGAGTGTGTCCAAAACCGTAACAAGTGGTAGACAAATGTGAGGTAGTTGAGTGCCATTCTTCATAATGGAGAGTGGGAAGAGTTTTCTATTTTTACGGCCGTTACATATTTAACTTAATTTTAAATAAGTTCCAAATTAAATAATTAACCTATTTTTATTTGGTCAAGTATTATATTTCTTATATCTTAATATAAAAAAATTAATTTAATTGCTATATCAAAATAAAACTATTTAAAAAGTTTAAACGAGTTTTTTTTATCAAAATAAAATCATTTATAATAGAATTTTTTTATATTTTATTACTATATTTTTATTATTAAATTTGTATTTAACATTGTGTGTGGTATGAAATCTCAGTTTTAATTCTATTTTTTTCACATCTGATTTTATTTTTATATATTTTGCTATTTTTTTTATAGTACAAAGTTCTAAACCCCAATAAAGCATACATAACACACATTTCATATTTATTTTCTATTTTTACCTACCATATCATACACAATAAAACACTAAATATTAGTTATACAATAATTTTTTTACCTATCATATCCTACACAATAAAATATTTTTATTTTATATTAATTTTTTTACACTACCAATCCATGTGAAATTAATCCTTAATTATCATTTAAATGAGATAATTAAGTTTAAAATATAATTTTATTGTTCTCTCTCTTAAATACAGTACAATAATTACACTTCAAATATAAATTAATTGTATTTTATTATGTGTAAGATATAAATTTTAATTTATATTTTATTATAACAGATTGTTTCTTAGATATAATAAAATACAATTAATTTATATTGAAGTATAATTATTGTACTGTATTAAAGAGAGAATAATAAAATTACATTTTAAACTTAATTATCTTATTTTAACAATGATTAAAGATTTGTTTCACATAGATTGGTAGTATAAAAAAATTAATATAAAATAAAAATATTTTATTGTGTAAAATATGGTAGGTGAAAATATTTATTCAGATAATAAATTATAGAAAATTATAATGGAGTAATTTTAGTTGCATTTCAATTTATAAATTGCTCTTTAAACGATGTTACGATTGTTATTTTTTTGTACATAGATTACATATTTGCAAAGTGTTTGGGATATAGATTAATTATAATTATTACTATTAAATTATGTTAAATTGTAAAATAATTTTTATTTTTCATAAAATTTTATAAATAAATATAAATAATTGTGTTAAAACTTAAAACTATTAAGTGTATTGTATTGTTTATAAAAAGATGTATGAAAATCAATATTATTTAGGTTCTTTTCAAATGATAATTATAGTTGAAAAGTAAATTTTTTGTGCTGAACAATTATTTTAAAAATTTTGTTAATTATAGCTAGTGAATTAAATTATAAACGTAATTTGTCTCAAAACGGCGTCGTTCTTTGGTCCCTTTGTTCGAAACTACTTCCAATCTAACGAGTTTGAAATCGAAACCTCTCGTTCTCTCTCCAAAAAGTTTCGCATTTTTCCCTCCTTTTGAAGAAGCAACACTGTCTCTGCCTCTCAATCAGAGCAACGTCTCATACTCTCATTCTCCGTTCTGAAAATGGGTGTCAAGAATTTGTGGGACATCCTCGAATCATGCAAGAAAACGGTTCCGCTTCACCATCTCCAGTTAAGCGCACTTTCACTGTCAAAATCTGTTTTTTATGCAGAATTGTGTACCCTTTTTGCTGAATTGAAGTTGGTGTATGTTGGATTTTGTCATTTTGAGCTACAGGAACAAGAGGGTGTGCGTGGACCTATCGTGCTGGATGGTGCAGCTTCAGAATGTGAGCAAGTCACACGCTTGTATGAAGGAGAAGGTTTACCTCAGAGGCCTCTTTCACCGCCTCAGAGCTCTCATTGCTCTCAATTGCAACGTTGTTTTCGTCGCAGGTGTGCCACTGAGAATTTTTCTTCTCAAGTTTTGAGATTTGGGTGAACTAAAAACACAGTCTTTAGAAAAAAAGGGGTGTTTTCTATTTTTGTTTTTTATGTAACTATATGATTGTAGCTTTCAAATGCAAATTTGAGTCTTTTTTTTTTTTTTTTTGGCCTCCATTTTTTACTGGTGAGGTTTGGGTATAGTGAATGCAGGGAGGGTAGTTGAATTGTGATAGATATGAACAAAGTGAGTGATTTTTATTTATGGTTAGAGCCTTAGAGGTGATACACTTTAGGCATACATGTATCTATTTCTTCCACTGTGGTGGTTGTCCACTGTGATTGGATTGGCCATTGGAGCTGGAAGTATAGTTATTGAAGTTGCGGGGGTAATTTAAGAATGATGAGACGAGTATGGATCTGAATTTGATTTTAGTTTGGGAATTTCACTGTTCAAACATCTAAAGGTTAGTTTCATTGGTATAGAATTACTGTATGGTTTTTATTAGTTAGCCTATCCACCATATGCATAACAACCAATGGTCCCAAACTTAAGGATAAACCCTTAATTCAGGAAGCAATGGGGTGAATGCTTTTTCCTGGCTCTTGTTTTTTCAGTAATTGGATGTAATGATGTATGCTATTAACTTATGGCATCTTTTATAGTGGTGATAGTTAGGGTTTATCTTTCTACATTAATTATGATGTTTTTATTATCGTGTATTCTGCCTATATCCATGCCTGTTGAATTTGCTTGCTTTTACATTAGCCTCTTGTAACCCTTGATAATGAATAATCTTCAATGTCTGGCAGATGGGTCGATTCCTGCCATCAAATTATCAACTTATAGGCGTCGCTTGAACATGGGGAAAGAGGTTAGTTGCCTTCTCATATTTGTTTCCTTTTTCCATTTTTAAATATAGCACACTTTATAAATATTTACTTGTATATGTTATATTTCTCCCATTCCCTTTCTTGCCTCTTTTAAACTATCTAACTAACTAACTAACATTAATAATAACAGGTGGAACATAATGAAACTAACTCACAGCAAGTGACATCATTAAGAAGAAACATGGGGTCTGAGTTTTCTATAATGATAAAGGAGGCTAAAGCCTTGGGGATGGCTCTTGGCATTTCTTGTTTGAATGGGTATAATGTAATCTGTTTTCCTCTAAATAATGCTGTCATAATTTGTCTACATGAAAGTACATTTAACTTTCTATTTAATAGACCATGAAAATCTGTCAGTTAATTTTTGTAAATTTAAGATGATATTAGTTCTAGAATAAATGAATACATCTAGTATCTACTTTAGTTCTTTTTAGTGGTTGATTGAAAAGGTTGCACCAAATGATTTAAGAGTGTGTTATTTTGAACTAATGTTGAATTGCTGTTTTTTTCAAAATTCAGGATTGAAGAAGCTGAAGCTCAGTGTGCTTTGTTGAACTTTGAGTCATTATGTGTGGGTACCATGTATACTTATTTGGCCGCAAACACTGTTGTTTTACTCGTTATTATTTGATTTTCGTGTGATGCTTATGCCTTATGCTATTTTTGTTGACTAAAGTATCGTTACTCTTGCCATCCTTTTTTAATTTTGGTAGGATGGATGTTTCAGTTCAGATTCAGATATATTTCTTTTTGGTGCAAGGACGGTGTATAGGGATATCTGTCTCGGTGAGCAGAACACCATTTTTTTTTTTATCATATGTTGATTTTTTTGGGCATTGATTGCTCATTATATCCATACATACAACTTATAAGAAACTTTTTATTATGGGTTAGGTGACGGTGGACATATTGTTTGTTATGAGATGGCAGACATTGAAACAAAACTTGGATTTGGAAGGGATTCACTGGTAACCTTCTGATTGAGTTTCAAGTAGTAGTACTTAAGAATCATCACACTTGTTTTCTTTTATTTTTACATTTTATAACTGATTGATTATGTGTCATTGGGCACTGTGTTTGTATATTGCTTATTCAAACAGTTCTGTTGCTAATTCGAATTGTTCATTCTTCAGATTGCTCTCTCTTTACTTCTTGGCTGTGACTATTACCAAGGGGTTCATGGTTTGGGTCCGGTAAGTTGGTCCAGAATAACACCATGTTGCTTAGCAGAGCTGGGGATCACATGTTATACAGATGCTTATATTTTTGCAAGATTTTCTCCTTTTCTGTAGGAATCAGCTTGCCAGATTGTAAAATCAATTGGGGACAAATTTGTTCTTAAAAAAATTGCTTCTGAAGGGCTTGAATGGGCCAAAAAAAGAAAAGGTTACCTTCTATGCTACATTTTAGTTCCATTAGTTTTATACAACTTTTACTCATGTCAGGAACATTTTTCAAGATACTTATCAGTGAGAATTTTTTTGTCTTTTATTTTTATCTATGCAGGAGGTGTAAATAATTTACAGAAAGACGAGAAGGTTTTGCAAGTAATTAATGCTTATATGAAACCAAAATGTCACTCAGCAGATTCAGATGTTGTGCATAGGTAGGCTTGTTTCGTTCATTCGTTACAAGTAAACCATAGTTGTTGAGTGACATCAGTAATTCAACTATTTTTAGGGCTTTGGCTCAGTACCAGTTTCAACGTATTAAACTCCATCAGATATGTACTGAATTGTTTGAGTGGCCTTCAGAGAAAACAGGTTCTTAATCTTCATAATTAGTCAAGATCTTATATTCTTATGCTTTAGTTGGGTTGCTATGTGACAATAATATTATTGGTTCAGAACTATAGAGTTTATATTCAATGTTATTCTAATATTAAGAATTGTTACAAGTTTGCAATAATAGATGGTTAGTTATGCTGATTGAAGTTTCATTTCATGAAATAGATGGTTACATCCTTCCGAGCATCGCTGAGAGAGATTTACGAAGATTTGCTAATTTGCGGATAACTTCATCTGAACTTGGATTGAACCCTCCTTTACATGAGGTTCTGCTAATCCCCTTGTATTGTTTTTACTTAGAATGTTATAGTATTGGATTCACAATTGAACTAAAATGTGAAGATCTCTCTCTTGTATTACAGATCCCTGTGAAGTGTCCTGTTTCGGAAATAGTCAAGAACAGAAGAGTTCAAGGGAGAGAATGCTATGAAGTTTCTTGGGGAAAAATGGATGGACTTGAAACTTCAATAGTACCTGCAGATCTTATAGAAAGGTAGTAATGTAACTGATGAACCTGTTTAATTCCTTCCTTTAATCACACTTATTAAAGTAGTATTTGTTATGTTATTCATGATGTGCAGTGCATGTCCTGAGAAGATTTTGGAGTTTGAGGAGAGAAAAGCTCAAAAGAAGAAACAAAACATTCAGAAAAGAAGACCAAAGAAGAATGAAACTGCATCATCTGTGGCTGAACTTGATGAAAAGCTTCAGAATTTGTTGCTGGATATCAATCTGGGAGACAAAGGCAACCACAATGGTGAGAGTTTCGGATTTTCAACTGCAATGGCTGCAACTGATCTCAGCACCTCAGAGTTTTCATATCAATCTCATGGTAACATGGAACATACCAGGAACATATCTACCAATGATGCTGTTTCTAGTTCCATTACCATTTCAAGTATGCATAAAGTTGAGGTCATAGATCTTCTGAGCCCTTCACCAGCACCTAAGAAATGTCATGAACAACGATCAAGTAAACAAAATGTTGAAGTGATTAATTTGAGTGACATAGAAAATGACATGTCACCTGAACACAAGGAGAAAGCAAAAGACTTGAGATTGTTCTTAGCAAGTATTAGAAATGAAATGCACTGAATGGCAATGTTTGTTTCTAATTGTAAACTAATATGTAAAAACAGATGTATTATTGTTACTCATCTTCGATGTTAAATATGTTGATGAAAGAATTCTAACGGTTATTTGATTATATTAAGCTCGAATTATTGTTGCTGCTGTTATCATTATTATTTAGATTTGGCTGCTGACATTGAGGTGCTGTTTGGAAGAGAGACAATGATTGGGAGACTGAGATTGAGGGACAGATATTGAGAGAGAGATTAAAATAAATTTTAGTACTGTGTTTTGTATAAAATAGGAGACAAAGACTGAAATAAGAATGATGTTCTAATTTAATTTGTACAAAGAGTAAAGTTAGAATTAATTAATTAAAATAGGGGTATTTTAGGTATAAAATATTTTTAAAATTTCAGTTTCTATCCTCAAAAATTTCAGTTTCTTCTATCTTCACTTTTTGAAGGTACTGAAATATTGAAACGTTAAAAATAGAGAGTTAGAGACTGAAATTTTAGTACTAATATCTAGACTTTTTTTTTTTGAATTAAAAAGCGCTCTACACACAAATTGGAGCATCAACATCTCAAAATACATGAAACCAAGTAAATCTCAAAATAAAAAATCACTAAACTCGCAAGAGTGATATCAACTCCTCGTCATATTCGGCATTGCCATCAACAACCAGATGGAGCATCACCAAGCCACTCATCAGAGAGTGCAAAGGATCTGTTAATAACTTCCACCACTCCTGAAGCCCTGATTATTGAAAACTCGATCATTCCTTTCTAGCCAAATTGCCCAAATTACAGTGAAGACCCAACCAACCACCTCTTTCTCTCTATCTTTCTCTGCATGCGTCCAGCTCTGAACTAACTAAAATAAATACCAAGTCTTAATCTCTCAATCTCTATCTTAATACTTCAAAACAAATGCTACCTGAAGGTTGATATATATGTTCATAATATTGGTCGATTATGTTAATCTTGTTATTTATTATCATGGATATGTTTTTTGAACGAGTATTCATTATAAATATAAGAAAAATCATATATATAAAATGTTCATATTGATCAATTCTATATTGAAACTATTGTACGGCATAAAATAATATAGACATAGTAAACTAAGTAAAATACAAGATGTATAAAAGTCTTGGTCAATCTCTTGATAAGGACTACGTGTTAACAATAATGAAAAAAAAAAGAACCTCATCCATTTATAGTGTCATTTGGCATTCGTTTCAAGTAGAATTTCATTCTCTTTGCAAGTGATACGTTAAGATCCTAAGCTTTTACTTTTTTTATTTAGTGTTTTTTATTTTATTTTAAATCTATGAACTTAATTTTGATTCACTTTTAATCAAATATTATTAATAAAAATAATTATTTTTTATATTTAACATATAAAAAAATATTTTAAAAAATAAATACAACTTAAAAGATTATATAAAAATTATGAATACATCAGAATTAAACTTTAATATACTACTCTTATAAGTTAAACATATAACTTGTAGGTAATTTTTTAAAATAATACTATTTAATTTCAGCAAACCTTATTTTAAGTTTAGCAATGCAAATGCACACGTAACTCTAGTACAGGAGTCTTATATGTAATTACATATAAACTCTTAGCTTATGTACTGTTTTCTTGATTATTGTGTCCAAAATTGTATAGCCTATTATTATTTATTATGATTGAGATAGTCAAAGAAGCAAAGCATGCTCAAGAAATGAATAACTTATAACAATTATTGTACCAGAAGATAAATTATTGAATTGAACAGAAGAGAATCTCTCCTTGGTATAATTAAGTTAAATGACACAATAATACAATACCTATAAGTTTAAAATAGAGAGGCGATGAAATTATTATTAGATATAAAATTTAGGTTAAATTATTCTATTGATTTTTGTAAATTTATAAAATTTATAATTAGATTTTTATATGTTTTATTTGAATCTCTATACGGTTTTAATTTAATTTTATAATTAATTTTTATCAGTATAAAAAATATTAGAGTAGTTAATAGAATATTTTTTCATAAGTTAAAATTATTTATAATTAAAAATTTAATTAAATCTTTGATTATATATTTTTTAGAAGAAATATTTTATTAATTTTAATCATTTTTACATAAAAAAACTTAATTATAAAATTTAAAAATATAATTAAAAAAATATATATAAAAATATAATTATAAATTTTATGAAATTATAAGAATTAATAATAGGCTAATTAAACCTAAAATTTATTACATACTTCTATCTAATAATTAAAGTTTTTAAGTTTTTATGGGAGATAATTTTATTATATCATAATAGATAACTTGGATACCTACTAACCATGCAGCAATGATAGTTTTTAACAATGTTCAATTGGCTAGCTGGTTTTTCATGTATAGTATATTACAAGGATGTCACAATCAATATAATGTGTCAAATCATTAATAATTCGATGCGTAAGTTTCTCCAATTATGATGAGTTGAAAGTTGAGCTAAACCAAGTCCAAATTATCATTGTCACGAGGACATATGTTGCTAGAAGCAAAAGACCGTGTATATATTTTTGGAAGAGTTTTAGGTATATCGAGAATACTGATGTTCCAATTATTTTAACCGTTGATCTGAATTATAAAAAATATATATAATATATATTAATTAACATTAACGATTAAAATAATTGAAATACCGATATTCATGGATACATCTGATAATTTTTCTATATTTTCATTCATTATTGATTTATAAAATTTTAAAAATTTTAGAAATAAATATTTTACTTTCTTTGATTAACCAAAATTAAAATATATTAATTAATGTATGTCTCGTGTATATAAAATAAAATGATACTTTTATTAAATTTAAATTGGATTAAAATAAGTTGTTGTCTTGTCCGTCGGCTCTTAATTAATTAAAACTAAGTATGATTTACTAAATTAATAAAAATAGAATTAAGTGTGGTCGAGCAAAAGATCGGACTTAGTTTACGAGTGTATAAAATATTATTATTATTATTATTATTATTATTATTATTATTATAAAAAAGTATATTTTAATTTTTGATATTTATATTAAATTTTAATTTTATCTTTAACTTTTAAAATCTCTTATATATTTTTATTTTAGGTATTTTATTTTGTCATATTTTAATTTTTTAACTAAAATAAATTAAATTTTTTTCTAAAATATGTTTCTTTTTATTTTGTTTAAAGTAGCAGCAAAAATCATAATTGTAACTAGTGTGATTTAAAAATGAAAATAATAGAAGAATAAGAAAAAGAAACGGATAACGGTAATATTTTTAAAAAGAAAAACTTTTAATTTTAATCAAATAAGACAAAAATAAATAAAATAAAATATTTAAAACAAAAATAAAATATTTTAAATGTTAAAGACGAAATAAACTTAACCGAAACATCATCATCATCATCATCATCATCATCATCATCATCATCATCATCATCATCATCATCATCATCATCATCATCATCATCATCATCATCATCATCATCATCATCATCATCATCATCATCATCATCATCATAGTCCGAGCTTAGTAGTATTGTTAATTAATGAATTGAGTTAGCTAAAATTAGAATGAAAATTATGGTCAAAACCTTGGAGAAAGACCGCCGTCTAGATATGTGAATGTGATAATGAATTCTTCCATAAGAATATCTCCATTGTTTTAAATTAATATAATTAAATTATAACCAACAATTTTAGTAGATTCAATAGTTAGTTTACTCATTTATCAAAATAATTTTAAAATTTAAATATCGTTTTATGTATGTAATAATTTATTGATAAATAATAATTTATAATTTTTTATTAAATTAAAAAATACAGTAAAAAATTATAATATAATTAAATTATATTTTATTTTCATTCAACGTTGTTTGTGGTTTCTCCATTTATGTAAATAGTAATAATCGTCATAGTAGTAGTATTGTAAAATATTCTTTTATTATTGTTAATTAGTACAAAGATTGGATAAGGAAAAATAAAACCACCAAAATTTGTGGTAATTATTGAGACTCCCAAAGGACCTGCTATATCCAAATATTACACGCTTATAAGTTATAAGCCATCACACTAAGATCCTAGCTAATACACAAGAAAACAATGCAATTAGATCTAAAAAATTCAATTAAATTATTAAGCATGCTCTACCATGAATTGATCTTTTAAGAAGGATTTCATAACTTTCTGTGTCGCATGCTCCATGTTCTGATATTTATATGGACAAAATCTAAGATCTCTTATGAACAAAAGATTTACATCGCAAACTCTTTCAACGCAGAAACCACGTTTGGATTTCACGTTTAATATTACCTCAATTTACTTTGTCAGACAATCAATCAACTTAGTTGGTCGAGTTGTCAGTTTACCCGTCCGTTTAAATAAATGTTGGAGTTTGAATCCTATTTTGTATATGCAGGCGACAAATTAATTTTTAGTCTCTCAGACCATGAAAAATACTGTGAGTAAAAAAAATCACTTTTCTAGAGTGTTTTTCAGAATATATTAAAATTGCGATACCAAACGTGTTTGTGAAAATAATATTATGATATTTATTATAAATGTGAAGTAATTTTTTTGAGTTAAATTTTTATTTTGAGTTCATGAAACTACTTCTTTTAGGCTAATTTTTTTATATTGATTAAATATATGTGTAATACGTTGTTATTAAAAAGTTAGGCGTTTTTCTTTGATATGACTTTTTTTAATTAATATTATTTAAATTAGACGGTCCAATTTGTTTGAAAGAAAAAATAAAACTATCCGATTTGTATTTTTAATCTTTTTTTATCTTTTTAAAATAAAAATTAGACGGCCCAATTTTAATATTAAAAGTTTTTTATTTTTTAAAAACATAAATCGGACCGTCCAATTTATAATCGTTTGTTTAAAAAATTAAACAATATAAAGAAATTGTCGAAGACACCGATTTGTATAATCCACAATAGCATAAAACATTCTTCTTTTACACTATTTTATAATACACGTCTCTCTATTACACACACAAAATAATAAGCGACTTGAATCCGTTTGGGAAGTAGTAGAAGCTACTTTCTTTTTTTTTTTTTTTTTTTACTTTTGAATTATGAAAAGTCAGAATCTGCGTGTTTGGCACCATTTTAGAAAAAGTTTTTAACTTCCTAAAAGTTAATTTACAGCTTTTTGAAGAAGTAGAAATATATGACTTTTCTGTTTCTCGATAAGTCATTCTACCACTTCCTTAAAAAAAATTAATTTCAAAACAAAAAAAATATACTTTTCTTCCTTTCACCACCATTTTCACGCAAGGTCTGCTAAAAGCATTGGCCTTCCACCATTATTCCACCATCATTCTCACGCAATGTTTCAAACCTCACCATTTTCACGTAATGATTCATGTGATGGAAGTATTGATCCTCCACCACCATTTTCATTTTCAGACAATATTGCATCTGAACAACCTACTGCATATATTCCTTCTAAGTATTTTTTTATCATTTTATCACTCTATTTTTTATTATTAAATTTGTATTTAACTGTGGTATGAAATTTAATTTTTAATTTTATTTTTTTCACATGCGATTTTATAACTTGTTATTATTTTCATAGTTAATTATAGCATGTTCTTGACCTCAATAAAGGAGAAAGGAGTTCTAATAGGAGTAAAAAAAGTAAAAAACAGCAATAAAATATATATTGACACACATTTTATATTTATTTTTTATTTTCATCTACCATATCATACACAATATTAGTGATTATGTTATGTAAAATCAACATTATATTAGAAAGTATTTGTTATCATCGTTATTTTAATATTCATTCTCTTCTGTAAAAAAAAATTTATTTTTTGAGTTATTTATCCAAACACTACAACTTTAAAATAAGTACTTTTATAACTAAAAATTCAAACACAAAATAATTTATTTATAAGTTGAAATTAATAAAAATCCTTATACTTTAAATTCTTTTTTCAAAATAACTTATTTAAATTATTTACCAAAACTGGCCGAATTCTTCTAACTCCCAAAACTTTTAAGATTTTATGACAAGATTGATTTAATTCTAATAACAAAATAAAAAAATGGTTGGAATACAAGTTTCTAGAAAATTTATCACATGAACTTTCCTATTTATTACATATTTTCTCTGGCATTCTAATTTAATGCTTATATTATACCTTTGAAATTTTGATGGACAATTTAACATTAACACACCAAATCATAGATAGGTTAAAGAATACATAACTATAAATTAAAATAAGTCTATCTCAAAATTTTATCATCACTAGCTATTTTCAACCATAATAATATATATATTCCATTATGAAATGAACATCTCTTGGTACTGATTACGTGGCCAGACTTAAAACCAATTAACTTGATGTCTAATTTTTTTAATCAATTTTTAATGCATGTACAACAATTCTAATTTTTTTTAATCAATTTTTAATGCATGTACAATAATTTGGCAAAGAGATTACTAGTATGTTAATTTATTTAACTAAAACCCAATTATTAAAATTTCTTCATTATTTTATGTTTTAAAGAATCGCATTTTCAATTATCAGCAATATTTAAGATTTCTTGTTGATCTCATTTATCTATTTTATTATTAATTATTGATTAAATCTTCTCAAATTTGTAATAATGTAGCTTGCACGAGTTTTGGAACTTACTGAGTAATCTCTCTCAGATTCCTGTGTCCGTTGACCAAATTGAGATCACATTTGAGTCAATGATGGGATAAATGTTCCTGTTTTGAATTTGGCATATGCTTCATTAATTATATATTAAACGGAAGCTACCAAAAATTTTTTATATTTTAAAATATTTGAAATAAAATATGACCTTGCTTCTCAGCTTATGTATTTTTCTCCATTAATAAGGACAAATGTGCCAACTAATTTATTAACTAAAATCTTTTCTCATGTTTCGTGGGATTTAAAAAGACCATCTAAATATATGATGAAGTGAAAGTAATTTGTTAATATCAACTGAAATAATATAATATTAAAGGTTTAGACTTTTCATCCCCATTAAGGATTAGATTAAAATAATCTACCAAATAAATTACATTAGTTAAAGTGATGATTAGTATTTTAATTTATCCATCTCTTAATTACGTATTCTGAAATTAATTAATCATGTTTATTTAATGATAATAATAATAAAAAAAAGGCGAAACAAAAACCTAAAGAATTTATAATATTAGTCTTTTTGGGTTCTCTTTTAATATATGTGTATTGATTATTGAATAATAATAAAATTATTTATTGATTAATAACAACACTGAATGGTATAATATTGGATATACATGTTAGATATTATAATATTTTAGAGTAGTTTTATTGTAATTTATTTTTAATTAAGAAATGAAACATATAAAATTTTTATTTTAAAAACTAAAATAGTAAAAAAGAAAATTTAAATCCAAGTTTTATATTAATTAGATTATATATGAATTTAATTAGTATTTATTAATTATAACTTAACAAAAATAAAAAATATTATAATAAAATTATATTAAATAATTGTTCCTTTGAATTATTCATTTATATAAAAAAATAAAGGGTATATTAAGAAGAGCATACAAAAATAAATGAGAGAGATGTGGCAATAGTTCTCATTTTGGGTGTTTCCTTAATTTATTATTATCAATAATAAGATATTTCTAATAAGTAAAATTCCTAAACCTAATACACGCTTTTTCCTTCATAATTTTGGATGGAGAAAGCCATAGAGGTGGTTATGTACTTATGTGTGCCAACGAAGGAAAATAATGAAGACAGAATAGAGGCTAATTTTTTTTTATTTTGATTAAATATATGTATAATATATTATTATTGAAAGATTAGTTGTTTTTTTTTATATGGAATTTTTTTTTAATTGATAATATTCAAATCGGAGGGTCCGATTTATTTAAAGAACAAAAAAAATTACAAATTGGAGAATCTGATTTATATTTTTAATTTTTTTTATTTTTTAAAATAAAAATTGAATAGTTCGATTTTAATATTAATTTTTTTTTTTAATTTTCAAAGACACAAATCGAACTGTCTGATTTGTGATTGTTTGTGTAAAAAACAAAATAATACAAATAAATCGGAGATACCGATTTATATAACCCATAACAATGTAAAACACTTCTCTCCTCACAGCATCTTGTGATACACCTCTCTCTTTCTCACACGAAAAATAAAAAGCGCAGAATAAATGTCAGTTTTGAAACCATGTGGAACAAAAATTTTTTGAATCAAAACCATATGCATGTGTTAATGTGGATAATACCTTGACATTATTGTTAATCAAGATTATTATACTTCAATAATTACAGCCTCTAAGATATTAATAAATAATCTTGTGGACCTAATTAATATATATTTAACAATAATAATCATAGACATATAACTCTTTGAAGGTGCAATTATTTTGGCAAGGTTGATTTTGGTTCAAATAATTCTTGAATATAATCTTATTGCTGATTCTTGCATAGTTAATTAGTTGGAGCTGGCATTTTATGTCACCACTCATTAGATGCATACATCATCCAATCATAGGGGATATTTTTTGTAAGATAAAATTTTACGTGTGACACAAGAATTGGGGAATTATTTGATCAGTTACTATACAATATATAATTCTTTTTTGTCTTTTTCGTTATGCAATAACATATATATTCCTAGATATCTGTATATAGTGCCTTTTTTAATCAAAGCATATCCCTTGAGATTAATTAATTAAGTTTATTTGGTCTTTCTTTTCACATCAATTTTATCAAATTCTGGACTTTGCTTATTTTTTCCTTATTTACCAAGTTTAAGGTTAGATTTAATAAGTATATAAACTAAATATTAATTTAAATATACAAATAATATGTATTTATCTATTATCACTATTAGAAAAATAATTTTTAACGGTTATTTATTTTATTTTTAGTGTCAATAAAAATAGTCGCTGATAAATTTACTGACAATTAGATATTAACTATCGTATGTTTTGTCGCTAAAAAATTTTAACGGTAATTATACAATTGTCAATAAAAACTTTTTTATTGTCAAAAAAGTATATAATTACAATTATAATATATAGTAATAATGATAAATATATAATTCATACAAAAATATAAGTTAAATAAAATATCTAATAATTATTATAATATTATATTATTGTCATTAAAAATTTATTATTAAAAGTAATTTTTGTTGTAGTATATATTAATAAAATAAATACACAAAGTAATTTTTCTCTTACCAAATTTAAACTATACTTGAAAGCTTTAGGATGCAAATAATGTTTGAAGAAACTAGAAAGAACAATTTTACAAGTTTGTTTAACTTATCTTTTCCACATATTTTTATTTTACTATTCATAGGTCACAACTATAACGAAACAGGAAATCAAAGAGTTTGAGTTTATCAAGTCTTGTATACACAAACAGTACTTTATGTTAATGGCAAATTTTATGGTGTCTATAATTTTGGTGTCGAAATTGTCGAACTTATTTTGTATGGTAAGTTTTAAATATTAAAAAATTATTTATTTTTATATTTTTTAATTTAAATATTAATTTTTATCTTCTTTTAATAAATTAGGCAAATATAGATAGACACCGTAGAATGCACCAATATTAATTATTGCTTTTGGGATGAAAAATGTGTCGGCACAAAAGCAGGTAAAGGTTGACCTTCAACAAGCTAATTGAGTGTCCTAAAACATTAGGTGTTTAAGGACTTAGACAAATTAATTAAATTTGAAACAATTAGGCATAGTTTAGGACTTTAGGTTGTAGGTGAAGTTGGAAGATTCTTTTTGTGTATCATTAACAAAGGCCAAATATAACATAAAATAAGATTTTGATATTATTAGGTAAGAAAGAAAGTCATTAGACATTAAACTATTATAAACCCTACTTAAGGTTTAAAATGTATTGTCTCATATAACAAATTAATAACAATGATCAAAATGGGCCGGTCCTTTTGCCAAAAATCAAACCATGCACATTGATGTGACTTTTAATTTGAGGATAATTAATTTGAATTGGGCGAGTGGTCAAGTCAGTCGTTTAAGCAAGTGTTGACAGTAATTTATGATGTATAGACATTGACACGAACACGGGACACGATACGACATGGGACACGCCGCGCGAATTTTAAAATCTTACATGACACGGGGACACGCATACATATAAAATATAAAGTATTTTTTAGATAAATCGTAATAATATTTTGATATTTTATTGATATTAAAATATAAATTAAAATTTTTAATTATTTTTAATGTTTTATTTTAATTATATCAAGTATTTAAAATATTTTTTTTAATAAATAATAATATATACTATATCTAAATTTATTTTAAAAATATATGTTAAGAATAAGACAGGATACGCTGACACGTGATGGTATTTAGGTGTGTCCGGAAAAGAATTTTTTAGTTTTTATTAAGACACGGTCGGACACAGCAGACACGCGTGTCGGACGAGTGTCGGTGAGTGTCATGTCCAAAATATGTCCGACACGCGGACACGACAACTCAACGAAGTGTCTGTGCTTCATAGACAATAATTCATTTATTAGTGACAAATCCTTAAATGAAATTCAGATTTATAAAGATTAGCCTTTTGATCTATTGAATTGAAAAATAGCGTAAAAAATTTGAGAAAATTCTATGATTGGTGAAGAAAAAAATAGCAAAAAAAAAAAATTATACAAAACTATTCCAACATTTTCCAAGTTGGTAACCTTTGAGAGAGGTATATAGAATGAAATGAACCTGGTTTCAAACTCACACAGCAATATATAAAACACAAGTTTATTTATTTATTTGTAGTTATTACATAAGGAAGTTACATGCTTTTGTTTTTGTATACATTTTTTTTATTTCAAAGCTCTTGTGTATGTGAATACCTGAATTAATTATAGCAACACTATTATTCACTGCTTTATATATATCAATCAGCTTGTTCATCACTGTTTCCATGCCAAATATTATTCTTAATTTTTTTCTCTCTCTCTCTCTTTCTCTTAGCCTCTTTGTGTCTCTACTTCCTCATATATATCTGTTTTTAAGGAATCAATAAGGCTTACATATATATACCATACATTAAACTGAATTTTGTGTGTCATAATTAAGAAAGAGAAAATGGGGTGCCAGCAAATAGAAAAAACAAAAGCAAAACACAGAAAAGGGTTATGGTCACCTGAAGAAGATAACAAGCTCAGAAATTATATCCTAAACTATGGTCATGGTTGTTGGAGTTCAGTCCCCATTAAAGCAGGTTAATGTTTTCATCATTTTTCTCTTCATCTTTCTCTTTCTCTTTCTCTTTACCACTCATTAATTCCATATTTATAAAGCTTTGCTTTAATTATAGTTTCATATGATAAAATGTTCCTAGCTACTAATTAGATCAACTTAGTTATTTTTCTAATGCTGGCATGCTTCAATGAATTTGGCATCAATGATAAGCTTGTTCAATATAATTAATCACTAATTCCAATGCAAATTGAGAATCAGAAATGTGATTTGAAGTTCAGGATCATTTTGGTAGCTTGGATATAGGTGAATATGTATTCATTATTTTACTATATGGTGAGTTGTTATATATAAATTGCCAACAATGCTAGAAAATCAAGAGGGTACCAGCCAAAAATCAGCCAAATATCTCTGGGTGAATCCAAAACTTCTACGTGGATGGTGTTTATGCTAGGCATTAAGATATTTCTTCTATTAAGTATCAGAATGTTTCTTTTTCATACTAAATGAATATTCTTTTATATATTTTATAAATTTTTTTATATATTAAGAATTGGGATTGTTGGAAGTTCTGTGATCCCCACCCCTATTTTTTCAACGTATTATTCAGAATTTTAATTTGAGGTGAGAAGTAATTAATATCAAATATTATAAATTAAAAACAAATAAAATTAATTAAATATAATTATAAATTAGTTAAATTGTTTACTTTTTGACCGATCATCTCTTGGTTCATATACTTTTTCATAAACATATAGGGTTGCAAAGGAATGGAAAGAGTTGCAGATTAAGGTGGATTAATTACTTGAGGCCAGGATTAAAAAGAGGCATGTTCACCAAACAAGAGGAGGATACAATTCTCACCTTTCACCACATGTTGGGAAACAAGTAAGCAACACATACACAAATAATTGTACCTTTTTTCATAATTATTAAATTATTATTATTATTTTAAAAACTGAATTGGATAATTGCTTTGCAAGTCAAAATTATGATAACATTTTAAAGTCTTAATCACCTATTAATAATTAGTGCAAATGGTTCAAGGAAAGGAAATTTTATTCATTTCATTGTTTTTTTCTTCTAAGCTTTTTAAGTTAAAGAATCCAATTGGACTTGGCAGCTTATTTTCCATTTAATGATATTTTATGCTAAATGGAAAATCTAATAGGTTATTAGACCATGAACAACTGGCATAGAAAGCATGCTCCTTTGTTTTTAAGTGAATGTACTTAGAAGAAAAGACACATGGACTAATATTCCTTATTTATTTATCTGACCCTCCATCACATTCAATAATTTTTATACATTTTATAATTGGATAATTCTTCTTTATTCTTTCTTCATAATCATCATGCTTTGAAATGTGTATGATCATTGTAGTGAACATGATAAGCTTAACTAAGAGCTCCATCCTCCAATTTTAGAACAGAAAGTCAACAAAATTTTATCCTTACTTGTGCTATTGTGGGGGTCCAGATTTCATTTATTTCTAATAATTTAGCAGTTTGGATAACTTCCTTTGCTATGTAAAAAATGTTACCTGTAATATTTAATAAAAATTTGCTATGCATATACTAATTTAATGACACTAAAATCGGTCATTATATATTTATCTATAAATATATATATTTTAATATATATTTTATATTAATAATTAATTTTAGTATCTGATTTTAGTATATATTTAATATAATTGATATTTAATACATTTTTTTATACAAATTTAAAACTTTGTTATTTGTTCATACAATAATATATGGTATAAGATATCATATATATAAATTTTGGTCGATATTTAATTAGCACAACTATCAAATTGTCTTTAATGTTAATTTATGTTTATAAATTTTGATAAATGTGATTAAGAATTGTGATGATTCATATGTGTAAGTTCTGATAAATTATATGTTTTATGTGTGCAAATTTTTATAAATATAGGTACAAATTATTATTAGTCAAGTGTTAGCACAAAATAATAATATTTACTAGTCTTATATCACTGATGTCAGGGGTGGAGTTTAGTTCAGACAAGGGGGGCCATGGCTCCCCAAATATTTTATAAAAAAATTAGTAGTATTTTTTCAAAAGATAAAAAATAGTTCAATTGACTTAAATATTTTACTATGACTTAAAGTATCTAATAAGTTCAATAAGCAACACTCTCTCTATCTTTAAGTTTAAATATAAAATATTAGATATTTTTATTTATTTAATTTAATATTATTTTATATTTTACTATTTATTTAATTTAATTTTTTATATGATAAAAAATAATAGAATATTCAATAAGTATTAATATTATTGTATTTGTATAAATTGATAAAAAAAATTCAATAAATATTATAAATTTTAATATTTGTCCTTATAACTTCTTCTTTACATATTTTACATGATATATATTCAAATTTTATATAAAATAATAATGAAAAATCAAAGAATTGATGCATTTTTTAAGAGGAATGCTAATATTTAAGAAGGATAACATATAACTTTTATAATATCAACACCTGTAGATAGTTCTTCTACTTTAATGAATTACGAAAAAAGTGAGATACAACCTTTAAAAGTTCAAAAAGTTACATCTGATGAGTTTGACATTAATTTTTTAGAACGAGACCCAGAAAACGGCTTTAAATTTGGCAATATCACCCAAACCAGAGAGATGAGATTAGACGAGTTCCATATCAAAAGCATCTTGACAATTATCCTCTATCTGGCCCTCTCAAAATTTTGTTTCAAGTTTCGCCATTGACTGATGTAGATATTATTCACTATCAAATGAGATAATAAACTATTTTTTTAATAAAAGATAAAAATACTGATAAATAAAATTAATGTTAGAATATATTTGTTATACAAAAGTCACGTTTATGAATACAAAATTATTTTTATTTATTTATAATAAATTTATTAGCATTCTAAATTTTAATGGTAAAAAATGAAAATGATAGTTTATTTCAAATGAAATATAAATCTTATCTAAGTTAAGTTCACAACTCTACATCCATTTTAAATCAATGAATAATATGAATCAACACATTATCTTAAAAAACAAGCACAACTTTTTTTCATAAAATTTCTCTATGATTAAAAACATTTTATACTCAACTTTTATTCATAAAATTTCTCTATGATTAAAACCATTTTATACTTAATATTGTTAGAATATAATTAGAATCAATTAGTATTATTTAGTATATCTAACTATTTATTATAGGAGATTACGTCTTTATTATTATGATTTTCTTAGTACCTATAAATATCTTTTTATATTGTATCATTCCAGACAACTTGAATAGACAACTTGAGTAGACAACTCGAATACACTCAATAATACACAAATTCTTTTTTCAGTTTAGTCTCTTATTTCTAACGAATATTATAAACTAACTTGAATTATGTTTGGTTATAGGTGGTCTCAGATAGCACAAAGATTGCCAGGAAGAACTGACAATGAGATAAAGAATTATTGGCATTCATATTTGAAGAAGAAAGTTGCCAAAGAAAAAGAGATTGATGAATCTCATCAACAAGTTCAGTATGCTACCTCAAGCTCAGAAACAATAGACTATTCATTCTCTCCCAATAAACTTGTAACTAATGATCCAAACTATGGATTGTTGCTACAAAACATGGATAAACCAGCACCAAATTTAGTTGATCACTCATATGAACATAATCATAATAATATTACTAATAATAATTACCAATTATCCAAGGAGGCTTCACATGGCTCCTTACCAAAATTGTTGTTTGCTGAGTGGCTTTCTTTAGACCAAGTAAATGGTGGTAGTTCTATGAACTCAGATGAGTCTTTGATGATATTGGGAAATGG
This sequence comes from Arachis hypogaea, assembly GCF_003086295.3. NCBI lineage: Eukaryota > Viridiplantae > Streptophyta > Magnoliopsida > Fabales > Fabaceae > Arachis > Arachis hypogaea. The sequence goes on from NC_092050.1 coordinate 157,847,064, forward strand.
GTTTGATCAAAATTCAACTTTTCAAGAAGATTTGATGCATATGTCATCATCAGAAGGACCCTTTGGTGGAGAATATCAGAATAGTCTAAGTCAATGTTCAGCAACTGAAGTGTACAATTCACAGGTTAATAAGTTCTCAAATCAGGTTGTTGGAAATGACTACATTCAACATTTCATTGATGATGATGCTGATTTGTGCAGCAATTTCAGCCTCAACAATGGTGCAATGTATGTTATGAGTAATTCACTATGAAGACAAAGTTTCCAAATGTCTTCTAATTTATTATTGTCTTACATTACATACTGAAACCAAACAAATCTCAGCATTATAGTATACTTATATGAGTTCAGAAGGATATATATATATATATATATATATATATATATATATATATATATATATACTAGACATGTATCTGTATTTAGTTGTTATTCTTCATACATTTTTTTTTTTTGCTGATGTAAATTTGATTCAAATAAAGATGTCAAAATCTGCTGGTCTTAATTAAATCAATTTGTTTGTCTGTAAATGTTTAAAATTTCTAGCATTGGAACTTATAAGGCTAAAGTGTGAGAAAAAATCCAAGCATATATGCCAAATCTTTAGCATTTAATTTTGCCATGATCAAGAAATTAACTCATATCTTTGGCATTTAAAGTTATTGCAAATTCAGTACACCCTCAATTTAATATACACATGAACCAAAAATGTATCAGAATTTTATAGTAATAAATAATTAGAAAGAAACAGAAAAAGTACTTCATACTAACTTTGATGGCCTTTTCAGCACATGAATGAAACAAAGGTTTTTATAATCTATGGACCAAGCATTGAATTTTAATCCTTTGGGTTGGAATTGTACCCAACATATTTGTGAAAGTAACATTTACCAGTGACCAAAGTACCAAAATATAGAAGCCAAGTTGACATATTTGACTCCTCAGTTACCCTGCAATGCAATTGACATCATCATTATTGTTCATTTAATAGCAATAAGTCTTGTTAGCTGACACGTGGAATATGGCCCCTCTATGACATTCCTTGGAATAGTTCAATTCTAATGATTTTTTCCCATTTATGATATATACATCTGTGCCTTGTCTTTTCTAACTTTTGTCCATTGGTTCATATATTTTTTCACTCACACAATCACAATGCAGCTTCTATACTCTCCCTAAACATTTAATAATAAACTAATATAAGTAACATTAATCATCAAATGTCTAATATATATCTTTATGATATTAACAATGTGTCAAATGTGATAATTTACTTATCAAAATTTGTATATCAATCAATTCAGTTTATTTCAAACTGTGATCACTGCTATTTATCTTGATGCAGGAATCTCTCACTATCTGATAGCTTTTTTGAGGATTCTTCACATCCCAACACTTGTTTCTCTGAGTATTTTGTCATTTTGCACCATTCTCTTTAAAGGGATTGTGATGTTTATTATTTTTTTGCTTTTTATGCTGTCATTGAGAACCTTGATGCATTGCCATAGTGGTCATGAACTTCATTAAATGCAAGCCTGAAAACTCAATTGTCCTATACATTATGCATTTATTGCCCTCAGTTGTTTTCAATTTGACTCATCCCATCACTTCACTTCACTTGATCTTTTTACTTCTGCAACACTCCAACTCTTATTTTAGAGTGAGAGTTTTATTATTATTGTTGTGGTGATGAGGCACTAGTAGTAGAAGTAGTGGTAGTGAAGATGGGGAAAACACCATGCTGTGATAAACATGGAGTGAGAAGAGGTGCTTGGACTCCTGAAGAAGATGAAGCATTGATTGAATACATTAAGAAACATGGCCATGGAAGTTGGAGAACAGTTCCAAAGCAAGCAGGTGCAAGTTTGAATTCCCTGTGTCATTGCATTTCCATTTCTTCTTTTTTGCTTTCTTTTCTTTTCAAGTGTGGAGTTTTTTAGAACTTTTTGAAGCTAGAAAAAAAAACAGAAAAACCAAGTGGGGTGTCTTAAAATTGCACCAACTCAAATTCTTGAATTTAACTGGTCAAGTCTTAGATGAATATAACTTTTATACCCTTGAGAAATGGTTCACAGAACCATGTATATCTAAGTATCTAACTATAGGTCCTAAAAATTGGTTAAATGTTGTATGAAAAAATGAACAAACATGACACATTATATGATTCTGTTGGTGAACTCTAATCTTTAAACTTGCCACTAACTAAGGTCTCCTGAGATGTGGCAAAAGCTGTCGTCTAAGGTGGATAAATTACCTTCGCCCTGACATAAAACGTGGTCCATTTACAACTGAAGAAGAGGGTACAATTATTCAGCTTCATGGCATGCTTGGAAACAGGTACCTCACATTATGAGTTAACAAAGAACAATAATAGTGCTTGAATGAATGAATGAATGAATTCTAGTTGATTCCTTTATTGTTGATTTCTTCAGTTTCAGCATTTATGTTGCAATTCCATTATGCTTGTAATGTTACATTCAATTTGCATGTAAAAAAACAAATACTTTTTAGGTGGGCTGCTATAGCATCCCATCTTCCAGGAAGAACAGATAATGAAATCAAGAACTTTTGGAACACGCAACTGAAGAAGCGCCTGCCTCGATCCTCTTTCGTGCCTGATCATAACAATGTTAAATCTGAGTCTCCTTCTACGCGCCATATGGTGCAATGGGAAAGTGCAAGAGTTGAAGCTGAGGCAAGGTTGTCAATGGAATCCTCATTGCATAATTCATTCTCAGCAAGTGAATCATACCAGGATCACTTTCTCCAACTCTGGCATTCTGAGGTTGGACAGTCTTTTCGCGTGATCAAGGCGAAAGAAGAAGGAGCAGTTGTGACTCAGAACCTTGTGTCACAAGCATCATTATCTTCGTCCAAATTGGAGTCGAGTTCTGAAGTCTCATTGAAGTTGAAGAACACAGAAAGCAGTTTCTTTGCTGACATAACACATGAACAACAAAAAAGTAGCTCTAAGGCAAAGCTTGAAGATGGTGGCACGGCCGAGTCGAGTTTAGGCTATTATGAATTTCTTGATACTTCTGATTCTTCAATAAATCATCTGCTAGATGTGCCTGATGGTGAAGTGTTGTTCTTAGGACAGAATGACAATTTCCTCAATACCCTTGATGGTAGATGTGAGTAAGAAAGAGTCTTCATAATATGCTTTGATTTTAGGATCATTTTATTGCTTTTTCCTAATGTAGTCATAATGTTGATGAAACTAATTTGAGATCTTAATAATGTCCTTATCATTGATTATATCATTTTTCCAGGCTGCTAGACTAATCAAAGAGTAATTATTGGACAAAAGGAATGGAATAATTTAATTTCATTGTCCTCAAAGTAGATGGTATATATAAATAAATATAAATATATATATATATACACTCCAACATAACAATCTCTATAGACACATAATGAAAGGAACATTGAACTAAATTTTGCATGACATAAAATTAAACTCAGATCACACAGTTGTATTGATATATATGAATGGGAAGAGATGAAAGAAATGCACAAATAGTAATTCACATCTTTGATTTCCAAACAGGCTTTTTTGCTTGATTGAGCATTGAATGAGAGGCATTAGAAACAACCAAGGAGTTTCTTTGGAGCAGTTCCAGTAGCCCTATACTTTGCAGCTACCTCCTCTGCCTTCAAGAGATCCTCTCCTTTTTTAGCTTCAATGATAGCTCTCTTTTCTTCAGCTTCTTTGTGGATTGCAGCTATTTTGTTCTTTATTTTCTCTGCATATTCTGCCTTTTTCTTCTCTAGTTGCTCCTACTCACATGTGAAAAAATTTGTCAACTTAGATTCCTCTCTTTTTCCATAAAAAATCCCAAGAAAGTGATATGAAATAAGCCACACTTTGGTCAGAGACTAACGCGGTTTTTTTTGTCAATCTTAGGGACGTAATTGATGTGATTAAAATATCAGAGACTTATTTTAATGCATGCGATCAATTTCGAGGACTACTTTGAGAATTAACTACTATTTGTTTGTAGGAGCAATTCTAATAAAACAGAAAGAGAAAAGAACTAATGAAATTAGTATTTAGTAATGAAATGAATTCTTACTTCAATTTTTTTCAACTCAGCCTCCACAGAAGCTTTCTTGCTGTTCTCCCATGCAGAAATGGCTGAAAGCTTCTTGTGAGCCCTGCTCAACATTTTCATTTCAATTAGTATTCAAAAACATTATTAAATAAAGCCAAAGAACAAAAGAACATGATAAACTAATATGAATGCCTAATGCTAAATCAGCAAAAACAAAGCTAGTTTCTAGTAGAAAATTTTCATTTAAAAGACCAAAAGAAGAACAAGATGTTTTCATTTGAAGCAAGTAATGGATGCTCTTACTTGTTTTCTGCTTTTGACTTTTCACTTTCTTCCCATGCTTTGACTAGTGATAGCCTCTTCTCTGTTGCAACTCTTGCAAGCACAGCATCTACAAAGAAAAAACATGTTTCATAATCTGTAATTTGAAGATAATGTTGCATAAAAGAGAAACCAAAATTCACAAAGAAAATCGACATACCTCGGTCAACGGATCCCTCAGATGGTTTCTCTTCAACAAGAGGCTCTGGCAATCACCAAATTAACAACAATAAACATAACAAAAACAATTAACATCAACTTATGAGTTATGATTGTGATTATACTCATGTTTATGAACTAAACTGCATGGTGAAAGTTTAGAAAGTTTGAGCTAAATGAATTCTTTGCTAATAGAAGAATCAATCTCTCTGCTAATAGAAGCTGAAGGGTGCAGAGTAATTTAACTTAAATAGGAAAATTCTAGCAAAAAGTTAACACATAAAAGAACAAGAACCAAAAAATAATCAAATACAATTTCTAATTCTATTTCCAAAAGGGGGAAGGGATATGATAAAATAACAACAACCTATTCTACAGAATTATAACAATTAAAAATTTCAGTGATTTTTATACTTGTTTGGGAAAGAAGAGAAACATAATATCTATAAACACCATGATGCAAGATTTTTGTTTTGGCACTAAAATTTGGAAAAAAAAAAAAAAAAAAAAACCATCAAAATTCAAGGACAAACAACCTTGTAAGTTGAAATTCAGAAGAACAACAGAAAAATAGTCAATTAAAACTTTTTGTAATCACTTACTCACAACCAAACATATATTAATCATTAATAAAATAATAGAAACAAGAATCCTTTTGGAGCATATAATATAATAATAAAAAGGGTAGTATATATAATTATATATCATACTCTCAACTAGAACAAGAGCCTTGGATTCATCAGGCTTGGTATCTGGAATTACAGATTTCTCCTCAGCCACATCCTTAGAAGCTTCATGAACATGTTCTTCATGAGAAGGAGCCTCAGTTGTAGCAGCAGGAGAAGGATCATCAGAAGAAGGTTTTTGTGATTCCACACTAGTTTGAGGTTGCTCTTCTGTCATTTTTCTTTACCAATAAGAGAGCTAAGTTTAGTTTACAAAATTGAATTACATGTAACACAAAACAAAGAAAGCAGTTTCACTTACTAGGGAAGAAGTAGTTCAAACTTGAAAGAGATGATAAAGAGAGAGAGAGAGAGAAATAAGGGGTTCGTTGAGATATTATGGTTGTAGCTGTTAAATGAATAATATGAAGAAGGATTTTTCTTATTTGTTAGGGGGTGTCTTAGTGTTAGGTACAAATTGGCCTCAGAATGAGTTGGCACAGTAACAGATTATGGAGTATGAAAGCAGCTCCACATGCTATCTTCCAATCAAATTATTTATACACACAAAACAACACCAAAATGGATAACCAAACTTCAAAGTTTCAATCACTCTTTTACACATACCCCCTTTCTGCCCTCCATTTTCTTTTTTTTTTTTTTCCCACCTTGTTTCATCATTTTTCTCCTTTGAGTTTCCATGTATGATTCATTGAGATAGGATTAAAACGAAAAATAAAATGGTAATTTGATTGCCATAATTGTTAATACACAAAAATTATATATGATAACTATTTTTAATAAGCAACATAATTTTGAATTAAGGAAAGTATAACTATTAGTGAGACGGAAAGTATAACTATTAGTGAGACAGAAAGTATATTTTTATCGCTGAAGTTTGTCAAAAAATTTTAAAAATATTCTTAACTTTTATTTTATTTTAATTTTATCTTTGAATAAGTTTCGATTTGTATCAAACATACTCCTAATAGTTAAATTTTCAAAAAATTTAGGATCAATTCAGCAATAACATATGACATTTATGTCTAATTTGTTTGTTCTTGTAAAATTATTGTTAAATTTAACGTAAAAAATTAGTCGTAAAGAGTATATTTGATATAAATAAAAAAATTTTGAAATAAAATTTAAATAAAATAAAATTTAAATATATTTTATAAATTTTTGATAAATTTTAAAAATAAAAAATATAGGAGAGAAAAGAAAAAACCGTAGATAACAAAGATGGAATCAATTCTAGTGAGATGAATATGAATATTAGTCTAGTGGAAGGGTTACATAGCTCTAAAAAAAAAAACTCAAACCTAAAGGTTCTCAAACAAAATAATATTTGATAATGAATACTCAATTATATTCGAGATTTTATTTATAAGGGCATCAGTTCTTTTTATTATTTCATTAACAAAGGTTCTCATATTTAATAACTCTTAATAAATGATAACTAAAAAAAGCAATTTTAATTAATCATTAAGTTCAATAATAATAGCCCTAAAATCTGAACCGAAATAGTTAATATAGAAAGAACATCTCCTTAATCAATAAGCCAAGACCCTAAATTATTATGTCCATAATAATATAAATACCTAAATCAAAACATTTCACGCCAATAAACATGCCTTCCTTTTTGTGAGGAAAATATTCTTTAATTTAATCATTTCATAATCTTCCAAATGGGAATATTGGTGGATACTATAAAGTTGAACATAATTCGTTGGCATTATCGTATTAATCAAGGTTTCACCAGGTGTAACAAATTAATGAGTTTAGTTCTAAAGGTTAGTGGTCATGGTCAATAATCTCTAAAAAACCACTCATGTGTTAATTTTATTTTTAAGAGATTAAAATGTTATCTTTAAAAAATACACTTATAATAAATTAAATTGGCCTCTACTTTAGTTAAATAAACATATATAATATGAATTTAATTTAATGCACTAACAATATAAAGTATTTTATACAATTATGTAATCACATTCGTTCTTTTGAGATGTTTAATTTTTTAAAAATTAAATTTACATACGATTAATTAAAGTAAGGGTGAGTACGGATTGGTTTGGTTCGGGTTTATGGTGAAATTAGAACCGAATCTATCAAAATATAATTGGTTTGGTTTGGTTCGGATTTGTATTTTTTTTTGTATATGTACCCGAACCAAACCAAACCGATTAAGAACGGATTGGTTCGGTTCGGATAATTGAGTACCTGATGACTTTGAAATTTATAAAAAAAAACCAAATTTTTATCTTAAAAATTCAACAAGTACAATAAACATGTAACATCAATAGAAATAATCCAAACATTTTAAACACCAAATACATTAAAAATTAAACTCATTAAAATCCAAACATATTAATAATGTATAATCATTGTCTAATAGAAAAGCTATATATATATTTTTTATTTTTTGTTATTTAATTAATATATGATCGGGTTCTCGGATTGGTTCGGGTTCCGCACTCCGAAAATCGATACTCAAACCAATCACTAACAAAAACCATCGGTTTGATTCGAGTTGGACCCGATTACCCGTTAATTTCAGAACAAATTTAATTGATTCGGTTCGGATTCGGACGGGTAATCGGGTACCCGCTACCCGTGTTCACCCCTAAATTAAAGATTCATTTAAGTATTAAACTTAATTTTAGAATATATAGTATATCAAAACGGTGTTAAATTTGTGTGTGGAGTAGCTTCTATTCCATCATGAAAGAGAAAACGGAGAAAGATTCAATAACTTCATAGAGATTCTTTAGAGTTTTCATAATCGTACACAAAACGGAATCTTATTTTGTTTGTGGGACAACCTTAGAAAAACACAGCTCATTATATCTCTCACAATCAATCCCAATCGACTAACATTGGTTTCTTCCTCAACTTGTCCAACCCTTTATTTATTTATATATTTATTTATTAATAATGCTTTTCATAATTTTCTTTTGCTTTCAATGTATTTATCATTTTGAAGACAAATCTTAGCTGGAAGATATAGAAGATTATTATAAGGGTGAGGGTCCTTTTATTGATTATTGCAATAAAGTTGAGGGTGTGATTGTTACTAATTATTATTACTACATCTCTCTTTGAGAAGTAACGAAGGTCCTTTTTATTGTTGAATTATATTTACTGAAAATTATTATAAACATTCCAAGTGTTGATAATAACTGTTTGAAATAATATATACTAGTATTTAAGTGATTTTATAAAGCAACTGAACTCATTATTGCAAATTAATCTTACTAATTACTAATTGATACCATAAACAACAAAATGGAGTGCATACCTCACTTGATAACGGATTTTTAATTTTTGAATAATATTAAATAATTAACTTTTTCAATTAATTTTTAAAATTATTTTATTTATTTTAAATTTAGATTCTAAATTATAAATTATTAACCCTAAATCTTAAATTATAAATTTAAATTTTAAAATTAATTAATTGTTCTGGCCCAACCCAATAAAGACCGGAGATCCATTTTGCGGGTTACCGAGCTGACGGGTCCTTGACCCAGCAAAAATGACCCGATCGTTACTCTACCTCCTGAGAAAGATTTGGACAGTTGACAGAAGCTTTCAGGCGAACGGATCCAAATCAGAGGGCCCAACCGAGTACAAGGTATAAACTAGGAGGGACCTACCCTTTTCTAAAAGTACGTCATCTTTACCCTAATTAATCGCCTCGTCGTACGCACCCTTATTTTGGCATCAAAGTGTCTTTGTAGGTGGCCTCGTCCGCCGATCCACCAACGATCGTAGTAGCACCTTTTCTCGTAAAGCCGCGTCCAAGTCTAAATACCTTCCTCTCTTTAGTAGTTATTTTTGATCCAACACCCAACCGACCTCTCATCCTGACGAGCAACCGAATACTAATATTATTAACTAATTAATATTTGGTTGTTATATTTTCTATTAATTTTTTTATTTATTTAGTGATGAGTGTGCATATCAAATTTCAAATAGGATTGTTTCTCATAGAAGGGTATCTAATCCTGAGAATTATTATGGGAAATGTGTAGAAAAAAGTAGTATCATCAATAGTTTTACTTTATAAATTAAAGCATAATTTATTAATTTTGTTATCATCAATAGTTATCCCATTAGCTTCCACTTTATTAGAGAGTGCAAGCTATATTGGTTAGTCAAAAATATCAGCCATTATTGGGCTTCTCCTTAGTTCTCAGGATCATTCTCGACAATCCAAACTACAGGTACAACAGCATGTCCTCCATTTCTTTATTTATTGTTCATCTAACTTTTAAGTCATGTAATAAAAATATAAAATGTTGGATGCAAGATAAAAGTAATAATATTTTCATAAACAAATAAAATTATATTATTTGTAAAATTCTATTTTTTGTTTCGAGATAATCAGGATAGTCCAACCCAATTATGAATAGTAGAAAAATCGGGTGAACCAACCTAATTTTATTGTGGTCCTCCAATTAAAAAAAAAGAAAAAAAATCGAAGGTACTATTCTTCTTTTTGTTGAAGAAAAAAAAATTAGGAAAATGTATATCTCACACAAGGAAACACAAACCAGAAAAATTAAAGTATCCCTATTAGAAAAAGAACTAGAATTGTATTTATATTTGTAAATGCTATAGATCCAATAGTTAAAAGAGTAAAATATATTTACTATTGCATGAAACAATTAATTTGTGAAATTAAATATAGTTTCAAGTAAATATGAATATGTATGTTAACATGATTATTTTTTAAATTAGATTTTAATAAGTATTATCAATATTATTCTCTCATAACTTGTCATCGCTTTAAAACCTTAAAAGATAAATGTAAAAGAATGTATATGAATCAAGAAAATGATGTCAATTTCACAATTAAGAAAATGTAACAATATTTAATAACATTATGTATTAATTTTTAGGTAATGCTAGGGAGACAAAAAAAAAAAACAGTCAGAACTTGCCTTATTTAGCATTTATTAATTGTCGCAACAATTAATAAATGCTAAATAAGGCAAGTTAATGACTGTTTTTGGCTGATTTTCTTTGGTTACCAAACATTTTCGTAATTTTTCAATATATTACCACTTTAGTTGTAACTTTTATAGACAGAATTTAATAACTATCAGTATAAACTGTTTTACACGTATATTCAATCATATAATGCCACATTAGTAAATATAACTATTTTTTACAGTAATTACATAAATAATCATTTAAAAAAACGGTTATGATTATACTATTATGTAAAATATTTTATACTATTAATACATTAAAATTAAACTCTTTATAAATATTATAAATAGATGGGGACATTGGATTATGGTTAGTGCTAAATAGGTTAGGACAAAAATAGGAAAAGAAGAAAATTGGACTAAGGTTTGGTTGAAGAAACAAAGTACAAAGAACAAAGTGTAGAAATTGATTGGGAGATTGTCACTATTTGAAACTATGTCCCCCCTTTTGTATTGGCCTTTCTTTAAGTTACGACAAAAAAGACCATCGGTTTTCATATTCCATCACTTTGTTGTTACTTTGGAATTGCACATGCCATGCTTCAAGACAGAATATTTGTAATTTGTTTGAAGCTGGCTCTTTCGGAAATGGTAAGGTTTTATTTTTAGCCATTCAGAAATGGTAAGGTAGGATAAAGTATCATTTCAACTATAACTTCATGAGAGCCACTGAGATATCATGAATTCCAAATAAAATAAAATAACATATTGAAAATAAATCAATAATGACATCATCATTCGATGCAGATCCCAGGATATTATTGCACCTTTGTACTAGAAAGGCAGTTTGGTGGTTTGTGTCTATATTTATTTATTTTTGGAAATATTATGGAAATAAAAGAAAGTCAGAATTTATTTTATTTAATGATTAATAAATATTAAATAAGATAAATTTTGATTATTTTTAGTTAATTTATTTTGGTTATCAAATATTTTTAATTTATTTTCAGAGATCTATTGTTGAATTTGTCTTTGAGAAACAAAATAATAGAAAAATAGTAAACATTTTAAGTTACGCACAAAAAAAAAATGGAGAGTGAATGTGTTAGGTAGACAAAAAAAAAGTCAGAACTTGCCTTATTTAGTATTAATTAATTGTCGTAACAATTAATGAATACTAAATAAGGCAAGTTATGATTATTTTTGATTGATTTTCTTTTGTTATCAAACATTTTCGGGTCTAAATTTGTGCATCATGTAGATTTTAGCATAACTTTACATCAACATGTAGTTTCTATTAAAGTAATAGTATTATATTATCTTATTGCATTGTGTACTAAGTTTAAGTTGATGTATTTAATTAAGTCATTCTCTTATAATAATATTACACGTTTACATATGACAAATTTTGTTGAAAGTTAAATGGATAATGATGGCTACTGAAGAATTATTTTGACCTTAGAAACTTGATGAAAACATTATTCATTCAAAATCTCACACATTTTTATGATCATTTTAATTTAGCTTGTCTTGAAAACACAGTTTATCGAGAGATATTCATTGTTTTCAAGAGATGGATGAACATTGCTTTCAATGACAATCTTCATTGTCAAAAAGAAAAATAATAATAATAATAATAAAAATAAAAATAAAAAATTGAAAAAGTAGCTTAAAAGAACATGCACCAGAGCAAATAAAATATACTATTCCAAAAGGTTGCTAGCTAGAGATATTCAGTGCAAGCACAAGAAACAGAAACCAAAAGATAGATTAAGAGTAAGATAAGATGGTAAGAATTAATGAGTGCAACAAAGTTATATTTTTTGTTTGCTTAAAACTTATGACTTCGCTTTAATTTTGTTAGAAACAAAAGACTAAATTAGAGAAATGATTTGTATATTATTGAGTGTGTGTTTAAGTTGTGTGGAATGATACAATACAGAAAGATATTTATAAGGGCTAAGAGAATTGTAATAATAAAGACGTAATATTCTATAATAAATATTCAGATATACTAAATAATTCTAATTGATCCTAATTATATTCTAACAAATTTCCAAGCAAACATTCAAAGTTTTTTTCCTTTTCCCCTTCTTATAACATTTCTTTATCCTCTCTTTAATAATCTTATGAGGATAATAATTTATCTTTTCTTTCAACTGCTATTATAGATAGATGAATAACATTTAATTTGAGAGAAGTGACATAATAAACAAGTGATGACACAAAAGTATAACCACATAATTGAAGAGAATTAATAAACTTGTACAAAGCACATGCCATATTCAATAATTGTATAGCCATTGAAGTAAACATCAACGTGAATTTGTCCCCAAGCAATGGGCAAGGAAAAGGTAAAATGTAGCACGTAAATGAGGTTTGAAGACACTTCATTTTCTCAATTTTCATTGTCACTCCTTATTAATTCCTTTTAGCCAAAACATTTGTTAATCATATATAATATACAACTAAATGTGAATGCATTATTAGACTTTGTGTAAAACTGAAGACAAGAAATTCAAGTCAGAGAAAAATAATTAGGTGTATATAAATGTCCATGTCTCTTGTAACTTGTAAGCTGAAACTTACAAGCATATATGAGCTAGCCCATGTGAGAGTGACTAGAGGGACACCCCCAAATTTGATTAGGAGCATGACCCATTTTTCTTTATTCCTAAAGACCCAAATATTTTACAAAAAAAGGCCCAAATATATTACAAAAAATACTACCCCATAACCTAGCAATGTGTCCCACTCTCCCTCTATCAGATACAAATTTGAGGGCCCAAAAAAGAAAGAAAGAATGTATTACACTATTAATGATCAACATTTTTAAACTTACACAAACGAACAAAAAAAAATTATACAAAAAAATCAGATAACAAATTAACTATCGGTATATCGGTATAAAATATATATTAAAATATAAATAAATAATAATTAGTTTGTTAGTTGATTTTTGGTGTGCATATAATATTTTTATTTTCCTATTTACAGTACACTAAAAACATTTGGTGCAAAATATTAAGGTATAGGAACGCCAGTAATTTTAAAGTAAGAAAGGAATAAAAGAGTGTAGTTATGATAAATAATAACTATTAGATGAAGTAAATCATATAGATATAAGTACATAATAATAAAAGTGAAATGAATAAGGCGAATTTATAAAATTAGAATGATTTAAGTGATTAGTATGGTAAAATCATTCTAAAGACCATTAAAACAAGATAAATATAATATTTATAGTGTTCAACAACAAAATCATGTAATTTTACTTATTGTTTGTTTGAATGTCTGTATATTTTTTAGTTATTAGCTTTTTAGACTATTTTAGTGTGATATATTTTTTGTTTAATTTATACTTATTTTTTATGTATTGTCAAAAGAGATCATTTACAAATTAAATCCTTATTCCCGAACTTTGGATTGAGTCTCTAACAATGATCTAAACAAATAGTACACTAAAAAGTAAAAACTCATATCTCAGATGAATAATAATAATAATAATAATAATAATAATAATAATAATAATAATAATAATAAACATTATTTCTAATTATGCCATTTTATTTTCGTTCAGTTACAAATTACAATACTTACTTCCCACTAGTAAATACTAAATACACATAGGATTGAACATTGATGTACAAAAAGTGATGTATATGAAAATGAAAAGGAATTGAGAGTATATTACCATATTATATGGGTGAATAGTCATCTTCACCGGGAGCAGAAGAAATAGAAGACAAGACAACAAAAGTACCAAACAAGATTGTGACAATGGCAGTGAAGTTAACAAGGAGTGCCTCCGAACCATATTTAGCCACACCTGCTGAACTCTCCAGGAATGTGAGCTTCTCTAAGAACCCAAGAGAAGCTGTCCCAAGTGCAAGCACATACACTATCAGCCCAAACAACACGTGCCATGGGATTGATTGGCTCCTTAGTGATTCACTCCCTCCAGGATAGAAAAACATCACAAACCCAAATATCCACTGCATGCAGGTGTATTAATTAAAGAATAAATCTCATTCTTATCAAGGACAAAATTGGTCTAAAACAAACTTGTCCTCCACCATTATCTAACTTGAAATCTTGAGAAGTTACTTTGTTATAATAGAGATTATACTTCAAAATCATTGTGACAATCAGATCGAACTAAACTATATGATTAATTATTTATTGAGTAAAGTATCATTTTTGTCTTCAACGTTTGGGGTAAATCCTATTTGTGTCCCTAACGTTTAAATAGTCATATTTGTATCCCTAACGTTTGTAAAAGTGATTCAGTGTTATCCTGCCGTCAATTACACATCATGAGCGCTTTAGTTTGAGTTTTAAAAATCTCTTCTTAAAGTTAGAATACAAATGTTTGGGATAGAATCGATGATCTACTCCCAAAAATAGCTCATCAAATGTTGAAACTAATTCCTACAATATTTACATAATTCACTTTTCTAGGGATATAATTGAATCTAAACACAAATAGTGGGTATAATATTAAAATCGAACATATCCAAGCGAGACCTAATTGAGAATGAATACATCCAAGTGAGAATAATTGAAAAATATAATATGATTTGTTAGTATAATTGATAGTAGGATAACATTGAATCACTTTTATAAACGTTAAGGATACAAATAGGACGATCTAAACGTTAGGGACACAAATAGGACTTATCCCAAACGTTGGGGACAAAACCGATACTTTACTCTTATTTATTTAATTTGTCACAGCTTAAGATTGATATCATGTCATTTTGACAAGCCTTATTATAACAAAATTTCTCACTGTGTATTTTTCTTAATGCATGCCAAACTCTTTATATGCATGTAGGTTTAACTGTTTAAGGTTTAATTAGTCTAAGATTTCAATGGTTTTACCTGAATCCCATAAAGGGAAATAACTCCAATGCCAAGCCATGAATGCAAGCTGTACATATTGGCGATGCCACTTTCATTATGATTCTTGAAGGCAGCACAAATTCCAACTATTCCAAGTACTAGTGCAATTGCATGGAGAATAAGATGTATCAACTTCTTAATTTCCTTCTTCAGGGGTAGAGCTTTGTAACTTATGATAGCTACAAGTAACCGAAAAATATAAAGGGAAAAAAATATGAGACCTATAATAATTATGCAAGTTGAAGACAAAATAGAGAATTGTAGAAATAGTTACACATTAGTTCATAAAACGGTATCTTGTGAAAGTATTTTGATTACCTTCACCTCCCATGATTATTAATCCAATTAGCATAAGAACAGGATGGATCTGTATCAAGAAAAAGGAATACGTAAGATTAGGGGTACTTCACTAACTATATATTGACATTTATATATAATAATAGTCACTAATATAAGATATATAAGGGCTTAATATAGATTAGTAACTTCAACTTGTGTAATATTATATGATTATCTTGTGTTATATATAAATGATTGTATTAAAAACTAAACCCAGTCCCAAACCAGTTTAGTTACTAATTCATCAATGTAATGGTAGGAGAAAAAAAATAACAAAAGCATCTAAATAAAGTAGTTTAAGCCTTTAAGGACTAAGGAGTACCCTTTGCCTCATTTATTATTTGATTTGAAACCACATGAATGTGTTAGTATATGGAATTCACACCGAAGAAATCGAAGGATTAAGCATGTGGAGCCTGCAAGCAATGAATTGTTGGGACCCCTTTTTTATGAGGGTTGGGGCCGATAATAAATAGAAAAGATGGAAAAAAAACTTTAAGAGCATTTTTAAAATATTGTTAAAGTAAACAAAAAAATATGTGAAACTTTACAAGATTGAAGTAAATACTAGTATGAAATACTAAGCAAAAACTGAGAAAAATGGTGGTAGATATGTAAAGTGTAAAGTGTAAACTGTCCACAAAATATACAATATTAGTCTCTAATAACTTTAAGGTAATCAATCACTGAAACCATGGAACTCAAACTAAAGGCAATTGTTTAGTGTGTCTTGCTTTTAAGGTTCAAATGCCAAATTCAGTTAAGGTTCATTCAACAGAGGACCAAACGAAACAGAGTAAGAATGAAGAAGAGCCATATATCAATACATCATAGTCCCAAAAATAATAGCAAATAGAGAGTAAAGAGCAAGATGAAACAAGAAACATACATTGAATATGAGATTTTTGTTGGTAGCTTCCCAAGCTAAGCCACCCCTGAAGTGTATGTTCCAAAACAAGACCATGACAATAGCAGCCACTGCTAGAAGGTGAGCCACAAAGGTAAATGGAAGAGCAGAAACTCCCAACCCCATCTTCTTCAATGTTTTCTCCTTTTGTCTCCCAATCTGAGAAGTAAGAACTCAAGTGAAGTAATAACTGATAAGCTTGAGGTGGAGATTGGAAGCACCGATACTATAACTGAAGTTTCTAAACTTACTGACTTCTAGATGCTCGCCACGTAGCTTGTTTTCATTGGAAATTTGAAGCAATTTTGTTTTGGCCTCGTGTCTCTTCTGTGTGCGCTACAATTTTTATTTAGTTTATTGCATTATTTTAGTGGTGTGTATTACTATTTTTTGAAAGCACAAGTTATAAGAACGAAACATTGGAGGAAAAGAAAAATTACTCTGAAGCACGAATACGATCTCTCAATCTTAAGATTTGGATATGCACACACTTGACACATTTTTTTACATGAAGGTGGTGTCTAAAATTAGGTATTGAAAATAATTTTAAAACACAAAATACATGCTTTACTCTTTTTTTTTTTAAGGTCTCAAATTCTCAATACATACTTTTTTTTTAGTACAGTATTTTCAACTTGACACGCTAAGAACTAATTCATCGCGGATTTAAACTATATTTAAGAGTTTGCTGCTAGTCAATCTTTAATACTTATTTAAATTAATGAATAAATTAATTACTCGATTAATTTAAATTAATTCTCAATACATATATATTTTTTTTGTTGCCTATGATATTCGCTAATTTGAGAGGCTACTCTACTTTGATGACTAGAAGCTTTCTTTCATATGAAGTATCCATGTTCTTTTTCTGTTTTTGTAATTGGACTTGTTTTTTACCCAAAAAAGGGCAATAGTACGAAAATGGTCCACTCCAAACAATGGGCCTATACACAGTAGGCCTCAATAATTTTTTAGTATTTTCTTCTTCAAGTTACAAGAATCTTCCTTTTGTTTTTGTTACAAACAAGAATCTTCTTATGATAAATATTTTTAAATATAAGGTCCAACATATGATAGGAGTATTAGGTTGATCCAATCCAAATAGATTTGACCCAATTGTATATGGGCCACAGCAGCTTGGACTATGTTAGGCAAAATGAGCAAAAGATAAACGTTGAGTGTATAAGTGTACTGTGGGTGAGTGTGACTGTTGTCTAAGATTGGGAGTTGTCTCATTTATCTGACAAAAAAAAAAGAGATTAATGTTGAGTTATTTAAGATCCATACCTTCAATCCATATTGACCCAATAAAACAGAAATAGACACGACCAGAAAATAAAAAAAAAAATTAATCAAAGGAGAA
Source organism: Arachis hypogaea (assembly GCF_003086295.3). NCBI lineage: Eukaryota > Viridiplantae > Streptophyta > Magnoliopsida > Fabales > Fabaceae > Arachis > Arachis hypogaea. Next base: position 157,864,715 of record NC_092050.1, read on the forward strand.
AGAAATGAATTGTGGGTCGAGAAAATAATTAGGAAAATGAATTCTTTTCAAGTTTGGTTTTAGAATACTTCTGGTTAAGTCAAGAATTTTATTACTTTAAAATGTGTTTTTTTTTTCCTTTTTATATATCATTTAATTCAAAAGATAAAGTACTTTTAAAATAAAAAAACATTTTCTTTAATTTAAAGTACTTTTTTTAATGTGAAACATAAATAATTTTCGTTTAATGATCTCGATGACAAACCATCGAACTTATTCATAATTCCTCAAGATTTTTTGGCTTTTGGCTAGGTATTTTAATTTTGACAAAGGAAAGTTATTAACCAATAATTCCTTATCTAGAGAATTCAAGAACTTTGCAATAATGCATCTATCCATTTACGATACCTATCATCCTAGAGGAAAAATGGATAAGCACTTGACAACCGATTACACTTGTCAATCTCTGAAGCTTCGATTGATATGATGTCATTGCATGATAAGAACCATGCAAAGCAACACAAACCAAGCAGTGCCATGGAAAGTTGAATTGCCATAGGCGATGACAACTTTACAAGTTCAGCTGTACAACACAACAACAAACTTAAACTAACTGACGTGAAGCTACACACACAGAAGGCGACACTTCACACTTTTAGAGTGTTATTTTCCAATTTGGTAATCTTTTGGGTAATTTGTTTTAAAACATATAATAGAATTATTATAAACTTCAGGATATTACTGGAGAGCCTGATTTACGCAACTCTGATTTTCCTATCTTAGATGTAGTGATAATCTTTTTTTTCGTTTAAATTTAGAAAATAAATCCACACAGTTCCATAACTGATATGCAAGTAATTACTTAGATTATATCTTCTGATATGTTTGTTTTAACTTGGGCACTATAAACATTGTCCTATTATATGATAGAGTATAAGAAATTCATGGCCCATGCGCACAAAATTTCCCTTTGGTCATAACAAATTAAAGTCGACACTCATTAAAGTGTTGGTATGTTATCCTGTCGGCCTCTCCATATCAGAGAAAGTGAAGATGTTTCTGTGAACATGAAAAGCTAATCGAATGTTTATACGATAATAAATACTATTAAATAGGAATACTTAATGTACAAGTTTTGCATTAAAATGCGGTGTAGTGCCTGCTTAGTAGTATTAGTGCTTACGAATTTACTTAGAGCTTTACATGGGCTCTTCTAATTCCCTTTTGTGAATGAATAAATGATGGTGAATGAAAAGCTGATTTAACTTTACCATTTTGTCAACATATTGTCATGATCTGCAAATAGAGGTGAGACAAGAAACTGCTGGTGTTGTAGCCCTCATATATGGTTGCTAAGAATTAAAGACAAACTCATGCTGATGGAGAATGAATTATTAACTTCTTTTAGGTGTAAAGGATACTAAAATAAGGACTTTTACTAAGTACTTGCGAATACTGAATGAAGAAATGGAAGTAAGGTGGTTTTTTATTGATATATTGAAATGACCAATAGACCAGTTTGGTTGACAATGATGTGTTCATGAATGGAGTGGGGAATTGAATTGGTAAGGAAAGCATAGAAGCTGACTGCACTGGAGCAGCACGGAAGCTGAAAGGCTATCATTAATGATTGATGGGTTCGGAACTTTACTCTATATGCTGGCCAAGGAATTTGGTGGAAGCTACGGTGTACAGATGTTTTCTCTTTAGTCATTAAATTGTACTACCTATTTGCATCATTGCATGCATGTGGTTCACTTTGAGCTGATTGTGACAGGAAAAAAAGGCCCCAGGGGACACTTATTAGCACAGATCACACAACACATTCATTTACTTACGCTACGGAATACCATGTTGTCCCTCAAATTGAGAAATATGGCACATTATGACATTATTATCAACCTATGTAAGAGTAGAAATTGTTCTATTCATTGTAGTACTCATAATTCTCATATAAGAAGTCACTGCGGACTTCACATTTTACGGAATTCAATGTAACTAACTAACCTTAATAAAAGAAGCCATCATTCCAAGTTCCAACTATACTCCTATACGGCTATACCCACCGAATTTAATTTTACACGTGGTTAATATTTGAGTAATTTTTTTTCTTGTTCAAACTTTTTTGCCTTACTATGATTACTAATATTTTTCTTATATATTTAGACCAATTTTCTCTTAATATATTAACTATAAGATATAGATTAGTGCAAATTTATTAATTTTCCCCTACTAAGATATAAAATAGATCTATTTCCCTTTTAGTTTTGACATTTTGTTCTGCAAGTTTGTTAAGAATATTAAATATTCTATGAGGAAGTATATGGAGCTAATGGAATATTTGTACAATGTGTACAATAGAGGTTTAGGGATGTCCGATTCAGTATTAGAGATATAATCATTAGTGTTACCTTTTCCCATCAGCTGAAGCTTTTGGAATGAGTGGTATCATGACATGGTATCATGAGTAGTACCCGGATGGTTATTCTGATAGTATGGGTGATGTTCATTTTTTAACTCAATAACCCATTGTACACATTGTACAAATATTCTATTGGCTCCCTAGTAGGACTCATATTCTATATATGTTTCTTATTTTAAGTATTTACTCACTATTAAATAATAAATATTTGGGTCTATCTATTTCAATGGAAAAATAATTGAACTTACATCAAGAGAGATACAGTTCATTATGTTTTTGCATTTGAAAAGATACGCCTGAGAAAATAAAGTTGTATGGGTCAATCTTGTGATTTTATTTTGTCTCGCTCCCTCAGATGACCCCTTCCATTTTCTTTAAAGTAAAAAACAAAAGCTAAAACCAAAAAAGTGAACCATACATTTCAGAAACGTTCCTTTATTTATTTCCTTAGTCCCTTTAGTCTTCCGAAGAAGCTTTTAGTATCAAATTAACTTCTATTAAGTTTGCTAACGATACAAGTTCAGTATAGCATCTAGTACTAGTAACTAAGCCAATAAATCAGAAGGAAGGGATTTGACAAGAGCATACCGACATTTCATTCCAGTTGGTAACTGAATCTGTCAGAAACGTACTTTCAGGTTTCAAATCAACTAGCCAACTCACCAATGACGTGTCACTGGGACTCCTAGGAATCAAACACTGTCAGTCTTCCATAAATCCAAAGTGCAATATTTTATTCAATCATTCAGAAAATCATGTTCAGGTCATGGAGCAAGAAGAACAAAATAAAAGCTGTATTCAAACTGCAATTTCAGGCAACTCAGGTAACACTCACTGAGGCATAACAAAGTTTTTATGCCATCTTATGCTAAATCTAAAAATGGGGTTTGTCCCAGCTTTTACTCAAAACATATTTACCAGGAAGTTTGAAAGATACTGTGGATCCCGTAGATGGTTAAGGAGTATAAAAGCTAACATATACTGGGCATGTCATGCCTATGAACAGATTCTGTATACAGTATCTTACCTTGTTCTCTTCTCCTTTCTATCAGGTGCCAAAGATGAAAAAGCCGGCACTGATGATAGCTTTGGTTCCAGATGGTGCTGGGAAGCCAACAGTTAAACTAGAGAAAGTTGCTATCCAGGGTGGATCCTGTTTATGGGATAAACCAATTTTTGAAACAGTTAAATTCGTTAGAGACACAAAATCAGGAAAACTACATGAAAAAATCTATCATTTCATCGTTTCAACTGTAAGCTGTAGACTTGTAATTGCATACTATATAGTCTACCGGACTAGGATGTCGAATGGAGGGTCTAACCTTAAACCTCCCCTGCAGGGATCTTCAAAGTCTGGATTTCTTGGAGAAGCCTCAGTTGACTTCGCTGATTTTGCTGCAGAAACTGAGCCACTGACTATATCTCTACCCTTGAAGTTTGCCAATTCAGGAGCGATTCTACATGTTAGTACCTTCTGTCTCACTCCCTTACTCGTTTATTCTCTCTCAACATGCACACATTATTCATTCTCTTAATGTTGGCATCTATCTATTCAAGAATCTAATCTTCGGGGGAGATTTTAACATTAAGTCATTAACAGCCTATATAATACCATCATATTGCAAAACATAATACCTCACATAATTGTTGAGACAGGTGACGATTCAGAATATTGAAGGATATACAGATCAAAGGTGAAAAACCAATCAACAATTCCAGTGAAAATAATCTGTTTTAAGTTTATTTATTTTGCTTTCTTGATTTTATATCTGATGTGCTTGCTCACTTTTCACCTCAGTTTCAGAAATGGAGTAGACGGTGGAGGTGGAAGCTTGAAACACCAGCAGAGCAATTGCAGTACAGATGACAGTTCCTATAATGCTGAAGTATGACCTCTTTCTCATATGAGATGAATATATATATATATATATATATATTCGTCATTTTATAGCCAGCACTTTCTATTCAACAAAGTTGAAAATTTTCTAAACAAAAACTATTTAGGAGGATTAGTTAAGAAAATAAATAATGTATATGTTTAAAGTAATAAAAGTATTATTAGCATTTTGCATTATGGGAACTCAGCAAAATGTCACCTTTGAATAATCCAATGGCATCACTCTTGTGCTAACTTCATGGCAGGATTCTTCTAGGCTATTACTATTACCACCGCCCATCAGAACGACTTCAATGCCATCAAATGGAAGAGTTGAAGTCCCTGCCTCAGAAACCCATAGGCATAGGAGGTCAAACACAGAGGTGTCAACTGGTTCAGCGTCAGATGGGAATTTGGGTGACTGGACTAACAGCTTGGAAGATAATCTTCCCAGAGAAAGATTGCTAATAGGGCCTCCTGATAGTACCACTGAAAACCTCAAGACAGAAATTGCTTCTCTAAAGAGACAAGTAGAAGTATCAGAACAAGAGCATCAATCACTTCAGAAGCAGTTAGAGAAAGAAAGCATTCGGGGACAAAATATGGCAAGACAGATAATCCTCCTAAGAGAGGAGAGAAATATGCTCAAAACAAAATATGAGCAGCTCAATTCCCAGCAGAACCTTGATAATGAGAACAAAGCCTCAAAATCCTTGCCGTCTGAGATTGAAGATACTAGGCTTCAGTTAGAAGCATTAAAGGAAGAGCTTATACATGAAAAATCTTTTAGTGCCAGTCTTCGCTCACAGCTCCAGAAGACACAAGATTCAAACTCTGAACTGCTTTCGGCAGTGAGGGAGCTTGAAGCAGTGCTGGAACTAAAGAATAAGGAAATCTTGGACCAGATTGACAAGCACAGTGATTGGACAGAAATAGACCTCTTGAGGCAGAAAATTGCAGATCAGAATCGTGAAATCGACACTTATAGTCAGCAACTTGATGAGTTAAACGAGCATATAGAAGTGCTCACTTCGGACTACGAGCTATTGAAGAGGGAAAACCTGGATATCTGTTTGAGATTAAAGAAAGTAGAAGCACAACATAAGATGTTACAAAATAAACATTCAGCTTCGTTGACTGCCATAGAACAACTTGAATCACAGGTAGAGATATTAGAAGAAAAGATAAAGAATCGGGAAGAGGAATTTTCAGAGTCTTTGGTCTACATCAATGAGCTTGAAAATCAAGTCAATAATTTGGAGAGAGAACTGCAAACACAGGCAGACAAGTTTGAAGAAGATCTCCATTCTTTGAAATGTGCGAAGATTGAGCAAGAAGAACAGGCCATGAAAGCTGAGGAGGCCTTGAGAATGATGACACGCAATAATGCTCTCATATCTGAGCGTTTTCAGGATGAATTTCGAAGGCTTTCAGTTGAAATGGCATCGAAAGTAGAAGAAAATGAAAAGATGATCGTTAAAGCCAATGCAGAAGCTGATGAATTGCAGAAGCAGAACAAACTTATGGAAGAAACACTCCAGAAATGCAATCAAGAGCTCAGGCTAATTACAAACCAGAACGATTTGAAACTGCAAGAGCTCTTGAACCAAATAAACTCAAAAGAAAAAACAGTAGAGATGTTGACACAAGAACTTGAGGGTAAATCTAAACAACTTGAAAATGTGCAAAGCCAAAAGGATGAAAAGGATCACGCATTATCAAAGCAAATTCAGGTTCTTAGGATTGAAATTAAGAAGCTGATGGTAGAAAAGCACGCATTTTCTAAAGCAAAGCCAACAGAGCAAATGACCGAGGTGGTATTGCAAGGGAACCAAGATGTGGATAAGATACTTGGTACCCTGATGACAGAAGTGGAAATCTTGAAGAACCATCACAATGAATTGACAAATATCCTGCAGAAAGAACATGCTGAGAAAGAAAATATGTGCAAAACAATATCTCAACTAGAAGGAGAGCTTAAGAAGAAAGAAGCAGAATTAAGCATTATGGAAAAGAAGCAGAGGAATAACAAAAGACAACCAGCAGCAGCAAACATGAATATGACTCCAAGAGACAGCGAGCGTTGTGGTGCATCTCCTTCCAATGAGGAACAGCTGAAGACATCAAATTCAGAATGGCACAAGGTATGTCCAGCTTCAATTCTTGAAATCATAAAGAACATAAGTTTCTATCACATATTAGGGCATGCATGCTTCAATACACACACTGTTAGACTTGATGCTAAATATTTACTGTGTTGTTATATATGAACACAAGGGCATGGATGCTGGAAATACTGCTGATGGGTTGGAAGAAAAAGGAATAGGCAATTTGGCTGAGAAAAAAGTTTGCCAAGCACTGCACAGAAGGTAAAAATCGAATTCATTTCTGTCCATCTAAACTCCAGGTTCTCTTGAACACATCCATGAACTTCAATATATTCATTAAAATTGAAAAACAAAAAAACTGCAGCTTGGGATGAAGAAATCAAATTTCTATTTATGTTGCACATCATCCAGGAACTAATTGTTGCTTTCTTTTGCCTCCATTTTACTCTGACAGTGATGCGAAAACTTGCTTGGCAAATGAGGTGATTCTCTTCAATCATGATCATAGTGGTCGGTGCCACACAAATGAATTATTGAATGAAGTGGCACTCCTAAAGGAAAGGAATAAATATATGGAAAATGAGCTGAAAGAATTAGAAGAAAGGTATTCGGATATTAGTCTAAAATTTGCAGAGGTAGAGGGAGAAAGACAACAACTTGTTATGGCTCTACGTAGTATCAAGAATGGTAAGAACTTGAATTCTTAACAGGTGTTGTTACATAATCACATTATAAAGCATACAAGGGCCATGAAGGAGGCAACAGGATATCTTAATCACAATGGGTTCTACTAGAGGTTTGAGACCTTTATAATGTATGTCAACCAAAACTGTCACTTGATCAGAAATATCATTTCCAGTATTTCTCCTCAAACGATACATGGACAATGTGGTTTGGGATGTTGCTTCATATGCCTATGTAGCAAATGTATGTCATCAGTTTGATCATTTTGGCATATAAATATGAGAACAATACACAGACAAATGAAAAATGATGTTCAGAGGAAAACTTTTGGTTGAATAAAAGAGAAAAAACAACTCAAAAGCTATTGCCTATTGAATCCAGAAAACCATCATCTTAGCTGGTACTGGTGCTTTTCAGAAGTTATTGTAATAAGCAAATTTTGGGAGTTCCTATTTGTATGTTTGATGTAATTAAAACAATGTCTTGTATCATGGCAAAAGCTAGCTTTAAAACGCAATTTTTTTTTCAGGGGGGAAAGGGTGGTATTTTTCACAGGTTATGTTCCTATGAATTATGCAGCTTTCCCATTTTAAGATGCGACTACCATTAAATTTATGAACGCACTGACATTGAATTGATGAATTTATTTCCATCACTTGAAACCTGCATACTTCAACTAACATTCATATAAATCAGAAACTGCCATAGTCATTGACTATGAGAATCTGTGAAGTGGTACAGCAGCAAAATAAAGACGATGTATACCTAGTCCTGAAAGCATCTTTTTTTTTTTAAGGAAAACAACCTTAGTGTATGAAACTTTCTATTGTGCAAGAATTTCATTGTAATTAACGTTTCAAAGCAAAAAACCTTTCAAAGGTTATACCCATCAAATGTATAATAGTAAATCTCCATTCGTTACTTCAATGATAGATTATTGTGCCCGATACCGTGACTGATCTCTATCACTCCAGACCAGCTTAGTTTGGCTTCCACTTCCTTTCCTCCCAAAAGTAAGTGTCTGCAGTGACCAAATGTCGATGAATAATAGAACAGAAGCGTAGTATGGATATCAAATACTAAGCTAAACTTATAAAGGACACAATTGTAACTTGCAGGCATCTTAATTTTTAAGCAATTAGCATTATTGCTGAAATGAAGATGGCGACATAAAGTTATAAATATCTACCGTTCTGGACGAAGACTATCCCCCGTGAAAACATCACACCCACAGTGTTACATTATTTTATGCATTCATTAACATGCTTGGTGTAAGGCAAAACCCATAAACAAAATCGTATTTAGAACTCTACTTTTCCCGCCACTTTTTTCCATAGAGCAGTTAAATATATTATATACAATTCGAGTATTGTCAGTTTACTAGTCTACCCCACATAACAGAAAACTCTTAACAGAAAGAGAAAGACACTATCCTGTTGGACTTACCTTGGTTGATATCTTATCATTTGGAGTATGTGAGGGTAGCGAAGCAGAATATTTTCCTCTCTTGACTGGTTCTGAAGATTGCCCAGATTGCTTCTGCCTTTTCTGTTGAATGTTTCCGAGAGTCTCACCGGATTGGTACTTGAACAACTCAATTATTGAAGGACTTCTCTTAGAAACGGTGGACGTGTTCCCTGAGTACCCAAAACAAGGAGCAGATTTCCCACTTGAAAACGATTTTTGACGCAATTTGCTCTTCTCTTTAAACCTGTTCATAAATTCTGTTGTCCAAGGTGAATTCACTGGATTAGTTGACCAGCGTGCGCGTGAAAGTGGAGTTCTCCCCAAATGTGACATTTCCTCCTGGAAGGGTAATCTTTGTAGGTTTCCCATAGATGTCTGAGCTAAACCCTCTTCGAGAATGTTTTGACCATGCTTGAAACCAAGAGGTAGTACATCTTTCCCAAAATCTGGTTCAGCATAGTTATCAACTTCCTGTGGTGTATTTTTTGAAGATCTACATGCCATTGATGGGTTGCCTTCAGGGTGAAAGTTATCATCGAATGACAATCTCCTTGCAATTTTGTTCTTTCTTATGTGATCTTTCTCGGTTTCAATCGTCAAACTTGGGAACTTCATGAAATCCGAAACAGAGAAGTCTTTATCTAATAAGGGAAAATCAGTGAAGTTAACCACCTCACCTCTAATGTCTTCATGCATCTTCTTAGAATCACTTGGTTTATGCCAATTCAGTTTTGTGCTGATCGTTGCAGTGTCCAGCATATCATTTTGAGCAAACTCTCTATTTTTTAAAGTTGAATGGGGCTGTTCCACCTGCAGTTCTTCATCTTTGAAGTTCCATAGATCACACGAAGACTGGGGAAAGCTGGCAGGGTTTCTCATTGTAGTCATGCTGGATCTTTGCTTTGGCTCGAAAAATTCTCCCATAGGTAAACTAGCCTCTGCCAACTCACTGGATCTCCCAGCATCTTTTGGCATACCAAGATCACAGAATTTTGGCATAGCAGAGGAATCCGGAACAGCCTCAACTACTGGATTTAATGTGTTGAATTGCAACAACTCCTCAAGACGTAGTTCATCCATCTGGTGACTACTTGCATGAGTTTTCCTTTTTCTTTGATTGTCAACTTGACGATATAGAGAACACTTATCTGAGTCTGGTTCTGATGACACCGAAGAGGAGCAGTCTGTCATTATGGATTTTGAATCCTCCCGCTCTCCATATTTACAGAAAACACTGAACAGAGAAATACTTTCTTCTGGAACGTTGTACTTTTCTAAAACATGCATCCTTTGTTCATGTGACCAACTAAGAAACTCATTGAGCGTGACCCCTGAAGATAGTATACAGTGTGCCGTTAAAGGATTTACTCCAGGAAATTGTGTAAGAAATGATTCTGCAAGAGTTACTGACTCAGTCATTTTAGGATACAGACCCATTTTCGATTTGGTGACACTCTTAATGCAGCTTATTATAACTTCGGTTGTCAATTCTGGTGAGTAAGAGAAGAAGATCTGTAAATCAATTCCCAAGCTTGATGCTGCAGCATAAAGTGCATCTGAGAATTCCATTACAGTTGAAAGGAAGTTATATTCTCCCTCAAAGACCTGAAAAGATAAGAAAACATATGAAAACACTAGTAGATAAAGTATGAAGCTCAACTAACAAGCACCACAACAACGACTCTCCTATTTTAAGGATCATGTTTATATCATATAAAATGCAGATTCGGCAATTTAATTTTGCCTGTTCCCTCGTGTTAACTGCCTACTGTCTTCCAAGCATAAAATTCCCCCTTCTACACGAGGTGTATATTAGATTGTCTGCTCATTGAGATGCTGTTCTTCTAAATTGTCTATAGGAAGGTCCTAAAATGGGAAAGCTGAGGCTGAGATAGGAAATTAAAATTTCGCCCAAAAGGCTTCACAAGTAACCCCTAAAGAAAGCATCTGATTAACAAGTCATCGACAAGCAATTGATCACCTTCGAACTTACTCGATATTGCAGTATTTTGTGGAAGTTGAGCCAGAAATAAATATTAATACGCACGTATATAAGTATAGTACAACTTATAAAAGTGAAATTACCAAAAAGCAGCCGCGGAAGTAAAAACTCAGCATTGTCAGAACATCTGCTGCAATATTCTCAATATATAAATGCAAGCTTGAAGATGCTTCAGTGACTGGTGTTGCTTTCATCGCAAGATTTGTACTATCGTACCATGCCAAGCAAATTGCAGAACTTAGTATGATATCTACAGGTAAATCCAAATCACGTTCAACAACTTGAATTCCTCCTTTCTCCATCCCAAGAATTACTTGGTAAGAGCTTCTTCTAGAGAATATCATTTCCTTATCTACGTTTTGAGTATTCACAATAATAACTGATCCGGTAAAAAGCTCCATGCCTTGATGACCATGGTCAGTTTTCAATGCAGCTATTAGTGGCACAAAATCATCTGCTTCAGCTGCAACACGTGAAAATTCTATGTTGGCAGGTGTAAATTCTGGAACCCGAGCATTAGCATCTGTAGACTCTACTGCAAAATTACATTCCCGGCTAATAGTTGCTTTTTGAGGGTTTAAGAAGTAATCAAGACTGCTGATCTCTGACACAGACTTAAATAACCTAGAAGCCCTCTCAGCACCTTTTTCAGGTAATGGCTCTTGACTCTCTTTTGTAGAAGATCCACGTTCCAGTTGTTTGACTGAAGCAAATTCTGTAAGACTAATGTCAAGCAGAGACATATTATCAGAAAGCAACTTCTGCAACTCTTCACTTTGATTATTGTCATGATCATCTGTAGTATCCTCAGATAAAACAAGATCAAATACCGATTTTCCATCCTCACAAAATTTCTCTATGAAACCTTGGTTCTTCAGATCTATCTTGGCCCATATGTTCTGATGCCAACTAGAAATTTTGTAATTGCATTCATCTTCCTCTAGTAGATCCCAGTTTAAGTATATTCCATCAGATGCAGATAGGGGACGGGTCTTCAAGTTGGAAAAAAGTTCTTGAATGATATCATGCAGAGCTATAAGCTTTTTGTAATCAGAGATAACAGGTACAGGCAATGATTTGAATTTGTCATCCATTAGTGCCATCTCATTGCTGACAATCAATTCATCAAAATTCTTTAAGTTAAACTCTTTCTCGAACATCCAGTTAGTTGATTCTAGAATATCTGATGATGATTTGTGATAGAAGGCTTCAATGGTTTGAGTGAAATCCTCATCAAGGAACACAAATTCTTGAAACGTTACTAGATTCATGAACAAATTTAAATCGGCCTGAGATGTACCCTCCAGGGAACCAAAATATTCAGTTTCCAACATGTTTATAAGATCACTCTCTGGTGACATGGGTGATAACACCAGGCTTTGCTTTGATGTGCACTCATCAGAGAAAAGTTTCACCATATTATAACTCATAGATTTGTCATCCGTGATGGATTGGCACTCTTCATCAAAATTAAGAGATTTGGTGAAATCAAAGTACGTGCCAAGAATTTCTATCAGAGATAAGCACGAGGGAATTCCCAAACTTTCTTCGTCCACTTCTAAATTCAGAAACATGTTTTGGCCTGAGTGCGAAGGGTGACGAGCAGAAATGTTATCTTCAAAAGAATATGCATCCTCCACTTTTAGGTACTCTGAAATAGCATTTTCAGCACGAGGTACTGCTTCTAGAGCCTCGTAAGGAAACTGCATTGATGGCTCAGGCTTGAACATTTCCTGTTCAGAAAACAGAACAAGTAATTCTCTGTGAATTTCAAAGATGCGCATATGAACAGTTAAAATCTTCGTTAATGAATGTCATTTTCCCTAAATGTCTATGGTCTGTAAAACGGTGAAGGTTGGACTATAAACTTCTGTTGTACTATAAAAATCATACCAAATGAGACAATACTTTTACCCAAATGAATCGGATATTATTTAATTTTGACTGAGTATGTAAAGTAAATTCAAGCTTACAAAAAGAAAATAACATAAATATTCTAAACACAACTTACAGACTAATTTCATGAAGATGTTTTATAGTTCAAAATACAAAGTGATTATGTAAGCGTGCTGCACGTATAGTGTTGTTACCAGGCAATTTTCAACCTCCGGCATTTGATCCAGCATTTGCACCCACTCCCTCTCAGTGAAGCAACCAGTGTTCTTTAAAATCCAAAGAGAAAATAAACAAATAGGGATGTAATCCGAAATACATAACAAATTACAACAACAAATATTAAAAATAAGCATCTCTCACCAATAGTGCATCTAGCTCAGGTGTTTCGAATTGAATCACTTTGTACGCGTTCGTGCTCTTATCACTACAATCAATTCTTTTAGTCTCCTATGAACAATAACACTAAGACTTTAGCCATAAACCAAAAATAAAAGGAAAAAGAAACGAAGAGAACAAGAATCACGTAGCTACCTTCGGAAATTCAGTATCAGCTTCGGAGCAAACATTTCTACAGCTCTGGCGTCCATCCTCTTCAAATGACGTCTCAGCTTCTTGCTGAAGAGCAATCAAATCATTCAAAAAGCACAATCACTTAGAAATGCACATAAATATAGTTTCAGAGCAAAAACTATGGTACTGATGATATAATCCACACAAGGCGCAAGATGTTCACTATTGCTCATCAAACTCATGCAGATGTAAACAAGCTTCTAAGCTTCAGAGGCTCAACTCACCTGGGGATTCCGATCTTCATAGCTTCCGCAGCTGAATGACGAGGAGCGATCTCGATCTCGAGGTGGAGACGGAACAGCAGCTGGATCTTTGAGATCGAGAAGTTCGAGATGGATTTTGTGAGGTAGCACGGAGGAGAGGAAGGTGGAGAGAGCGCCGGCGATCGCCAGTGGTTCAATGTGGTGGGAGACAGGGAGCGTGGAGTCAAATCGCAGGATGTGCACGGCAGATGTAGGCGGCGCGTGGAGGCGAGGGACGGGGAGGTGGAGGAACCGTTGCGACGGAGGGAGAGCGAAGTAGTCGTTGTTCAGAAAGCGAGTTCGCATTATTCCGGCGAAGAAGAATAACGGATTTTGAAATTGAATTGAATTTCGCGCTTTAAATTTGGTATTTATAGCACATAGCATTCGGACCTTGGAGCATCTAATCAATTCGGGTACGAATGTCAATATTCGCTCCTCTGGCCCAAATTGAATCTGAAGTTCGTTGGTTCTATTCTATGTCTAATAGACCAAAATGTGAGTTGTTTTTGTCAATAAATATGTGTAATATTTCATGACCAAAAAACAAAATGTGTGTAGTATATTAATATCAAATGAAAGTTTTTTTTATCTAACTTTAATTGGTTTAATTCATTATTTTTTTATTTAAGCAAATGCGAGTTCCAATCTCATGTATAGAACAATCCATTAGTCGGCGACAAAAGAAAATTGGGGATTCTTTTTGTAAATGGTAGAATATTGTCTTATAAAATTAAAAAAGAGGTTTATTGATTATATTTTATTATAATTTTTTGTCTTTCTTCGATAATTAATTAAATATTCTCAAAAAAATCAAATAAAATATATAATAAATAGTTTAGAAGTACAAATATTTGATGCTTATAAAAGAATAATATTTTTTTAATTTTCATTATATTTTTAAATGTTTTAAAAATATTATTATTTTAATCTTTTAAATATAATTTTATCAACATAACATTTTTTTCGACACATTTTTAGTAGGTTAACGACAATTATATTTTGATATTAGAAGTTTAGAACTGTATAACTATTACTAAAATTATAAAAATATTACATTATTATATGTAAATTAATTTATGTATAAATATATCTATTATTTTTAATTAATTTTGATTGTATACACGTATATGATAATTGCTATCGAAAGCTTTGAGAAATGAGATTATTCGAACAATTTACGTGTGCGTGTCCCTGTGCTTAGATTTGATGATTCGTTAGCCTTCTAAATATAGCACGATGCCAACTTTAGCAGGTAACGTTATCCAATGTTCTCTCTTCTTTATCACAAAAATACATTAACAAATGATTATTGCATATCCAATACGAAAGCAACAGTGTTATTCCTAAGCCACGTGCACTAACTATCCAACACGTGTACATGCAAATGGACGCGTGGTTGTGTCACACGTGTCCTCAAATTTCACATGCCAAGTGCCCACGTCCATGCAAATGTGGCAGAACAGGGTAACATGTCTTCCTCTATATACTGTTTTGAGAACCATGTTTTGTCAATTGAAGTAAGAAGTAACTTCCTTCTTCGGTTATCACAAATCTTTTTCCTCTCTTTTAATCATGGATTCTAGACAAGTCCAAAGTCATGACTACGATGAACATCACAATCATCCACATGGCCATGATGTTGGCATTGGCATACATCAAGGTATAGTATGTAGAAATCTCATTTACTTTTGATTCATTTATAATGTTTCTTTTAATAGATATGTGAATGCTTTATATTTGTTGTTCTGTCCTTGATTTTAGTTCTTCATGGTTCAGATGAGCACCAACATGACCATGAGAAGAAGTCTGTTGTTAAGAAAGTGAAGGCAAAGGCCAAGAAAATCAAGGACAAAGTCACCAAGCATGGTCATCATGACAATGAACATGATCATGATCAGTATCACTATGAAGGTCAACATATCCCTGATGATCATGATTTGGATGAGGAAGATGATGAAGATGAAGAAATGATTGAAGACCCTGAAGTCCATGGTGCACCAAGTATGTTGTTGTACTAGTACATTTCATTTATTTGTGTCTTGTGCCCTTTAATTTATTGATCCAATCAAACAGAAACTGAAATTCTCAAGAAAAATTTCAGCATGATAGAAGAACTTAGCCCTGTTTATAACTGACTACCTTCTATAACAAAAATGTTTTTGCTTGTCTCTATATTTGTTTTAATGATAAAAGAAAATATTTGTTTTAAGTTGATTTAGATCATCACATCATTTATATGCTTTATTGTTCTGCAGTTTATGATAGTACTGCTTTTAGAAGTGCTGTACCAGGGAAAACACAATACTTGGCAAGTCCTAATGTTAATTTAGGAGGTACATCAGTTATGGGAGTAGAACCCCATCATCACCAGCCAAGAGTTGTGGTTGTTTCTTCAACTGCTGAACCTGATCAAAGCAGAGTCACTGATCCAAGTAAAACATTTGCTGGGGTTGGAGAAGACGAGGCAATGCATCATAAGGTTAATTTGGAGAGACCAATGGGATTGGAGGAAGATCCTCATGCGCCACGTAGTAGTCCTCTATCACATGCTCATGCCAATTACCAAACCAAAGTCACTGATCCTACTGGAGCAGGTAAGTAGAAAAAAATTAATATAGTCACACTATAATGGAATGCCTGTGATATTTATGTATTTGTTTGATACAACATTTTCAAAAGTTGAATAGGTGAGACAAACTTTAGGAACTAAATTGATTGTTACATAGCATTCAAGGAACAAGTTTATGTAACATGTTAGTACCAAACTATCGAGTTATTGTTTTGGTGTGGTTTTGGCTTATAGGTGGTGGAGAAATTGATATCACCCCAGTTGAGAGATCATTGGAAAGAATGAATATCCAAAATGAGCCAAGAGCTGACCAAGAATCCAAGGTTCTTCCAACTATTTCAGAGACTCAATATCCTTCTCATCTTGGTGGGCTTGGCCACTACAACCACCGATTTTCACCTGAGCTTTCAACAGCAACCAAAACTCCATTCCCAACAGCTGATAAAAGCCATTATCAGCACTTGCCACACTTGTCAGGCGAAATCAAAACTCAATACCCGTCTGCTGGAAGCCATGATCAATTCGTGCCGGAATTTTCTCACACACACTGCCCTCCAATTAAAAGCCATGACCAAAACTTGACACAAGAGTCAACAGTTCAGTATCCTTCTACTGAAAGCCATAATCAGTTTTCAGCAGAAACAATTCCTAGAAGTTCTAATATATATGAACAAAATCCTCTGCAAGAACCAGCTTCCGACACCACCAAGGCAAGATTTGAAGAACAAACGCAACCACCTTATAAAGCAATGGAGAAACCATCAAGTCAAAGCAGTTACACTGACAAAATCTCTTCAGCTACTTCAGCTATAGCTGATAAAGCCATCACTGCTAAAAATGCTGTGGCCTCCAAGCTTGGATATGGTGAAAAAGATGATAAAACAAAGTGCCATGAAGAAAACATAAGCAGTGATAAACCATCGAACCAGA
This sequence comes from Arachis hypogaea, assembly GCF_003086295.3. Classification (NCBI taxonomy): domain Eukaryota; kingdom Viridiplantae; phylum Streptophyta; class Magnoliopsida; order Fabales; family Fabaceae; genus Arachis; species Arachis hypogaea. Next base: position 157,881,463 of record NC_092050.1, read on the forward strand.
GCAGTTACACTGAGAAAATATCGTCCGCAACTTCAGCAATAGCCGATAAAGCTGTGTCAGCTAAGAACACAGTAGCTTCGAAACTAGGTTATGGCGACAAAGGTGACAGCCACGAAGAGACACAAGGAGAGAATGCTGCTGCTACTTCCACAACAGAATATGGGAAGAGAATAGCACAGTCCTTGACAGATAAACTTGCACCGGTTTATGGAAAGGTTGCTGGTGTAGGAAGTGCAGTGAAATCAAAGGTTCCTGGAACCTCAACTGGCAGTGAAAACGATAGAGGAGTGTCAGTGAAGGACTATTTTGCAGAGAAGTTGAGGCCTGGGGATGAAGACAGAGCTCTATCTGAGGTTATATCAGAGACTCTGCATCATAAGAGGAACAAAGAAGAGGAAAATGTAGTTCACAAGAGAGGAGAAGAGGAGGAGGAGGAGCATGAGAGAAGGAAGAAGATACCAATGGGGAAGGTGACAGAGTCTGAAGAAGTGAAGAGAAGGTTGGGGGTTGGAAATGAAGAGACAGAGAGGTATGAAGAGAGCTATGTAAATAGTCCTGGGAAGAGTGTGGTTGATAAGGTTAAGGATGTGGTTTTTGGTTCTTGGTTTACCAAACCGGATGAAAATCAACCGTCAGAAGGTTAGACCGTTAGAGTTGTCGTTTTTCTAATTTATGTTCTTTAAACTTTAAAGAATAAATATGAAGAGTAACATGTAGGTGTCTAAATTTTGGCTAATCTATTTTTATGGTAAATTTTAAATTATTTTAAAACTTATTTATTTTATATTTTTGAATTAAATATTATTTTTTATATTTTGTTTGGAAATTTAAGCACTGTTTTATAGATACCGTAGCAATAATCTAATTCTAATGTGTGTATTGGTTTCAGGTGGGGAACAGGTCCCCAAGAACTCTGGTGCTGTGGACGTGGATCAGGCGGTGAACCAAGCCGCGGATGCAAGACGACTCCATGAGTCATGTAATTGAGAAATTAGATTCCTGTGATTTGTAGTTTGTACGTGTGTGAATGTGTGTGTCTGTCTATCTGTTTCTGTACATGTGAATCATGTGATGTTGTATTATCGGACAAAGGGTCTTATTGTACTATTGTTATTACCAAAATTAAGCAATACTTGTGATTTTGGCATTTTGCATCCATCACAGATTCACTGTATTGCTTTTTTGGGATTGTGCATTATCAAAAGATGTTAGTATGTTACATGTAAATATTTATAGGTGGATATTACTATGAAGATTTTATAATTATTTTTATATGATTGTCTTTATATAAAGATGTTATAATTATTTTTATATGATTGTCTTTATATAAAGATGTTTCTTTTTAACTATTATACTATGAAGATTTTACAATTATTTTTATATGATTGTTTTTATATAAAGATGTTTCTTTTTAACTATTAGACGATAAATTGTAAGGTTTGATTTTGATATGTTATAAAAATATTATTTTTTTTAAAATGTAGCTAAATAAATAAAGTATATTTTTAACACAAGGATCTTCAAATGAAGATGTTTTTTATCATCTTCATTTGAGTGGGTGACATATTTATAAGGGTTTCAAATGTACTTATATTTTAATTAAATGAAAAAATTATTTATATTTAAGATAAAAAAAAAAGGAATTTAGGATGGAAACTTAACTTTTTGGCAGATGTTAATTAAAAAAAAAAAGACTGCAATCACAAATTTAAATTTTAAATTTTAAAATTATAAATTTAAATTATTAATATAAAATATAATAAACAATTAAAATTTATTTAATTAATAAAAATATAATACTTTTTACTTAATAAAAATTGAAAATAACCATAAAATTTGTTACCGAGATTAAAAAAGGGATTAAAAACTTTATAAAAGAGATTAAAAAAGTTAAATTTTCAATTTTATTTTTTATTATTGTAAAGTTAGTTTTCTAACTTCCGTTCTTTTATAAAATTTAAAATTGAAAAATAAAATTTTAAGATCTAAAATTTGAAACTTAAAATAGTATTTCAAAATTAATTCCATAATGTAAATCTCTTAAATATACCCTTAAAATATAACTAATTAAAGCCATAACAATGCGAACATTTCGAGCTAAGCCTCAGAGTGGTCCCTGAAATTACACTCGTGCTTCATAGTAGTCCCTAAAATTATTAATTACCCAAATTGGTACCTGAAGTTAAACGCCGGGACTCAGTGTTGTCCTTCCGGCACATTTTCTCCAGGTGGCGTCATCGGAAAGCTGATGTGGCTAATTTGATGACACGCGGGCAAGCATAACGGCTAGCTGAGGTGGAAGAACGAATTTTATTGACTCAATTTGGTCCCTAATTCGAAGTTTAAAATCCTTAATTCCCAAATCTGAAGATCAACCTCCAGTGCCCTTCTCTTCTCTTCTGGTCTCTTCCGTTGGTTCCTCTGCAGCATCTTGATACCTAGACGACAATGGTTAGCGCGAGCAATGCTACTGGAAGCTCGAACAACCCACGATCGTTTGGAAGCATCATGAGAAGAATGAACAGGAACAGGGATTCGCGTTTGCCAGAATGGTGCAGATGCGGTTTGAGACCAGTGCTGCGATGGTCAATGACGGATTCTAATCCAGGGAGACCCTTTGTGGGTTGCCCAAACTACAATGTAAGTGGTTGTTGTTGTTGTTGTTTGCTGTAATTTTGGATATAAATTTGGTTGATTCTTTAAACTTGGTGCAGACTGTAGGCAAGAAGTGGTGTGGTTTGTTTATGTGGATTGATAAAATTCTTGAAGAAGATGTGATGACATGTGATGGTAGAGCAAGCCCTTCAATTGACAATGAAGAATGGAAGATGAAGTTTGCTTGGAAACTTCGAAGATTAGAGTATGAAGTTAGGGTTCTAAAAGTGGGTGGAGTTTTGGTGTTTTTATTTATGCTGCTGGTTACAGTAGCTATTCTTGTCTTAAAGTTAGATAGGCAGTTTGGCCAATTGTATCTGGGAAGAAACACATGAATTATGCATGTTGTTGCTGTGGTTGTACCTGTTAGTTTGTTTGAAAGAAATGAAAATTAAAGTGATTGAGACAAGTGTGCCTGCATATGTTGTTAATAAAATATGAGTTTATAGTGTTTGGAAAGCATCTTAATTACATATGAGAATGCAAAATAAAACCAAAAATATGTCACAGATCTCTTCAAGAAAGTCATAATTCATATTTCATATTGTAGTGATTACATCCAAAATAAGGCATTATAAAGCCAGAACAATAGTCACCAACTATATCAGAGTTTTCAAAACATAAATATCATAAGTTTTTAATCTCCAACACTGGAATTGTAAGCAAGAAAGCATACACAGTACATTACTTCAGCAAAATAGAGAAATAAATACACCATACTATCCCCAAATATAAAAAACTAAGTCACTAATTCTTGGTTCTGGGTGGCTTGAATCCCGGATTAGGCACAAATCGCATCGCTGGTAGATTCGTTGCTGTTTCAGTGCTTGCAGGCTGACTGCTTGTTGGGAGAGTGCTTGCAGATGGAGTGGTTGCAGATGGAGTACTTGCAGATGGAGTGGATGCAGTGCTTGCAGATGGGGTGCTGGATGGCTGGGTGGTAGCACTGGGTGTGGACAACTTTCTCTTAGGAGGTAGTTTGGGTGGCCGAACAGGAGGTTGTTGCACCTATGTATGCAACACCAAAAAATTAATGTGACTAAGAAAAATTAATGTATGACCACAATACATGTATATATATGGGTAAATAATATTACCCACCTGTTGCGAGTCATCAGTTTCTGACAGAATAGGTTGACTAAGATCAAGCTGAATCTCAACCTGATCCTGTGACACAGCTGGGGCATCACCACCATTTACAGCAGCAGTTGGAGCAGAATTGTTGACCTCACCTCCATTAGCTTCAGAATTAGCAGCAGCAGCAGCCGCCGCCACAGCAGCTGATTCTTCATCAACGGCCCTCTTATGACAGTTCCTCTTTGTGTGACCAGATTCACCACAATAGCGACAATGTCCTTTTTTATGAACTCTTTTCATTGAGGTCTTCTGCTTCTTGCCTTTACTTGGCTCCTCATCAGCATCCTTTCTTCTTTTCTTCTTGATTGGCCCTGGCTTCTTCTTGAACTTTGGTGCTTGAGGTCTATTATTAGGTGATTTCTCCCACAGTGCCTGCCCAGGAATTGGATTTATATGGAAGCCGTATGTGTTGTTGTATGCTTCCATGGTCAACCAGCTATGACAGAATTCATCTGACCTTCTACCAGCCCTGGCCAAAGCGGCACATGCATGCACACATGGCATCCCTACATAGAACATCACAGCCATACATAAATATAATTCGAACTGCAAATCAAAAAAAAAAAAATTAAAAAACATGCATAAAAAATTCATACCACTTAGTTGCCAAAAACCACAGGTGCATGATCTCTTGCCTAAGTCAACAGCCATATTTGTAGGCCACCCATGAACTTCAAATATTTCGTAATCTGCATCACCAGACCACATGGGAACCCATTTTTTTGATTCCTTTCTTATCTTTTCCAACCTACTTCTCTGTATTGGAGGTAGAATCCCGTCATTGTTCCTCAACTTCACCTTGTTCCTGGCTATAGATCTCATGATGTACATCCTGACCTCCTCCAACAGTGTGATAATAGGCTTGGCTCTAGGGTCCTTGATCCGTGAGTTAAAAACCTCACATGCATTATTGCAGATATTGTCCATTTTTGGTGCAATGCTGAAGAATGCCCTGCTCCATGAATTCTTCGGCCATTTGCATAGATAACTCCAAGCATCCTTGTTTAGCTTTTCCAATTTTTTCATCCCTTCCACAAATCCCTCTTGAGTCGTAGACCTTGCACACTCCCAAAGCAAACCTCTAAGCTGATTATCCTTCCACTGTTTGTTGAAGTTCCTCCATAAATGCCATACACAGAATCTGTGATGGACATTTGGGAACACATCCTGAACTGCATGAATTAGACCCTGCAAATCCAACAAGCCAGTCACAGTTTCAAATCGAGCCTCAAACAGGTCCCTAATGTTGTTTTAATGAACTCATAGTGGTCCCTAAAGTTGTGTAAGTGACATCAACGTGGTCCTTGGGACAGCTGAGTACACAGATACTACCCCCTATAATGCAACCATCAACTATGCAGCATACAACAATTACCCAATCTAAGTAAACAGATTTGTGTTTATAAACCAGCAGATATCCAAGTCAACAATTATTTAATTTACACAACTTGGTCCTTGGGTTAGCTAAGTACACAGATACTACCCACTATAATGCAACCATCAACTATGCAACCATCAACCATCAATTATTTAATTTACACAATAATTATTCAATTTATACTACTATTATTCACTACTCAGCAGCAGCTATATCTAAGAATTACAACTGTTACTTAGGATAACTAGCAATAGATATGCATACCTTTTGCATGTCTAAAATAAAACACCAACCATGTTGCTTGTAGTCACCCAAGTCTTGGTGTAGCAATTCCAGAAACCATCGCCAATTCTCCGTGTTTTCAATGGACACTATTGCATAAGCAATCACATAAATGTGATTGTTTGCATCTTGACCAATTGCAGAGAGGATTTGACCACCATGTTTTGTTTTTAGAAATGCTACATCCAACCCTATAAGTGGTCTGCAGCCAGCCTTGAACCCTCTTTTACACCCATCAAGACAAATGTACATCCTATCAAAGGTTGGATCTTCATCAGGATTGGGATGAGGTGTAACACTAATACTCACAGTGGAGCCAGGATTAGTTTTCAGTAATGTCAACCCGTAATCCCTAACCATACCATACTGGGCAGCAGCATCTCCATAAACTATGGCCCTAGCATCCCCTAGAGCCCTTGTCAGTGAAGATTTGTTGAGGTCCAAGTCGCACTTGCTCTTAAAGTACTGGGCAGCTTCACAATGTCTAAGGTTGGGATATTTCCTTAATTTCCTAACCAGTTTGCAACCCAGCCACTTCCTGTTAGCTAGCCTGTTCTTAGTCTCTCTAGGACAAGTGTGATCGTCCATAAAGGTCTTGATCTGCCAGCAATTACCCTCACTATCCATGGAAGCATATACTACCCACCCACACTCCTCTCCCTTACAAACAGCCCTCATCCTTAAATTGTCATTCTTCTTCCACCAGATCCGCCTTCCCTCCTGGATACAGTACTCACGAACAGCTTCCTTGAATTCCATCTTAGAATTAAATTTCATCCCAACCTTTAGTTTAAGCTCACCAAACCTTCCTCCTTCCCTAAATACCGGAAACACCTCATCTGACTCAACCTCGTCTAACTCATCCTCAGAGTTCGGTGGAGTCTTCATTTCCTCAGAGTGCCAAGACTCTCCACCATCAGATTCATCATAAGCTCCATCTTCAGCATCATAATATGCTCCCGTTTCACCAACCTTCGGAATCGGGCCAAAGAAGAATTCATCATCTTCAGACCCTGACTCTGCACACACAATCCCATCATCCTCAAGCATAACTGAACTCTTTTCATTAACTTCTCTATTATCTGTCCTCTTTTTAGCATCACTCTTCTTTCCAGTTGATCTCTTCCCAACCACTTCTTCCTCCTCACTAGAGACATCATCAGCAGCAGGCTTATACGGTTCATCCTCTACACTGTCATAACTGTCATGGGAGTCTGAAGATTCTTCCTCACTAGACAAGCTAACAAACACAGTCTCAGGATCCTTTCCCTTAACAGATGCTCTTCCAAAAGTTCCAGTTGCAGCTGATCTTGTTAAAGGCTTCCTAGCATGTAATGCTGCATTCTTTACTTTCTGAGGGCCTCTCTTTGGTATATCAGACCTCCTTGATTTTTGTGATGTTGATCTTGTTACAGGTTTTGAAGTGGGCTGAGCCATTGACTTTGGTGGTGGGTTGGGCTTCGTAGTAGGAGCAGCAGTGGACTGGCCCATTCTTTTTGGTCGTGGGTTGGGCTTAGAAGTAGTGGCAACTGTGGGTTTGGCCATTGTTTTTAGTGGTGGGGTGAGCTTAACACTGGGAGCAGCAGCTGTGGGTGCTGCCATTTCTTTGGGTGGTGATTTGGAATAACTAACAGAAGTTGCAGTATGGTAACTCTTATGCTTTGGTTGTGAAATACCAGTAGGCATAGTTGGGGGGATTGTTGTTGGAGTATGAATTGTGGTGTTCATTGGTTCTGAGGTTGGAATCGGTGGTGATGTGGTGGAAATTCTATTGGCTGTCACATTGATGCTGGAGTATGTATGTGGAATAGGGTCTGGTAGCACTATCAACTCCTTGCCTTTGGATGATGCTAGTCCTGTTTTCTCATCAAACACAGGTTCAGAGACCCCATGTTCATAATACACATGGACAACTCCCTTGTTGGTCTGAGCAGCATAACACATCTCCATGAGCTCTTTGTCATGTGTCAAAGCTCTAAGCCCTCTTTGCAATGGCCTATTAGGCACCAGCCACCAACAGTGAGTCACATTGTCATACCCAAGTGTCTTATAGTAGTCTCGGATAAAAAATACATCCACAGTGTCTACGTCAACTCTCGGCAACTGAAAAATCTGTCCACCACTGTAATTCACAGTTCCATCACGCTCTGTCACAAATAAGCCTCCATGGTGAAACATGATGGTGATCCAAGGATCTCCCATCTGCAATTTAGAAACAAAATTTCTAAATCAACCTCATCATCTTCAACCATATTAACAAGTTGGAAACCACATTAACTGTAAATGCAGCAAAGCATAATAGATAAGAAATAGCATTTTCCCATGACAAACAGCCCTCATACAGTCAACACTTTCATTAGCCTAACCACTCTGAAAACTAGTTGCGATCAAACCCTAGCTAAATATTGCGAAACACAAACATGCATACCCACAGATAACACTCCAAAAAATCGTTTCTAACTACTGAAGAGATTAAACTAACAACCTTCACAAAAAACAGAGCATTCCTTATATCACATTATATTTTTCCTTTTTTCCTTACCTTTTTCAGAGAGACAGGCCTTCGATACAGTCTTCGTTTGAGGCAGATGATGATAACCGATCCTATATAGCAGTCGTGCTCCACAGAAATCGCAACAGTTACCACAATCCAGCCACCGCCATTGACGAGTACAGGGGAGGAGGGGTTTGTGTTGTATTTTGAGGGAGGGAAGACAATGCGTTACGTTAACGTTTGATGGGGGAGTCTTCAAAACCAACTTTTGGAGTGAAACGACGTCGTTTTCAGCCATTTACGCGCCACCAACAAAACTACGTCGTTTTATGCTTGCCCGCGTGTCACCAAATTAGCCACATCAGCTTTCCGATGACGCCACCTGGAGGAAATGTGCCGGAAGGACAACACTGAGTCCCGGCGTTTAACTTCAGGTACCAATTTGGGTAATTAATAATTTTAGGGACTACTATGAAGCACGAGTGTAACTTCAGGGACCACTCTGAGGCTTAGCTCGACTCTAAACTAAAATTTCCACTCGGTTGTTGATTAATTTCGTAAATTTTTCCATTAAATTAGAGAATACACGTCTGATTTATTTTTGTTAACGAGACAAATTAACTGAATTTATTATTTTCGTTTCATCGATCACTATCTTGGAAGAACAAATAATTCAGTTTTTTAGACACCTAACTTAATATTATTATTAACAATACCACATTATATATAGCTACGAGCAATATTAGGGGCCAACAACTTTTGTGATTAGTAGCCATCAAATAGCCATCAATGATGATTTAATGGTGTGAGATTTCATCCAATGGTTCACCTTTCTCTACTGGTTACATGCTGGCCAAAACTCAATAAAATTGATGGCCCTTAGATTTTTCCTATACGTTTAATAGGTGATTGACCAATTTTGATACCCAAAAAATAATAAAAAGTTTAATGGAAACATTGTTAGCTTTCATGTATAGACTTCAAATTTCAAAAGGGCTTTGATAGAGACTCCAGCACCATAATTTCTACTATTGATAGAGACGTTGATGAAGGAAACAATAGATAGGTCTCCCTATATAATCACCACTATGTATAATATGTATAATCACCATATTCTATACATTTACTCTCTTTCTCCTCCTTGATGGATGCAGTAAGGAAGATGGTGGCCATATTCCTCCAGTTATGCCGTTCTTAAAGGAAAAGTATAGGTAACTAACAAGATTTTTGAACAATGTGTAAACAATGTGAATTAATAAGATTAAAAGAGTAAATTTAATTAGTAGCATTAAATTAGAGTGTAGTGTATTTTCATTTGATTGGTAGTTGTTCATATTGTTCAAAATTTTCATTGTTCCCTAGCACTTCCCTTTACGAAAAAAGTGGGAATGTCCAACGAGACACTCGAGAATTATGCCTACGCAAGCTTCTGTGCTCTTAAACAGAAAATGGCGATGGGTCCATTCGAGGATGAAGCTGGTCCCTCTCAGATGCGCACCATACAGGTACGTGCTATATACGTTAACTAATGGTGTTATGTTTTCAAATTCAAATCAACTAATCAAGCTTCTATGATTTTGAACAAAAAATGGCAATGGCTCCGTTCAAAAAGCCTCAAATTCCCGATCTCAATTTTCCCGCACCACGCGAGGATGAAGCTGGATCCTCTCAGATGCTCACCATGCCAGTACGTGTTATATACATTGACTAAATAGTGTCATGTTTTTAAATTCTAATCAACTACCTTATTCGTACCTAGTACTACTACTGAAGTAAGATTATTTTGACCGGTTGTTTTTTTTTTTTTTTTTTTTTAATCTGAAAATGAAATTCAGGCCACCAAAAGAAAGGCAGTTCATCAGGCCTATCAGAGTGGGGGCAAAAGGTTTAAGGTGAGTGAGGGCACTGCAAACTTTTCCAAGGGAAAGGGAATTATCGTAATTGAAGATTAAGAAGACCAATGCAAGTTGACTGTGTTTTGTACTTTTGTGTGGATTATATGTTTTCTGTTTTCAGTTCACAGTTCAGGGCACCATGTTTGCTCAGATGTAATTTTTGTTTCTTGTCGAGTTTGAGGCAGTTAATTTTTCGCTAATGATGGCATAATATAATGGATATGTTAGGATTTGGTTGAATTAGTCCCACATTGCTCAGGATAGCAAATGGAGTGGGTGGCCTAGGCTATAAATATGAGGCTAAGTTCTCCATTTGTTTTTGCACCAGTCAGAAACACTTTAAGCTTGTATCTGATTTTTCTTTTCCTCTGTACTCTTTGATTAGAGAGTGTTGTGAGGTGTAGTTAGATATTTGCTTTGAAAGAGTGTGGGTGTACTGGGGTGCCGGTGAGAGAAAGAAGTCTATGTGTTGTAACAATTTTCACATAGTGATATTCTCTGGTTGTCATTTGACAACGGCCGTGGTTTTTTCTCCGGTAATTGGAGTTTCCACGTTAAATTCTTGTGTTGTGATTGTGTCTATTTTATTTCTCTGTCAAAGGTGTTTTCTCAAGGGGGAATTGTGTCTTATTCCCAACAAGTGGTATCAGAGCTTCGGTTCGGTGGGATTTATTCTTAGTATGCTCTGTGGTTGCAGCCTAGTCTGACCTTCCACATCAGAAAAGAATTTTGTCCTGTGGCTTGAGGTTGATCTTTGGTTGCTGTTGTTGTTGCTGGAAGGCAGTGTGACACTGTGAGAGTGCAGTTTGGAAAAGGTTCTGGCTAAGGAAAGACTTGGTATTTAAGTGTGTCCATTGTGACCCACCTCTCTTTCCTGGGGACCCTTCCTAGTGCACGGTTGAGTTATACTATTCCAGTATACGGTTGCAACAATGTCAGGATATTCAAGTGCTGTGAAGCTTGAAATAGAGAAATTTGATGGAAGAATCAATTTTGGCTTGTGGCAAATACAAGTCAAGGATGTGTTGATACAATCAGGTTTGCACAAGGCGTTGAAGGAGAAGATCTCTGGTTGCTCTCTCTATGAGAGAAGATGATGTTCTCTAGAAGACAAGAAGTATCCTCATGGTATTACCGCACTACCATGGATAAGGATGAGTTGTGGCAATCGGGTCCACAATTGCACACGGGCATTGGTTGGCGTTGAGATGCAAGGTGTGTGGCGGAGTTAGGTCGATGGCTGAAGAACTTCCAGGAAAAGCCAATTTGGAAGTTGCACCATGAATTTTCAGCAAGGTTTCGATCTGTACCAAGGTGAAATGCTTGGAGTGGTCTAATTCCAAGTGAGTATACTTTCATGGTGGAGTATGATAGTTCTCTGAACTATGATTGTCGGTATAGACAATGGCAGCAAAGAATTGTCGGTGTTGACAATGGAAGCTGAAGATGTGTGACTATTTCAATCAAGGTGGAGATTGTTAGGATTTGGTTGAATTAGTCCCACATTGCTCAGGATAGCAAATGGAGTGGGTGGCCTAGGCTATAAATATGAGGCTAAGTTCTCCATTTGTTTTTGCACCAGTCAGAAACACTTTAAGCTTGTATCTGATTTTTCTTTTCCTCTGTACTCTTTGATTAGAGAGTGTTGTGAGGTGTAGTTAGATATTTGCTTTGAAAGAGTGTGGGTGTACTGGGGTGCCGGTGAGAGAAAGAAGTCTATGTGTTGTAACAATTTTCACATAGTGATATTCTCTGGTTGTCATTTGACAACGGCCGTGGTTTTTTCTCCGGTAATTGGAGTTTCCACGTTAAATTCTTGTGTTGTGATTGTGTCTATTTTATTTCTCTGTCAAAGGTGTTTTCTCAAGGGGGAATTGTGTCTTATTCCCAACAGGATATCACTTTAATAAAGACACTCAAAATGTTTTTTTTTTAAGACGTTATATTATTATTGGACATCTTTATTAAATCGATTAATAATTTATTTTTTAATAAATCAAAACAAAATCAGTTTATTATAGCAACAATAATAAACTTAATTGTCTGCATTATAATTATTAGATCCGATTTGATCCTATCGAATTACACAATCTAAACCGAATATCTTTAAATTTTTTGATAAAAAGACAAATATATCCCTAATTTTTTGTTTTGCGGACATTTAAATCCCTACAAATTTAAAAATACAATTAAATTTCTAAAAAAAAAGATTTATTGTTATTGTTATAAAAAAATCAGTTTTATTATAATTTGTTAAGAAATTAAAAAATAATCGATTTATTGATACGTCCAATAATAATACGACACATAAACGTCTTTACAAAAACGTTACGCGTCTTTATGGGAGCATCCCCAGTATAATTCTTCTTTTTATTTCTGTCTCAGAATGATATATAACGCAAAAGGTTGTTTTCCACGTTTTGGGTTGTTTTTAATATCCGGCCCATTGTTGAGTCTCAACTCTCAAGCCCTTAATTACATTAGTAATTGGATGATTATACTCAATATAACACATGTAATATGTTGTCTCTTTTCTTCTCTTTTTTCCCTCCCCTCCTCCTCATAATTAGGCGCTGAATTGTTTTACAACTAGAACCTCTTATTCTTAATAAGAAAATCTTATATCTCTAGTGCGATTTATGTGTGTAAAATGAGCAAAAAATAACGGTTGCCTGGCCGAAAGTTAATTGATAACTTCTGCGAGATTCTGGACATATATATATTTGGTCATGTAATTCTGGATATTCATTTTGGTCTGTAAACAGTGCATAATCTTCATCAGGCCTCTGATGAGTTTTTGTCATAATAGTTTCCGACTTCAGACCCAATTGCTTTGAATTTGGTTACAGGGCTAAATAAACTGTCTTACAAAATGGGATTTGTGAAATATAGACCCAGAGAATTTTGGTCATCGGCTTCTGGTCCAATAGACAAACCCGCCCATACTCCCCATCCGCCCCGACCCGCCTTCCAACCCAGCTGAAGAGATGTGCCATCTCCATTCTCCTCCTCTCTGAAACTCCAGGATCGTGTCGCGCCGCACGAACCACTGCTATCCCCTCTCTGGTTTCAACGCCAGCGTTCTCATCTCTGCTAGCCTGCCTCCACTCATTCTAGCCTTCACCTTCGTCACCACTTCACTTTCCTTCGCGGAAGACACGTTGCTTAGACTGAGTTATCGCCGCCTGAACTCGAACCCCGACGAGGAAAGATTGGCGGGAGATCCTCTTCAACTAGGTTCTCCCCAGACGAATGGCGCTGATCGACGGCGGTTGAATTTGCGAGCTCGATGGAGCAGTGTACATCTTCTTCCTTCCCCTTTAGGGTTTTACAGAGTCAAATTTGACCCCATTTTTTCTTCCCAACCACCGTCGTCACCGGCGACCATGCACCGTATCCCGCAATGGCACCATTTCCCGTCACGAATTTCAATTTATCGTCCTACACTCTAAATTATCGCTCCAAAACGGTACGCTTTTTTATCACTTGATTTTATCGTTGAGATCCTAGGCCCAATCTATTCTGAGCTCTCAGGTTTTCAATTCAATGGATTCGTGTCAAATCTCTAGCTCAATGGGCGTATCGAACCTACCATTGCAAAGAAGAAAATCGATTGTGTTTTTAAGTGTTTCAGAGCTTCATACATGATAATGGGTTCGAGCAATGAATTCTTTAGTCCTTTTAGGTCATAGGATGGTTCACAAGTTTTCACATTGTGTGAACATTTGTAGGAATTTATGCAATCAACCTTTTCACTGCGATGATGATGAGGTTCGGAGTGGTTTTGAATTGGTTGAGGAGCCTTTGAAGAAAATGTGTGCTACCTCTTGTGACACTGTTGATTTTGATCCGAATGAGGATAATGCTAGCTTAGACAGGAAGCATTTTTTGCATAGGAATGGGTCCATAGAAAATGTGGGAATGGATGCTGAGAAAATTCTCGAGGTTCTTGGACAGGATAGTCCCGAGTTAGATTTTAGACGGGCTTTGGATGGATTGCGTGTTAGGCCATCAGCTTTTCTCGTGAGGGAGGTTCTGTATGGGATGTTGAAAGGCATAAACTGTGAAAACAAGGGGAGATGCGCTAAACTGGCATACAAATTTTTTCTGTGGTGTGGGCAGCAGGAGGGTTACTGGCACACTGCAAATTCCTATCACTTGGTTCTGCAGATATTTGCCGAGTGTGATGAGTTTCAAGCAATGTGGAGGCTTGTTGATGAGATGATTGAGAAAGGATTTCCAGCTACTGCTCGCACTTTCCACATTTTGATCTGCACTTGTGGTGAGGCAGGGTTTGCTAGGAAGTTGGTGATGAAGTTCATTAAGTCAAAATCATTTAACTACCGGCCCTTTAGGCACTCCTACAATGCAATTCTCCACTGTCTTCTTGTTTTAAACCAGTACCGTTTGATTGAGTGGGTTTATAGGCAGATGTTGCTTGATGGTTTTTCCTCTGATGTTTTGACTTACAACATTGTTATGTTAGCAAAGTATCGACTTGGAAAATTCAATCACTTTAACAGGTTGCTTTATGAGATGGGTAGAAATGGTCATTCTCCTGATTTTCATACTTACAACATTCTTCTTCATGTTCTTGGTAAAGGAGATAAACCTCTTGCAGCTCTTAATCTTCTAAATAGCATGAAAGAAACTGGTATAGAGCCAACTGTTCTTCATTTCACCACATTAATTGATGGACTAAGCAGAGCTGGAAATCTAGAGGCTTGCAAATATTATTTTGACGAAATGATAAAAAATGGGTGTATGCCAGATGTGGTGGCATACACTGTAATGATCACAGGATATGTGGTGGCTGGTGATCTTGAAAGAGCTCAGGAAATGTTCAATGAGATGATTTCTAGAGGACAAATCCCAAATGTATTTACATACAATTCCATGATTCGCGGATTATGTATGGCCAGAAAGTTTGATGAAGCATGCTCAATGCTACAGGAAATGGAGGCCAAAGGTTGTAGTCCAAATTTTATTGTCTATACTACACTAGTGAGTAATTTACGGAATGCTGGAAAGCTTGCTTTAGCACATAAAGTGATAAGGCAGATGATGGAGAAGGGGAAGTATACCCACCTTATTTCAAGCATCAAGGTGAAAAGGCGCAAGAAATAGCAGATATAGATTGTCTCATAGGGGATTTTAATCACTGGGTTTTCAAGTAACTCTGATGGTTATGCAGCTAGTTATTAAGCCGGAGAACCAAAGTATGTGATTTCTCCCTTCTAATATATATTTTCTTTAGTGACTATTATACGACATGTAACCCTGAATCTTATCATTTTATTTTAATATGTGATCAATGCCAAGCTTGTTATTTGTGTTTATCCTTCATAATATTACTTTTCAGTTGGTTGATTCAATCCTATAGCTGGTGGTGAAACTGGCGGCAAGCAATAATGCAGGTATTTTGGAGGTACAGATGATTGTATGGTATTAAAATGATAATGATAATAAGAAAATAAATGACAAAACGTGCTGCATATACTCACTTCTACATTATTTTCCTGCAGCTTGACCTTATGATTGGAAACAATGAGAGCAACGAGTTGTTGGTCATCTCAGTCACTGATCAAATTTCTCAAACGAAGCAAGCTTGTATCATATTAGAATTGCAAGCTGTTTCTGAAGACCTTCATGAGCATTTTTTCACTTTACTGGTATCCAATCACACGTCTTTGTTGCTGGGGCTTCAAGGACAACCACTTCCAACATAAAGCTTGAGCAGCACGTTCACTTGCTTTATTGTTTCGTTGGCTCATTTTGTCGGCTAGGTATCTTGCACCTTGTTATCTCACCGTAAGCGGTACATGCTGATTCGTAACCTGCCATCCTTGGCTCTTATGAATGGTATTTGCTGGTGCAATGCATATTATTCATCTTCTTAGGCATGTGTTACTGCTGTGCATATGCAAATAGGCTCACAACAAGCTATTGTAGATGCCTTTGGTGTTGGGCATATTGAAGTCCGCTCCTGTAGATATAATATAATGTTTTGCCTCTAAAAAAGTGAAAAGAACTCCCTTCTATAATCTGCATATCTAAACCTACAATTCATTGAAGTTGATTTTTGTTGTATACCAACTTCCATTACTTTCTCATTCAATTCAAAATTTACAAGGTAGAAAAAATATTATTCATTTCATTTATATATGCCGATGTCTTTCCAGTTTATCTTACTATTTTTTATGTCTCCAAGATTTAAATATAGGCCAAACAAATTGTCTATTTTTTATGTTTACCAAATACATTGTAACTTAAATTGTATTCACATACATATAATTGTAAGCATACCAAATTTACAAGTTGATATATTTTGGAAGGGAATGAGTATTATGTTCTTGTTGATTAAATTGGTCAATTATATTGGTTAGCAGGGTGACATGTCAATCCATTATCCATGCAATCAAGGCATGAACCCTTAGTAGTTGTCTAGTTGAATACCGCTAAGTGAAAAATCTAATCTTGGAAATTTGAAATTTCCAATTTCCAATTATTTTCTTCTTTTTCTTTTTTTTCAAGGCTTCATTGATGTCTAGATTAATTTGTTGATGCAAGCATCATGAATAGGTTTGACTGATTGGTGATATGGTGTTGCACTCTTGCACGTATCTTTCAGTAACTACTCAAAAAATAAATATAAAAGACCCTTAAATTTGCAAGTCCTTTCACTCCTTTGCCCTACTTTACATATAATAATGACTTAATGAGATTGAAGAGAGAGAACCTTATATATTGATTTACTTTCTTTGCCTTTACATCTTTGGCCTTCCATGCATCCTATTGAATATTGATTGTTATAAGAGGAAAATGAGACAATTTCTTTCATCCGATAAAATAGATCAATCTTGGCCTATATTTAGTAACAATGTAACATCATCTGTCATTGGCTATGTCATGATAATTGCCAGTCCCCAAAATTCTTCTGTGGACTGTGGACACTAGTCGCCACAGATAATGTTGATAATATATAGATCCATCATTAATACATATGTTAAATATAAGGTCAATAACTATAATTCATCAAGGTGGCACTTCTATGCTTAAAGATGCACAATACTAATATCAGTCATATTTATTGGAACTGTTGAAACCATGCCATAATTCCAAATTGATTAGGCATTCTTAGAACAAAATATTGAGCCTCAATACTAAAATTACCATGCTTATAAGCCATACCTAACTAATTACTTTTAGAAAATGATTAAATCAAAATGCTTTGCTCAGCAAGCAATATTGTGCACGAGCCGTCTCATAAAGAAATTATGAAACATTTGAAAATCACTTTTGTCTTTATCAATTGTTTTATTAGAAAGGCTGGATTTTGCTAGCATCTTTGGACTTTGGTGCCATTGAGTTAAGAGAAAATGACCCACAAGCGAATAGGAAAGGAACTTCGTGATGCCCAAATAACTTCTTGGCCTTATTACATAACCAAACTTTAGCACAATTCATAACCGTATGATATGAAATTATGAATAAAAAAGATACAGATGTTGTCATAGTCACAATAACAATACCCTAATAGCCATTTGCATAATAAGACTAAAATAAAATATCATGCAATAATTAATAAGTAGAAAACTAGAGCTATCTGAAATTTGCAGCTTGTCAATTACCAAAGCATCTCTTATATTGGAAAAATGCTAAAAGGAAAATAGAAAAAATAAATGGAGAGAATAGGAAAAGAAACTATTTTATCCTATCAAAATTGAAAAACATTGTCTAATATTTATTCTCTGTTAGTCAAATTTTGGGAATACTTATTAAAAAACTCATTTGCATCTTGACAATTGATTTATGCAGGAAACAGCAGATTTGAGAAGAAGAAGGGGAAAAAAAAAACTATAGACAACTATGCATCTTATAATGGCTTCTGAATATAAGAAAAATATGCAAACCAATTAAAAATAAAAAATAAAAATAAAAGGGTGAAGAATTTTGATAAGACCAATGAGATAAGTATTGGGGATTTTTTTTTTTTTCTTTCATTTCTTTTCTTCCTTCTTTTCCTCCTTTTTCTCTTCTTTCTTCTCCTCTTTCTTTTCTTCTTTCTTCTCTTCCTTCTTCTCTTCTTTGGCAGGTCCAACAGATATGATATCAACCTTGCCAACTTTCTTGAGCTTCTTCACAATTGCCACTGTGTCCATTTGTCCAATCACTGTTAGCTTCTGCTCCTTTATATCTGCTGCTATTGAATCAACTCCTATATATATATGTGTTCATCAAAATTAATCAGATCACAACCTTATATTATATTATTAGTCACATATTAATATGAAATTATATATGAATTCAAGGTATAAATAAATAAATAAACACAAACTATACTCACCAAATATATCTGCAGCTGCTTCAATAGCTTTCTGCTTTGTTTTATCATCAGTCATAGTCAAAACCTTTAACACAACCTTCTGCTATATGGATCCATAGAAAGAATACACAAAAGGGTGTTAAGAAAATTAGTAAAGACATATAATTTTAAATTAATTAATCATAGATATGGTATTGGATCCAAGAGGAAGAAAGAGAGAGAAGTGAATGTACCTGAGCCATTTGAAGAGGATCTAGCTAGGCTAGAATAATGGTGTGAAACAAACTTGGGAGTAGAGTGTTGAGGCCTTAAATATGTACTAAGACTAAGAGGGTAAGTTAATTATTTATACTTTATATATATATTTATGTTACTAATACTATATGTTAGGTGAATGGTTATGGGGTGTGACTGTGAGAGAGTCATATCAAACAGATGGAGCCCTTTAAATGCAAATTTCTTGCCGCATGGTGCAATTCTATCCCACATGCGACAAATCTTTGACATGGTGATGCCATCTTCAATCTTTTTTTTTTTAATGTATATAATTTTATTTTATTTTAGGTTTTTGATAAATTTTATATATTAAAAATTAAAATTTTAATTTTATTTTATTGGATAACAAATTTTTTTTATTTTAAGATCTTTAATTAATACAAAATTCTTTAAAAATGATTAAAATGAGAAATATTCAATTATGTTACATATATGTTAAAATTAATAACTAAATTATATATATAGAAGATATATTAAAAATATAAAATATACATTAAAAATAAGTTAATAATGATTAATTCAATAGTTTATTTTTTGTGCATATATAATATTTTTATATTAATAATGCAATTTATAAGAACTTAGAATTTTAACTTTACTAAGAGTAGTCATCTATATGAATCAGTTCACTTCCAATTAAATAATTTCATTTCATCCGTTATTGTTATCATCCCTTGTGGGAAAAAAAATTGGTCACGCCAGGGCTGTACACTTGTACTTATTATAATTATAATAATGATGATAATATTCATACGTAAGAGAATTGAAAAGGATCAAAATAAATATAAAATAGCAAAATTGCTATATGGATTTTGGTTAGACATTTGTTTGTTTCTAGGGATGGCAAAACTCCCGTGACACGGGGATCTCTGCAGGGACGGTCTCGAATGGAGATTCGATTGTGAGAAATTTTTTTAGTGGGGATGGAGATGGGGACAAAATTCCCCCGAAGCAGGCGTGGAAATCCGAGCGGGGATCCCCACCCGTCTCCCTTATTCCCTGAAATTTATGAATTTCATGAATTATTCTTAATAGTTTATTTCTCATATATATTTTTTAGTCATTTTTCTCACACACATATATATATAAACCCAAAATTCCTAATCTTTATTTGTATAACCCCTTTTTCAATTCAGAAATCTCTAACGCTGTCCATACTCCATCCAATCTCTCTGCAACCACCTCTTCGCCACCCTTCTCACCGCATCGTCACACCTCACCGTGCCATCACCCTTACCGCGTCGTAATTTCTATTTGCGGCGTTTCTTTTCGTAACTCTGCCGTTGTATCCATTCTCCTCTCTGTTGCCGCGTCTCCCACCTCGTCCACTGCTTTGTCCTTTGATTCGTCGTTGCGTCACCCCATTGCGTCATTTCGAAAGAAGTCACCATCGTGTCATTTAGACTTTTTGTATAAAATCTTGCAGTTTTTGTATAAGATAGATACTTGCAGCTTTATTCATATGAAAATTAATAATTAGTTAGAACTATTATATAGATGGGGAATGGGGTCTCCGCGGGGAATGAGGCCCCATGGAGAATGGAGATGGGAAGCAATATTTCCCCACAGCAGAGAATAGGGACGGGGATGGAGAACAAATCCGAGGGCAGAAATGGAGAGTAGAGAGGCATCCCCGCCCCCGCTCTACCCTGTCTATTTGTTTCATCAAAAGAAATTCAAAAGTTTAAGAAAATTTGGACATCATGATCATTTTTTTTTATTTTTAACTTTATATAAATAAATGAATGTTCTCTAAAATGAATTTTTTCAATAAAGAAAAAAAAAAGAAAGCTAGTATATTGGAGAAGGTAATTTCTAGGGAATGTTTCTCTAAAATGAATTTTTTCAATAAAGAAAAAAAAAAAAAGAAAGCTAGTATATTGGAGAAGGTAATTTCTAGGGAATGTTTCTTATTATTCTTCTTTTGTAGCAGGAAAGTTTGAAAGTATCTATTGAATTTTTAATAATTATGTAACAAGATCAAGCTCAGAAGTCTATGGTGTTTCAAAATAAAAACAAAATGCAATACTCAACTTGGTGGTAGATAAATATTAATTATTAGTTAATTAATAATATTAAAAACCCATGATAAGTCATTTCGAAATTTATGCTTTCTTTACAGTGCCAATGAGGCACCAACCCAAATTTCTCTATCAAGACAAAGAATCATTCAATATAAAATAATATGAAGAAAAGCATTGTGACTTACTTAACAGCAGACATGGGCACGGCTTACATTTATAATGTTGGTTTTAGATTGTTGTCTGTTCTAATATATGCTATATGCTTTCATCAGAATATTTTCTCAATGTTGCACAAAACTATTTCTTAATAATGGCACCGCAAAATTAAACTTTGAAAGGTTAGAATATATTAACATCAACTAATTTTATTAGAATCATTTAGTATATCTATTGATATAAATTTTGACCAATAAATATTTGATACAGCAAAATCAAAATGATGATAAGTGTTTCTTGGTTATAGAAAAAACCTCTTTCGACTAAATTAAAGAAACAAAGAGCATTTGAGGCTAAAGTCGAAAGGCTAATAGTTAAGAGTAAGTCAAAAAGTTGTATCAATACTACATACATAGTCAAAAACAGGGGTTTTTTATTTTTTATTTTTTTTGGTTTCCCACGGTATCCCCCAACCCGACAGGTCAAGGACTAATCCGTCGCGGTACTGAGCTCCATTTAAGGGTTTGCCGCTGGCCAATGGGTTGCTGCATGCACAAGGCGGGATTCGAATCCCCGACACTTGCTTAAGCGGACTAGTGAGCTAACCACTAGACCAACCCAACTTGGTTAGGGGTTTTTTATTTAAATAAAATATTTGAACTCCTATATTACCTGATTCTCCTAAATGGTTTTTTTGAACGTGAATCTCTTAAACCATATAATATATAAATCGTCCTAGAGTTGTGTGTTTTAATGAATATATAAATCATTGTACCCTGGGACGATTTATGCATGAATTGCATAGGTGAATAAGGCATAAATCGTCCTAGCCCACTGTGTGTTACGAATAACACGTAAATCGTCCTAGCCTAGGATGATTTATGCATTTTAACCTAAACACTCTACACTGACACAATTTACGTGCTTCTTCTTAACCCTCTACCCCTAGCACGATTTACGTGCAAATCACAAACCCACAAGTCCTAGGACGATTTTTATTTGTATTTAACAATAATTTTTTTAATTTAAAAATTAATTTCTAATCAACATTTAACACTTGATTATTAGTAAAAATTATATATTAATTTTATAAAAAATATAAAATAATATATACCATTTTTAAAAATTAATCATTTAATCTTTGATTTTTCATAAAAAATAATCAATTAATACAAATAATATTTTAAAAACTTAAATTTTGGAAACAAAATAAAATTATTTTAAATATTTTAACATTTTAAAATCATTTTTTTTAGTTACAAAAATTTTAATATTTTGTGACAAACAAATAACTTGTTACAAATAATATTGAATTTTGTGACAAATTAATTTTTTATTACAAAATATTTTAAATGTTTGCAATAACACACCGATTCGTTACAAAAGCTAAAATAATTTGTAACAAAAAATCAAATTATTACAAAATATCAAAACGTTTTGTAACAAATTGTATTGTTATTATAAAATATTATTATTATGTAATAATCACTAATTTTTATTACAAAAATTATTTTTTTTAACAATTTTAAATTTTTTACAAAATTTTTGTTACAAATATTTCATTTTCTTATAGTATATATATAATCAAGCCCATAATATGATTTACATAAATATTTGTGTAGTAGAATATTCTAGAACAAATAAATAAGTCAACACAATATAAATTTGATGAATAAATATATGAAAATTAACTTTAATTAATATTAGTTTATTTTTTATTGTAAATTAATTTTTTATTTTTATTTTTTTAAAATTTAAAATTTAAAATTTAAAATTTAAAATTTAAAATAAAAATAAATTAAAAAAATTGTAACTTAAAAAATTAACTTCTTAATTGAACTCAAATTTGATATAGTAGTAAATATGGTGTGATTGCATAAAAAAATGGTTGTCATATATTAAAGAAACACATGTCTTTTTACTCTAGATGAGTTATAATTCGAATTACACATAAAAGTTTTCACATAAATCATCCTAGGGGCTTGTGGGTTTGGAATTTGCACGTAAATCGTGTTAGGGGATAGAGGATTAGGAAGAAGCATGTAAATCGTGTCAGGGTAGAGTGTTTTAGGTTAAAATGTATAAATCATCCTAGTCTAGGACAATTTACGTGTTATTCATAACACACAGTGGGCTGGGACGATTTATGCCTTATTCACCTATGCAATTCATGCATAAATCGTCCCAGAGTATAATGATTTATATATTCATTAAGACACACGACCCTAGGACGATTTATATATTATATGATTTAGGGGATTCACGTTCAAGAAAACCATTTAGGGGAATCAGGTAATATAGGAGCCCAAATATTTTATTTAAATAAAAAACCCCAAAAACAGACACGATACAAAGAATGTGAGATTTGAAGAACAAAGAAAGAAAATTGAGGATCGGAGTACCATATGAAAATTTTTCAAGGTTAAGGTAAAATCATGGCATAAAAAAAAAGGAAGAAACTAAGATAGTAATCAAAATTCTTTAAGAATAGGTCTACTTTTGTAATCTATAAATAGAAGGAATTTATAAAGAAAAACAATACTAAATCATCACTCAAATTTATAAACATTTCTCAATTTCACAAACGCAATAAAAAAACATAGAATGTAAGTGTGTGTAAGTGTTAGAAGTTAATTATTTTATTTTAATTTATTTATGTTTGATTCTTTTTTTTTTTTTTTTACATTTTGTCGTTATTCTATTTCCTTTCCTTTCCAATTCAATTTTATATTTATTGATTTAAAGCTTTTTTCTGTTCATTTATTTATTTATTTTACCTTGTTTATCATAAATTTGTCACTAGTAATTTTAACGCAAGTTATTTCGATAAGTAATTTCTGGATCAAGTTCACTCTTTTTTAGAAGAGTAGTATGTGTTTCCCGAATTGATATCTTAATACAAGTTCGATTCGACACCCTGTTGAACAGTACCAAAAAATTAAGTGAAACAATATCTAAATATTTATTATAAAATATTACATCTTTATTATTTCGATTCTCTTAGTACAAATCTTTTTATATTATATCATTTTATACAACATAAATATACACATATTTTTTTTTCTACTGCTTTTTCTTACCTTTCTAATATGTAAAAGGAATTTGAAATGATATCTTTTTGTAAGTTCACTAGATCGAGCATATCTATATATAATCAATGAATATTCATATATAAATTTGTTATGGAATTATAAATCTTATGAGTTATATGTCTATCTGTTGAACTTTTATTTACTTGTTCAACTACAACTTTTACATGAAGAAACGAAAATATTTAACTAAATGATAGTAATATAATAAAAATAAGAAAAGTGGTTCATATATATTGTTTGTGTAGAGAAAAGTGGTTGAATAAATTAATGGTTCATTCAAATTCAATGGTTCGAAGTTGAAATTACAGTGTATTGGTGGGTCAAGTTATTTAGGGCAACAATTGGAAGGTACCATTATTTAATTTTTCTGCTGCTCCTTTTCTAAATCAATATTCTCTTTACTCAAAAAGTCGAAATGGAATTATTTATGTAAAAGACACTTCTACAAGACACTTCTACTACCCTACATCTATACTACAACAGTAACTAGCAATCCCATTGGTGGTAATAATAAATTTCATAATGAAATGCAAGAAAAATGTTTTCAGAAATTCTTGGAGACCAATCATTTTTTCAGTATTTTTTTTAATTATTTGATTAGTATAAATACTAAATTATTTTTAATAAATAAAATTTATTAATTTGTGTGTATAAATTTAGAAAAATATAAATATAAATTATATTAATTCATATGTATAAATTCTAGTAAATATAGATACAAATTATATGTATAAGATATATAGTATATTTTATTAACCAAACCATTAAATCATAATAACATATAATAAAAATTAGGATACCACTTTAATAAAGACACTAAAAATGTCTTTTTTTTTAAAGATGTTTATATTTGTTATGTTATTATTGGACATTTTTATTAAATTAGTTAATAATTTATTTTTTAATAAACCAGAACAAAATCAGTTTATTATAACAATAATAATAAACCTAATTGTTTTCATTATAATTATTAGACCTGATTTGATCCGATCGAATTACACAATCTAAACCGAATATATTTAAACTTTTTGATAAAAAGATAAATATATCCCTGATTTTTTGTTTTGTGGACATTTAAATTCCTAAAAATTTAAAAATACAATTAAATCTCTAAAAAAATTGAGTTTATTGTTATTGTTTTAAAAAAAAATCGGTTTTATTCTAATTTGTTAAAAAATTTAAAATAACCGGTTCATTAATACTTCCAATAATAATGCAAAACGTAAGCATCTTTACAAAAAGACGTTTTAAGCGTCTTTATGGAAGCATCTTTAAAAATTATTTACTTTAAATTCCACTGAAATCGAACATCAATAATTATGTAATTAAAGAATTTTTATTTATATATTTCAAAAAATATATTATATTGATTTTTAAGTATATAAAAATTAGTTAGTCAAAGAGTTTAGTGGTTTTGTAATATTATGAGCTCGCTTGAACAAATTTATTGAGAAAAATGAAATAATATTTTCTGTATGAGCATGATGGATATCTGACTATAATGGTGGTCAACAAGGGGTGATATAAGAATAAGATAAAATCTACAGTTGCATAGAAGAAAGCAGGGCCCATATGTGATGTTCTTTCTTATTTTGCTTCAAATTCATGTGGCTTTCCCCACATGTGATGTTCAACTTTGAATAGCAGTCATCACTCAAACAAAGTAGGTGGAATTTGTCTCAGCAACAAAAAGGAAACAAAAGTTATATTGGACATTTCTAAATTCTCATAAATCATCTTGTAACTTTAACATTTCCTATGTTTCCAAATGTGAAAAAAAAAAAAAAAACAGTTAAAAAATGTACAGCCCCCCCAGTAACCGAGTCAGATACCAAGATTTTTTATTATCAATTTGCCAATGCCATGGTCAATAATGGAATTTCAATTGACATAATGATGTGTCACTTTGTGTCAGTGGCAGTATGACAGGGATTCAAGAGAAATAATGTAATCTATGAAATATTGAAATATATGATGTATCAGTAATCAGTATTGAACATAAGTACATAACTAGGTGGGAAAATTTGAATTTACTAAATGAGGTATCAATTGTTTATTAACCCTTATATACTATTTTTGTAAGCAATTATCCTTTAATATAAACCTATAATTTGACATATTTAACGTAATATTTCTCGACATCTTAATTATCATTTTTATATAAAGATATTTTTATTCGAGTAGACCTCATTTAAAATATAAAAACTCAATTAATAATATCAATCATCTAAAATGTGTTTGATATGATATGACACATCATTGCGTTAGTAAAAAAATATTAAAAAGATACTTTAAAAAAATTATAAATTCAAATTGCGAATATCTTGAGTAGAGGTGTAAGTTATCGAACCGGACTAAAAATTATCGCAAAATCGAATCGAAAATTACAACAACTGATTTGAAAACCGAAATTTTTTTTTTGTTTTTTTTTTACAAAACCGATCGGTTCGGTTCGATTTTCGGTTGGCTCGATAGAAATCGAATCGAACCAAACCGAACGGAAGATATACATACATTTCAATATTTTAACCATTTTAACATTTAACCTAACAACAAAAATTTTCAACCCCTAACCATTTCAATGTTTTACTCTTATTATTTCAGTTTATTGACTATTTTGAACATCTAATTATTGTGATTCATATTCTTCTCATTAGGAATTAAAACCGAAAAACCGATCGAACCAAACCGTTGTTGGTTCGATTCGATTCGGTTTGATTATTGTAAAAGCAGCAAACCGAATGGTTGTGTGTTTGTAGGAACCGATAACCTCTAATCTTGAGTAAAATTAGAAAAAAAAAATAAACAAATAATAATTAAAAACAGACAAAAAAAACCTTGATGATTGTGGAAAAACATGACTCATATGATATGATATATGAACATGTCTTACATAATGGAGCATGCATGAGGGTTATCATCGCTGAAGAGTGAAGCAAAGGCCTCATCAGAGGCCACAGCAACAGAATAAACAGAAGGTGTATGGAAGAAAGTATGAACTCCATTTGTAGCTTCACTCTTGTATGCATCATTGTAGTAATGGTTAACAATGTAAGTAGGGTACTTATAGAATGATGCAAAATGAGAATGGCCTGCTAGGAATGGCCATGGTTCTGCTACCTTCCCTGCACGTTTTATTGCCTTCAAAACCTTCTTCTCTTCTAAGCCATACCCTTTAACTGTTATCTTTTGTGCCTCCATTTCCACCTCTACCTCATCTACTCCTATTATGTGCAAATGTACCACATTTCAAAATTCAACATTATAAAAACAAGAGTGAATACCCATATACGGTCCCTCACAATTATCTCGAAAGGACAATGAGATCCAAAAAAAAGAAAAAAACATCCAATTCGGTTCCTGATTTTTTTTTGTACTGATTAGTCTCTGTGCCAAAAAAATAACATTGACTTTTTTTTGGTACAGAAGCTAATCAGTCCCATAAAAGTAAATCTCAGGGGCCAGATTGGTATTTTTTTTTGTCAAGGACCTCGTTGTCTTTTGAGATAATTGTTAAGAGTTATTTTGGATTTTTCTCTAAAAACAAATGTACTAAACCATTACATCACTTTTTATTTTCTACATGGGGCAAAAATAATGTTTTATAGAATATTAAACCACTCTTCCATTTTTGCCCATGATAACAATAAAGACGTCTCACAACCCACAAATCCAACCCAACAGAATACACAAATTCAATTATAATTTTAGTCTTTATTTTATCTTATTTTTATTTGCTTTTATCTTTCATAGGACAATGCTCTCTATATATACTTAGTTTTACCTTCATAGTTTACAATTTTCAATCAATCAACCATCAATAAAATTTCTTCATCTTTTCTTTTCTTTCATTATTCTTTCACAATTTTATTATCTTTGCGTACTCTTTCCGTTTTATTACAGAATGACGAATTTCACTAGTAAAATATGCAGTTATAAACAGATAAATCTTTAGAACAAAAAATATTTATACAGAAATATGTCTGTTAGTAAAGCACTTTCTTCAATATGTTATTCTTTATTTAAATTTTTGAATTACACTTTTTAAAATATTTTTAAAAAGTTGTGATTCCATATTCAAGTGTTTTACACCATCAGACTCATTTTTTTAGTATATACACTAATAACATTACCATATTTAAATTTTTCAGCATATTACAACCAACATAAAATAAATTTGTTAAAAGTTTATTAAATCTTTATGGCATGGACAAAAAGGAATGGGGGAATTGTATGTGTCAGATGATAATAGTTCAGTGCATATGCAGAAGCCTAAAATCTTGGCTTTCTAATACTTGCTTGTACTTGTGCACTTGCCAACTTGTAACACAAACATTCCACATGGGATTTTTTTAGAATAACTTAACATAAAAACTGTTCCTCTGGCACATATATATATGTCTACATATATATAAAAATAATAGATATAAACAAAAAAAGTAGGTTGAAAAAAAAAAAATATAATGTACCTTTGAGCTTGTAGAGAGCT
The DNA here is from genome assembly GCF_003086295.3 of Arachis hypogaea. Lineage (NCBI taxonomy): Eukaryota > Viridiplantae > Streptophyta > Magnoliopsida > Fabales > Fabaceae > Arachis > Arachis hypogaea. The sequence goes on from NC_092050.1 coordinate 157,909,667, forward strand.
CTCTTCAATTTTGAAGCACATCCTTCACAATCAAGATTTGGAACTCTCACCTCTACCATATTCTGCAGATCCATGCAACAATCTCAGTCACAAATGCTAACCATTCTGTGTTTATATGTGTCACAAAAGAGAAACAATAAAGAATAGTTACTTACAGACATTGTTATTAGTTTTTTTAAGTCTTAGAAAAAAAATATGAACAAGCAATTCAAGTCCCTTTGTTTTTTGAAGTTTGGACTTTGAAGTAGCACCAAATTCAAACCAGTTTGTGAGAGAGAATGATGAAGAAGTGAATGGAATATAGCATCAAAGTTGATGTATGAAGGGTCTCTTTTAAACAGTTATAGGCTGAAAAAAAATAATTAAAAAAAAGTTTTATTAAGGTCTTGGAATTAAAAAAAAAAAGATAGCATGCAGAAGTAATAATAATAAAATAGTTAATAATAATATTTGAGGCGTGGGAAGTGGATCCCAATTTTGAGGCACAGTCCCTCACTTTGTGTCTGCTTCTCTCTTCATTGAAACTGGACCACCATGTACCATTTTGCTTTTCAGCTTTCTCTCTTTTGTTTGTGACACAACACAAAATGATTACTACCTGCATATGTTGTTGTGTAGGACATTCTCTAAGGATGCTGCATGGGGTGTCTTCACTTAATTTATAGATATCATCTTCAATTTAAAATCTGCAATCATGTACTTCCAAGCATTCTATGTAGAGTTTCTTATGCAGACCAATCATACAAAATTAGAAAATTTTAACTAGAATTTTTGTCCAAAATTACAGTGGTGGTTTAACCATATATTTCATCTATTTTAAAATAAAAATTTAATTTTGATGCACTGACAGTGTAAAGCGTCGTTCTTTTAGATGATCAATCACACGGTCAATGTAAAAAGTAGTTATTTTTATTGGTGTGTCATTGCGTAATTAGATGCACATGTAAAATTACTTTACACTAATAGTACATCAAAATTAAATTTTATATAAATAATTGTAGCTTTAACTTTTTTATGCATTTAAAAGTCAATGCTACTAAATGTTAAATAGATTTAGATACATTAGTGTTTTAACATGTCAAAAAAGTTAAAATATTCTTGTTAAAATTTTAGTTCTTTTAATGTGTCAAAGGGTATACTTATATTTGAAAAACAAAAAGAAAAACATGATCTTTCTTGAATTAGAAAAAGGTATTATGATTATGTTTAAGAGCGGATGTTTGTGCTTATGACATACATTGCATAATTTCTGCTGCTATCAACATCAGTGCACAATTTTAAGGATAGTTATCAGCATAATTTTATATTGGCAAATGCACCAAAAATTCAAAATCCTTTTCATTATTGCCCCTTAAAGTTTGGTTTATGCTTGTTGCTGCAGTCCTTATCAAAAAGTTAATCCAAAAGAAGCCTGATCTTTTAACTACATAAATTTAATATGGACCTAGCTAAGACTAATTAACTAATCTAGATATATATACATATATTTTAATAAAGCTTTGACCAACTATGATATGTTCTTTAGAAACAAAAGAATTAAAGCAGATAATATCTCTCTCAACAAAGCATCTTTCCAGAAAGAAAAGGCAATTCTTGCAAACTAAATAAATAAAACTTTTAACAAAAATATGTGACACAATAATGAAGAAGGATTGTGTATAGAAAATGGTGAACAACTCAAAAACTTCCTATATATATATATCTTCATAATATCCTCATTCATCAGTGTGCAGCAGCAACAATATATTCTGGCATGCATGTGATGAAAAAGAGCAAAGTACACACATCATCATCATCATCACTTTGACACCAATTTATCAGCAGATGGAGAGAAGTCAAAGAAAGAAAATCAGAAAAAAGAAAATGTGAAGATAGAAGGACTTGACATGGTTTATAGCATAAAGGTTGCTGTATCCAGAGCCATATATATATAATACACACTTTGATATTCTTGAAACATGGACCTCATATGCAATTGAAAATCTAATCATCTACCATTAGGAAAAGTTATTATAATTTACCCAATTTTATATAACCCTTTATATCATAGATTTTATCATGAGAAACCTATAAGGCTATGGCATCTATCTAAGTGCACCTATATTAATAGGATCTCTCTAGTTAGTTAACACATTATAGACTTTGTTAATTAGATTAAAGAATCTGAACATGCATGTACTAATATATTAATTTAGTATATTTATATAAGTTCATATATACAAGAATGATGTGGACAATGCATGTCTAATAGAACATTGGTATTTAACTGAATTATTATCAATGAATCACTAGAGTGTTCTAACTGAAATAATCTCTATAATTAGTTGATTTAACTGAGGAAATAATCTCTAATAAAATAGAATAATCTCAGAAAGTTAGCAAATATAATAACTACAACAACAAAGGAAAGTGACTTGGTAGAAAAAGCAGAACAGGTTGACATGACTCCATATGCAAAAGGAAGAGGTGTTTGCCATTTGAGCTACAAAAACTTGCCTCAACTTATGAGTGGTCAATGTGGTGGAAGAGCTTCTTCAAACTTTATTTATTTAATGGTAAACCACTAGTTTAGCCTTTTTATTTAAATAAATATAAAAAAATTAATTTTTAAAAATACACATAAATTTAAAGCAATACCAAAATTTACTGAGTCTATTTCGTATAAACAGTCTATAAAATACATTTTAATTTTTATTTTTTGGATGTTAAAATTCATTTCACAGACGATTCATATAAAATAAATCCAACATATTTTGACACAATTTAAATTCATATGTTTTTTAAAAATATTTTTTAATATTTATTTAAATAAAAAAATCCCACTAATTTTCTATTTTTATTTTATCATGTTTCGTCTATGTAATTATTATTTTTTTAATACTGCTTGATGTATCCACATCCTTTGGTTTGGTGATGCCATATTCCCTTTCTCTTTTTACGGATCTCTGACACTAAAAGTTAGTTTACTAAGATATTCCATAATTTTTTAATTTTTATCCTAAAATATCTCGCTAGGAAAATATTTTCCATGCTCTCTTAACTAAAATAGATAAAGCTTACACACATGATTCATTGCCAAACTTTTCCTAGACTCAAGTCTCAAATTCAATGGTTGTAAACAGAGAAGAAAAAAATAATAATAACAACCAGAAAATGACAAATAGGTCTTTAATTTTTGCTCCGCGAATATTTTCGTCCCTGATCATTGAAAAATATTTTTAAGTCCCTAACCTTTACAAAACTTGGATGGATCAGTCCCTGACGGAAGTATTTAGACGGAGGGACTAATCTGTCCAAGTTTTATGAAAGTCAGATACTTAAAAGTATTTTTCAAACAAAATGTCTGCAGGACAAAAAGTCAGAAACCTATTTGTCCTTTTCTCTAATAACAACACTAAGTTAATTAGAAACCAATAGCAATAAGTTTTAAAAAATAAAAATAAATCTAATTTAATTTTAAAAAATTAAAAAAACTCGGATTATTTTGGGCCTAGGACCAAAAAATTCATTGAAATTGGGCTTCTTTTTGTGGCCTGTTTAATGGAACCCATTTCAATTTTGGTTCGGAAGGTGTAATTACTAAATTACCCATCCGTCATAGCAAATAACAGTCGCTAGCTATTTGGATAAGGCTTTTCACTTGGTGGAAGAAGAAGCACAAGCTTCTGAGTCCTAACAATGGCGTCCTCGGTTACCTCTTCTCTTCAAATCAGGTAAAAAAAATTTACCTTTATCTCTTACTATTACTATTTCTTGTTTCCTCTTTGCGAATTCAGTTCCTCTTCAAGCAAATAATAATTTGCTGTGCTGCAATTTTGCATTTCTACTGTTGTTCAATGATGCTGATTATATGGTTTGAAATGTTGAATTACAATGAATTCAAAACTCATCCATTCTGGAAATTCAGCTTCTCTTGTCATAGGAGCACACAGTCTCAAACTTTGACTCTGCCCAATTTTTCTGAACTCTCTCTCTCATTGCTTCAACATGTAGATATAGTTTTGCTTTTACTTCTTGTACAAGCTTGGGTCGACGAATTATGTTCATACTTGGGGAAATTAGTGGGTTTTGAGTTAACTGAGTCTGGTTATCAAGATGACCATAATTGTAGACAATACTGTGATAATTCATGTCTTTGGATGTCAATGAAAGAAAGATGCATTCTTGGTATTCGATGAAATGCTTGTGAGGAGAAGGGTAGCATTTGAGGAATGTTGGTACATATCTGAATATGTTTTTTATATTGTTTGAGCTACATGTGAAAGCTTGAAGAGGAGTTCAACATGAAATCCTCCAAAAAGTTTTACATGGTTAATAGATTCTTCCTGCTATTGTTATTATTATTATTGTTATTATGTGAAGCTTGTGTTGTCTTCTAGTAGGACATTGCACTTTACTTCTGTTTGAAATTTGCACTTCTCGAAAAACCTCACTGGTCATGTGCTATCCTATTTCAGCAATTTGAAGACTACCGTTTTTGGTGAGCAAAATAAGCTCAGAGTTTCAACTCTTACTGCGAGAAATGTTGGCTTCCGTAAAATGACTACAGAATGTAAGGAGTCACGAATTGGGAAGCAACCAATTGAAGTGCCATCCAATGTTACAATCAAATTAGAAGGGCAGGATATACGGGTAAAAGGTCCCCTGGGAGAACTTGGATTAACTTATCCTCGCGAAGTGATCGTTGAGACGCAGGAATCAGGCGCTCTAAGGGTTAGGAAGGCAGTCGAAACTAGAAGGGCCAATCAAATGCATGGACTTTTTAGGTACTTCATTTTACTGATCCCTCTTGTATTTGAGACTTGGGAACACCTCTTGCTACAAGATTTAATCTATTAGTAGTAAACAAATGTTTTGTTTTCTATGCTTGCGCCTTATGGTGGTAAATTTATAAAATTTTTTACTCATATGTAGATGTTAAATTCTTATGAACTATGACAAGAAAACATTGGTAGGGTATGCTTTGTAATTAAGTGTTGACTAGACGACCTAGTAATTAGGATATGCTTTTCTTAGGAGAATTTAACTAAATGAATGAATGTGATCAGGACGCTAACAGACAACCTGGTTGTTGGAGTTTCTAAAGGTTTCGAAAAGAAACTTCAACTGGTCGGTGTTGGGTATCGTGCCACGGTAGAAGGAAAAGAGATAGTGCTGAATCTTGGATTCTCTCATCCTGTTAAGATGACAATTCCTGATGGCCTGAAAGTGAAGGTAGAAGACAACACCAGAATCACGATCAGCGGATATGACAAATCTGATATTGGCCAGTTTGCTGCTTCAATTCGTAGATGGAGACCCCCGGAACCATACAAAGGTAAGGGTATCAAATATGCTGATGAAATTATAAGGAGAAAAGAAGGAAAAGCAGGAAAGAAGAAGTAACTTTGGCTTCACTTTTTCATTTTTTCATTTATCTCCCGTTGATTTTCTTGTTTGTTAGTAATGGAAAATACTAAAGTTCCAAGCCAAGAAATTCATATGGATTATCATAAGCTAGAATCACATCTCTCCTTATGGTCTTTTAATCATAGCCAACATTATTATAACGTCAATGTCAATAGTGTGGTTAGGAAAAAGAAAACTACCATACAAGTTCTTCTGGTGAAAGGTAATGGGTTTGAGTGTTGTAGTTAAAAAAAGAAAGAGATTAAATTTTGGATTGCCAAGCCGAATTGCCTTTTAGTTGGGTATCTTAAAGGTTTATTTTAATGGGATGAATTGCTTCAAATTGTTGTTAAGGTATACCTTTGAGCTCATAAGAAATTTATAGAAGTATTTATAAATCATCTACACTACCAGAAAACTTGTAAATTGAATTCAAATTATGACAATAAGAGTAAAAGATCAAACATTGTGAATAACTTAGGCTAGAAGGTTTGCCATTTATCAATTCTCTTGGAAAAGTGATCTAAAAGGACATGAGCATAGGTTTACATCTTGCCCATTCGTATGTATTTTGTTCTTAAAAAATGTTATATGCACAGTAAAAGCCAACTACCAAATATTTCATTATGCATTGGTGTATATTTATATGGCCAGGTCTATGGTGGCACAAGAAGTAGTGCCTAGTGGTGGCCAATTGTTGACTCACCAATAGATGTGATACCTGGCCAAAAGATTATGAAAGGAAACTTGCTTAATTAGTAGTGAGAAATTGAGAATGATAAAGATGCGGTCATCAAATGTTAGGGAAAAATAGAAATTTGAGCACCAAAAATTGAACCTTATGATGTGGGCTGTGTACTAGGCCAACAAAAACAGTGAAAACTAAAGAGAGGTTGAGTAGATTAAGCGTTCTTAACTAAGTTGGGTTGGTCTAGTGGTTAGCTCACTAATCTGCTTAAGCAAGTGTCGGGGGTTCGAATCCCGCCTTGTGCATGCAGCAACCCATTGGCCAGCGGCAAACCCTTAAATGGAGCTCAGTACTGCGACGGATTAGTCCTTGACCTGCCGGGTTGGGGGATACCGTGGGAAACCAAAAAAAAAAAAAAAGATTAAGCGTTCTTCATCAAGGTGATAATATATGTCTTCTGTGTAAAAAGGAGATAAAATTTATTTATTATTTATTTTTTCTGTGAGTTTACATAACAGGTGTGGTACGTTTGGTTGAAGTGTTTTAATAGAGTTTGGGCTATCTTGAGAATCATCAAAGAATTTATTGAGAGTTGGACTAATATACCTAATAGAAAAGATAAGCAGAAGATGTGGGATTGGATTTTTTTGCAGTGATTTATAATATTTGGTTAAAACGTAATGATAGAATTTTCAACAATAAAAAAATAGGTGTTGAGATCATATAAAGAAGGGGTTTTTGAGTTAAAAAAAATAAAATGGTATTAATCTTTTTTATTGTTGATAGTATTGTAAAAAATAACAGGAAATTGATAATTTTTATGTTCTGTTTTGTTTTTTTATTGTATTTATTTATTTTGTTGCTTTACTTTAGTGTATTGAATTTTTTTTTTTGTTTCAAACAAAAAATTGATTTGGGCGCCACTCACATACGGACGCGAAAAACAACTTGTGGTAAAGACAATAATATTTCTTCAATGACTACGGAACGCGTGTCCTAAATTTCAATTAGGCAAGTATCATTATATTAAACTAATCGGTTCAAGCCTCGTTAATTTATAAAAAGATTGATTTTGTGATTCATTATGCTCATTAATTTTATATTGTTATTCAATTTTTATTTTATTTTTTAAAATTCAATAAAAAATATTTTTTTATAATCAAAATATTATAAAATTTTAAAATATATTCATTAATTTTTAAATGATATTTTGTATTAAAATTAATAAAAAAAATTTTTTATTGAAATAAAATTATAAATTTCGAAGACATGCTCATCACTCTTTTAAAATTATATTTTTCACTAAATTTTACCAAAAAAAATTGTCAAAGCACACCATTTATAAATTTCTAAAACATTCTTGTCACTCCCTAAAATTATAATTTGTGACAAATTCTAAAAAAATGGTAAAAGTAAAATATTATAAATTAAAAAAATATCCTAATTATTCTTCTGAAATTGTATTTTGTACCAAATAAATTTTTAAAAATATCCATTATTCTCTTAAGATTATATTTTGCTTAAATTCTATAGAAAATAATTTTTTTGTCAAAGTAAAAAGTTAAAAATTTCTAAAGTATACTCGTCACTCTTTTAAAATTATATTTTACACTATAAATTATATTAAAAATAATGTGTATATGAATACGATTTATTTATGATAAATAGAAGTATCACCTTGAATATGTTATAAAACTTAAAAGAATGAAAAATACTATCTTTTGTTCCAAATAAGTATTTAATTTTAAAACTTTATTTGGTTCCAACAAGAAGAGACTAACTAAAAGAGTTAAGTAAACAATATTTATTATTGTTTTCATTACATGGAGATGGAGTGGAATAAAACGGTTCACAATGCTCATTGGTCATCTTTTTTCTTTTTTAAAATTAGATGTAAAATAAAAAATACTTTTTATATTAATTAATTTTGATCTAAAATATATTTTTAGAAAAATTATGGTTATGTTTTATAAATTTATGAAATTTTACTTTTACAATTATTTTGTAGACTTTGATACAAAATATAATTTTAATAGAATAATAGTATTTTTAGAAATATATAACTTTTTTTAATAAAAAAAAATTTAGTAATGATTATAGTGCAAAATATAATTTCAGAAGAATGGCGAGTATGTTTTAAAAATCTGTAACTTTTTATTTTGACAAAAAATTCTTTTTTGTAGACTTAGGGCAAAATATAATCTTAAAAGAATGATGTGTATTTTTAGAAATTTATTTGGTACAAAATATAATTTTAAGAGAATAATTAATATATTTTTTAATTTATATAGCATTTTATTTTGACACATTTTTTATGAAATATACCACAAAGTATAATTTCAGAGGGGTGACAAGAATGTTTTAGAAATTTATAATTTTTGTGTACTAAAATTTAGTAAAAAATATAATTTTAAAAGAGTGGTGAGCATGTTTTTGAAATTTATAATTTTATTTCAATAAAAATATTTTTTATTAATTTTAATATAAAATATCATTTCAAAAAATAATGAATATATTTTAAAATTTATAATATTTTGATTATATAAAAAAAACTTTTTTATTGAGTTTTAAAAAATAAAATAAAAATTGAATAACAATATAAAATTAATGAACATAATGAATTGCAAAATCAATCTTTTTATAAATTAACAAGGCTTAAACCGATTGATTTAATACAATGATACTTACCTAATTGAAATTTAGGACACGTATTCGGTAGTCATTGGAAAAATATTATTGTTTTTAGAATAAGAACAAAAATTCAAATTTTGTGTTTTAGTTTAAATTTTAGAAAATCTATATTTTTACAAATTTATAAATTTAAAATAGAATAATAAATAATTTTTAAAAATTCGTTAAAAATCATCTTTTACTCATTAAATTTAAAGAATCGTTACTAGAACTTTAATGTTAAAAAAATTATAATAAAATATAATCTTTTAAAATAACATAAAAATTAAAATTTAATTTTTTTAAATATAAAATAATAAATAATTATACAATATAAAGTTATCAATTATATTTATACAATATATAATTTATAAATTTATAAAATAATTAAAATATTATACTAATTAAATTAGCATTTTATAAATATTATACTAATTAAAATATTTAGATTTAGATATATGTTTCACTATCACTTTTTGGTCAACGCTTTTAAAAAATAAGAGAACTTTTTAAAAAATTTAATTACATTATAAATTTTGTTTATTTTACCAAATTTTTAATTTCTTTATCATCATCAATCCCCTGAAAAAAAGTGTGTTGTTAGTCTCTGCATCGTTTTGGTTTTTCTTCTCTGGACCTGTAGCTAGCTGTTTTAGCCTACTACAAATATATACACGTCATTAATGACATCAACATCATATAATCACTTTAGTTATATGCCAGTCATGATTTCCATATTAATAGTAGATAGCATTTTTATATAAATATATATGTTTTTATCTAGCTATGGCCTATGAAATGGTCACAAGATTATAGTTATTTAATTAGATAGCTACATATAGGTAGCATGATTTATGGGAGTTAAATCTCAAAATGGTCCTGAAATACCAATTTAGTTTCTGACTTACTAATTGTATTATTTATGTTTCCGACTTTGTAAAAATTACACTAAGGTTGTCCCTAGCCGCATTTCCGAGCAAATTAATGAACGCCGGCAGTGACCTGGCACTGAGAAGCCACACCCGCCCAACTTTCTTTCTTTCTTCTCTTCTTCTCTGAAACCCAGCCCAGCCCGCAGACCTCTACACCAACCTTCCGTCCGTCCGTCCGTCTCTACCGCCGGCGACCACCGTCGCTAACCCTCCCTCCTCCCTTCTTCCTTTTCTTTCTTTCCTATTTCTCCATTTCTTTCCTCCTGTACGCAACACCCCTGTTCGTGGCGCCACCTCTGTCTGCACCTTCTAGTTCCAGTGAAAATCACCAGCGGTGGCGAAACTCTGTGCCGCTACGACACTACCTCCGCTCCTTATGCTATCTTCTTTTTTCACTCCTCAACGCAGGTTCCATTCCATCCTCTGTGTCTGTTTCTTTTTTTTCTAATTATTTATTTTATTTCAGTGCTTTTTGATTCTGCTTTTACTGATCTTGTTAGACTTAGGATAGTTGATTATTTGTGTTTCTAGACTTAATATGTATTGGCTAGTTGAAATTTTTGGGTTGATTGATGCTTACATTAAACTGAAATTGCTGTTTATGAATCCTGCATACAACCATATCGATAAATTGCCTGAAAGTTAAATCTTACGTCTGATCATTATAGGCTTCAAATTTTGTTTTCATTAGGCATTGTAACTCATATTGTGCAGTTTTCTATAAATTTTTATGATGATTGAGATTGAATTTTGGTTATGCACTTGGTGAATGTTCTTGCTTAACACCAAATTGAACTGAAATTTTAGAATTCATTCCTTGTTTGGTGTTATATGTTAAGTGCATACAGAGTTAGCAAGTGAATTGATGATATTGCGTATCCATGTAGTTGTTGAACATAAATGATCATATACACAATCACACGAAGGTGACGATGCTATGCTAGAAATTGAGATTAAAACTAGGTATAGGGACCACATTGGGTCAAACAGTTTCAATTACCACCTCAGCTTGCCGTTATCTACGCCAGCGTGACTTCTCAGTGCTAGGTCACTGCCGGCGTTTATTAATTTGCCCGGAGATGTGGCTAGAGACGACTTTGGTGCAATTTTTATAAAATCGGGGATATAAATAGTGCAATTGATAAGTCAAAGACTAAATTAATACAAACCGTGAATCTCACACTTTGGAATTTAACTCGACTTATGCATATATAGCAGGATATATCATGGTGCCCCTAATTTAATAAAAGCTTAGTTAAGCCTCTTATACTGTCTCCCTAATATTAATCAATAACTTTTTCCTCACTCTGAGTGTGATGGGCATTTAGCATTCGTTGAAGTCTTAACCGTATAAATTTTTATTATCTGTCAAATGAATATGTCATAATATAATCTAATGATAGATAAATAATCATATATTCCTAGGACGACTAATTAAAGATAATCGTGTCATTATTTTTAGGTTTAATTATTTTATAATTTTTTATAATTTTATTAAATTTTTAATTAAATTTTTATATATTTTTTAATTAAATTTTTATACTATTTAATTTTTTTAATTAAGTTTTTATTGTTTAAAAAAAATTAAAATAATAGAATATTCTATTAAAAAAATATATTCTAAAATGATAATGTTAGTAGTGATTTGAACAAGTTTCCAAAAATTTCATTCCAGAAGATGTTCTTGTAACTGTAATATTTGGTTATGAACAGTCCAAAATTTGTCAGGTAAAATTGTAATTATCCACTTCTTCTCAAAATTTAAATTTGGTGATTGTTATAGTATCTAAAAGTATTTGTCTAACTTATTAAAAAAAAACTAAAAATTAATATTTAATTTAAAAAGTATAAAAATAAATAAGTATTAAATATTAAAAAATTATCATAAAAAGTAAGTTAAGCAAAAATTAAACACCAAATTATAAGCACTACAGAATCCACCTTAAAATTTAGATAATATTACTGTTCTTGAAGTCTTTTCTATTTATGCTTGTTTAAGGTCATTTAGTTCTTTATTATTTTTGAGTCCATTTGAGTTGGAGGATCTTGTAGTTGCTTTGCTTTGAAGTCCAAAACCCCAAGTATATTATTTGATAGCATTCATGTCTCTATTTTGGAAACTCTGAAAAAGCATTTGGAATACCTTTTCAATGAGGGTAATCAATCTGCATCTGATCGTGGCTCAAGAATTTGAATATGGTTTACAATGTGGTATTTTGGTTGTTTATGGAGAAAAATTGTGTTTTACGTCTAGGTGGATGTCTCTGGTCCAAGGCCAACACGCAGGGGGCATGGTGCCTGCTACACGTGGGGGGCATGAAGATGACATGGCAGCATGTGGTTGGACGGACATAGAATCACGCGGGGCGTGATGACGTCAGCACGCCGGGGGCGTGATGACGTGGCTGAAGATGGTTGGTTGGCTGGCGCAGTACATGGGGGCGTGCTGATGTGGCGATGTCACATGGGGGTGTGATGAGTCAGCACGCGGGGGCGTTCTGACATGTGGCAAGCTGTGATTGGCTGAGACAATCAGCACGTGGGGGGCGTGGTGAAAGTTTCCCTCTATATAAGGCAGTGTTCGGGTCCATTTTCATTATGAGTAAGAGTGTATGAGTATTTTTTGAGTGTGTTTGTAGTGTAATGGAGGGTACCGCAAACTTGGTGGTGTATCACGGTGAGATAATACGTAATATTCATGAGGGAGTGAGGTTTGTGTGCCAGAATCCGTGTTCGTTTGTGGTTCCATGCACCATGACGTTAATGGAGCTTCAGAATGGTCTCTGTCAAAGCATGGAGAACAGTACGTTAATGAGAGTGAGCAGAATTTTGTACCGGAATTCGGTTGTAGTTTTTGGTGGTCTAATACAGTTTGATACCATGTCAATCACAGACAAAGTGAGTATGCAGAATATGTTTCATATTCACCGGCAGACTCAAATGCGACAGTCACAGATTGAGCTGTATGTTGAGTTTGAAACCGTAGACGCGGAAGGGACTCAAAATGATTTAGAGGTGGCGGATGATAGAGCTGCAGTGTACGAGGGAATGAATAGTGACAGTGAAGAGGACTTCGAAGCCACTTATGAAGCCAGAGACGAATACGAGGATGGTGATGTGGGAGTTGAGACAGCAGCGGAGAATGTAGTGGTTCATCCCTCGATCAGTCAACCGATGAACGTGCCACCTTTTATGCGTGAGGTGGATCTCGATGCCATGCATGCACCGGAGTTTCCGAAATATTCAAACATAGGTGCGTGATGACTGAATAATACATTATTGTTAATTTATACATTGGATTGATTAATAAACGATGATTTCTACTTTCTGTAGGCGTTGCTGATCCTGAGGACGGAGAGTTCTAGATTGGAATGGAATACAGTTCTAGAAAGACGGTTGTGGCAACAATTAAAAGTTACAGTATCGCTAGACGAGTTGACTACAACGTGTATGAGTCTGAGCCACAGACGTTCTATGCAAAATGCAAGATGTATGGGCGTGGGTGCGATTGGCTTATCCGAGCCAGCTTGATAAAGAAAAAAGGTTGTCGGGAGATACGCAGATACAACGGTAGGCACACGTGCTCAATGGGAGTGATTTCACAGGATCATTCGAAGTTGGACTCGGATACAGTTACTGAGGCTATAAGGCCGTTGGTCGGATACAGATTATATATTTATTTTAGGGGTAAGTACGATTTTGGTCCCTAACGTTTTGTGTCAGAATCGAAATCGTCCCTCTTGTAATTTTCGTATTAAAATCGTCTTTAACGTTTTTATTCGTATTAAAATCGTCTTTTTTATTTTTTTGGACAAAAATACCCTCACCACTACCAACAATTACTTCCTCCACCACCACCACCACCACCACCACCACCAACACCAACACCAACACCACCGCCACAACCTCCACCAACACCACCATCAGCACCACCAGCACCACCACCAACGCCGCCGCCGTCCCCCTCCCCCTCCCTGCCTCCCCTCCCCCCTGTCCCCTTCCCCTTTCCCTTCCCTGACTCCCCCTAAACCCCTTCCCCCTCCCCCTCCCTGCCTCCCCTCCCCTCCCCCCCCCACCCCCTCCCCGTTTTCCCTTCCCCTTCCCAGCACCCCCACCCCACCCCGCGTCACCCCCCTCCCCGCCTCCCCTTCCCAGCACTCCCACCCCCACCCCGCGTCACCTCCCCCTCCCCGTCTTCCCTTCCCTCCACCCCGCGCCTTTCCGTCTCCCCTTCCCAGCACCCCCACCCCCACCCCGCGTCACCCCCCTCCCCGTTTTCCCTTCCCCCCACCCCGCGGTCACCCCCCTTCCCAGCACCCCCACCCCCACCCCGCGTCACCCCCTCTCCGTTTTCTCTTTCCCCCACCCCGCGGTCACCCCCCCTCTCCGTCTCCCCTTCCCAGCACTCCCACCCCGCGTCACCCCCCTCCCCGCCTCCCCTTCCCCCCACCTCCAAACAAAAACAGAAACAGAGAAACAGAAACTCAAGTAACAAATTAACAAATTCAAGTACAAAGCCAAATGAACAGAGGAGCATGCATGAACGGCGGGGTGGAGAGGCAGCGGCGGGGCGGAGAGGCAGCGGCGGGACGGCGAGACTGCGGCGGCGAGACGGCGGCTTCCCTTCCCCCTTCATCGTCATCATCATCAGAGTTTTGGAGGAGGCGGCGGCGACGACGGAGGCTCCCCGGCGCCGTCCCCCTCCCCTCCCCCTTCGTATAAACGCGTTTTCTTCCCTCTTCCCCAAACACGCGTTTTCCTTTTTTTTTTAATTTTATAATTTTTATTATTAAAATAGGAATAGTGGTAGTTTAGGAATAAAACAAAAAATTTTATTAAAAATGACGATTTTAATATAAATAAAAACGCTAAGGACGATTTTAATACGAAAATTACAAGAGGGACGATTTCGATTCTAGCACAAAACGTTACGGACCAAAATCGTACTTACTCCTTTATTTTACTATAGTATTTTTATATTTTATGGTAGAAAAAATATATTTTATTATAGAATTTTTATTATATCATATAATATACATTTTATTATAGTATTTTTATAACATAACATTAATCTAAAATTAACAAAAAAATAAAATTATATTCTAATATGTTAAATAACAAAAAAAAAAAAACAGAAATTTAACACACAATAAAAATATAAATTACCAACTTACATAAATTAGATGATCCAAATAATTTATAATATGTTCCTCCGGAGCACAATAATTACGAACCATTTTTTAAAATAAATACAAACTATTTTTTTTCTTCTATTTTCCAATCTTTCTCTTTTTTCTACGGCAACCCTCCTTCCCCTCTTTGTTGATCACCAATCCCCCTTATGGGGGTAACACACTTCTTTCTTCTACTCTCCCTAACACAACACACTACTACTGCTTGTATAAATGACCGAGGGTATGGTATGGGAGGCTCCTTATAAAGAGTCACTATTCTGCTTGCTGTTTATCGGGGTGAAAGACTGTCCCCTGCATGGAGGCAGCAGTCAACATGCCCCCCGTGGTGCAGACCACATTGGAACTCTGCGACGCCAGCTCCTCCATGCCTCCCGTAGTGCTTGGCTTCTGACACGCGGCTGATCAGCAGGAACAGCACGCCCCCTGCATGGTGGATGCTACCTCCACCGCCCGGTAAATCACTCCACTCCCCCATAACCTGCCAAAACACCAACACTCTTTCCATAACAAAAATAATTTCTGTCTGATTGTCTACGATATATATAATTTGTATTTTTCTGTTGTCATACTTGTCTAGTATACTTAATTGTAGGGGTGTGCATGGCCCGGCCCGGCCTGAAGATCCGGCCCGGTCCCGAACACTTTAGAGGCTATTTTGGTGTGATTTCACCGGGTCTAGGGCCGGGTAAGGGTCTCAAAAATAGACCCGGTTATTATTTCGGGTCGGGTCCGGGCCATTGCTCGGGTCATCCGAAGTCGACCCGGTGGCCCGGTCATCATACACAATTAATATTTTGTGTTATTAGTGATGGATGATGGCTATTCTTATGTAGAATTTAAGTATTGTAAACCTTAATATTTTGTGTTATTAGTTATTATAATACTATAAGTTAATGTTTTATGTTTAAAATGCATAAGATTTTAGACTAATGCATAATATTGTGTTATTTATATTGATTTAAATATTTGGTGTTATTAGACAATATTAATATTGATTATGGTTATGTTTTAATTTTAGAGAAGAGTTAGTTCTTGTTATATTTTTCTAAGTGAATTTTACCATGTCAAATAATGGTTGGAGTCTTGAAAGTTTGGATATTTTCATATGCTAGCTTATAAGAAGTTATCAAGATAATGTAATGTTAACGGCCCGGTTTTACCCGATATAATCGTGGCCCGAAAATGTATAGGTTTTATCGGGTCTAGGGCCGGGTTCGGATCTAACAAATAGGTCCGGTATATATTTCGAGTCGGATCTGGGTCACATCAAACCCGGTTTCACTCGACCTATACACACCTCTACTTAATTGTGTTATCTGCGTGAGTTCTTCACTTTTTCTATTTTTAATTTTTTGTGTAAGAATCTTAATTGGAATTTTCTGGACATTGTCACATGATCTATTTTCATGGCCGAGTACCTTCTGATTCATGATTCAGGATTTAAAATTAGCTTTAATCTTAACTACTCAAATTTCACAGCTGAGACTACTACAAACAACCTGTAAATGTGAAGGTTGGGATTAATACGTTATTATTATTATTTATTTTATTATTATTTTTACTCTATAGTTGTGAGAGAGAAGATTTTAGAAAGTGGCTATCTAAAAAGCATAGTGAATAACAAAAAGGTGATGAAAAAGGTAAAAGAAAGGAGTATATAGATAATTTCATAAGTTACTAACATTTTTTTAACGTTTAACGTTAATAAGAACTAAATTAAAAAAAAAATTGACATATAGAAACTCAATTGAAAACAAAAATATAAAAACCTAATTAAAAATTCAATAAAATTATAAGCACTTAGAATAATTAAACTTATTTTTATATATGATATAATTTTGCAAATAGGTTAATATTAGGCTTAGGAGAAGTTAATCATTTTCTTCATAGCACCCTTTTCTAAGGAATAAAAGAGAAAATTAAAGTTGTTATAATTTTTTTAATTTTAATTTTTACGATATTTTTTAATTTAATAGGTGATCAAAGATTTATTCATCATTAATTTAAAAGTTATTTAAGAGATTATCTTTATCTAATAAATTACTGCATGTACAAAACAAAATCCAAATTTTTAACACTTATTTAAACATGAGTTAACTAATTACTGAATCGATACAACCCAAATTGGTTAAAGTTGTTTTTCTTCTAAAGGAAGAAATTAAAGTAAAATTAATATATTTAGTTACATAATAAAATACATTATCGAAGGTATAATAGCATGGAATATAAATTAATAACCAATACATTTTTATCCTCTCGTTTCTTTTGAAAAGCAATTCATTGGCAAAACATATGCTCATGTCAAAAATTTCTCCCGAAAATTGTATGAATTTCATCTTGTAATGAAAAGAAGTACTTACTTGTTTTGTTGAACAATTATGCTATTACGATTACTAGAAAGTATAAGAATTAATTTTATTTTACTTCCACTAGCTAGTACCTCACACGGGAAAAAAGAATAAGATGCCAACAAGTAAAGATTCTTCCACCGGAAATAATGGAGAAGCCAATCCTGCATAATAATGAAAGGATGCCGCCACCAAATGAAGAAAGACAAGACCCACCATAGGGAGAAGGAGCAATTAGAGCACTGCATTTTGGCTAAAAAATTAGCTCTTTAGTATTACTTATCATTACAGAATATTATTTACAATTTCCGTGAAAGTCTATTGTTATCATGCAAGAAATTTCCGTGAAATTGCCTCGCACATGCAATGTTGCTTTTTATGAAATAACGTAGCAGATTTGAGTTGACTATGATTTCTTTTATCTCTCTCTCTTCTTTATATTCTCTCTCTGTGTGATTGAGGCAGAAGTAGACGGAGCTCACTGGTGTGAAATTGGCTTTGTGAAATTGGCACAACTTTACTACGCCAGACCATGGAATAGACATAAAGGGGCCAACAAAAGGCCAAACTCCAAATAAAGTCAGTCATAACTTCTCTATTTATTTATTGAACCAATCAATTCACTGCTTCTTTCTTCTTACCTTGCTTGCTATGATTTCATTCATTTGTTGCAGGGAAATGATAAAGCACTGCATTGCCAACCTGCTAGTAAATTCCTGCCTATGATAGAAGCGGTTTCATTTGTTGCATTCTCCTTCCTTTCTTTTTCCAACTACATGTTAGACCTTAACTTGTTTGTTCCGGGTGAGTTATTTGCTCCAATCATTTTACTCACGCTTCCTTGTCTCTGTCTTTATTATTGTTTTTGGTTTTAATTTTTATGCCCTCAAACTGATTGATGAAATGTCACATTTAAGCTTCCAAATAACGATGGGTCTGGTCTGGTGAGTGATAGAATGCACTCATGTTTATACATTTGTGTTTTGGTGAAATATTGGTTGAATGTCACATATGTGTTGCTCTTTTGGTCTTTCCAAGTTCAAAGTATTTTATTATTCAGCTCCAGGGGTTTTAAAAGGTTGTTTTAGTAATGTAGAGGTGCTGACTTTCAATCTTTAATTGAGATCACTAACTAAATGCTTCTTTATTTTCTTCAGTTTTAGAACTTCGTGATTAAGAACATATCTCATTTATTTTCTTCAGGTCTTGTGCAAACATAACGAATAAAACAGGACTGCCTATGCAACGGCTACGCCATCTTTCTCTGCAAGGAGAAGGGGACGCTATTCCTAGCGGCAGTATTAGCAACCTCACCAACTTGCGTCGCGGATCTTACTTCCACCAACGTTACTGCAAGTATTTGGCTCACCCCAAGGTATGGATCTTTCCATAGATCGGTATAAGGTACTTAACACGCTTCCTTCTCTCTTACATTTACATCTACCTTTCTGTAACCTTGGAAATGTTTCATCACTTGTTTCTGATCCTATTGTTCTTCTCACAAATCTCACTCGTCTCCAACTCTTCAGTCTTGCATGGAA
The DNA here is from genome assembly GCF_003086295.3 of Arachis hypogaea. Taxonomy (NCBI): domain Eukaryota; kingdom Viridiplantae; phylum Streptophyta; class Magnoliopsida; order Fabales; family Fabaceae; genus Arachis; species Arachis hypogaea. The sequence continues at coordinate 157,928,429 of NC_092050.1, forward strand.
TAAACTCTGTGCTGCCTGAGATGGTTGCCTGAGATGTCAATGTCTTTGATGGAAGTAGTGTTCTGAAAAGCATGTAGGACTGATGAATGTTGATTAAGATCATTCCATGCAAGACTGAGGAGTTGGAGACGAGTGAGATTTGTAAGAGGAACAATAGGATCAGAAACAAGTGATGACACATTTCCAAGGTTACAGAAAGGTAGATGTAAATGTAAGAGAGAAGGAATCGTGTTAAGTACCTTATACAGATCTATGGAAAGATCCATACCTTGGGGCGAGCATACCTAGCTATCAGCACCACTATCTTGGTGCAAGTTTTCCTTTATGAAGTTCACGACAACTGAGATTAACTCATCTTGATGATTAGTATATAGATGATTAGCACCTTCTATGATATGTAACTTGTGGTTTGGTATAATCTTGGCAAACTCCAATGCATCTTGAACAGGAATAACAGTCTCTGAAGAACCATGAACTGTAAGGACCCTGTCATACATTATGTGATTTCAGATTAGCTACATCTATGTGTTAAGGTTAATTTCATACCATTACTACTAATTTTCACTTGCAGTATAACCTTCCAAGCAAAATCATCTTTCACGTACGGAATTATATATATCACACTCATTCATAATTTGTCTACTCGAAATAACTCCTCTATGTTCTTTGCACGGTAGATTATGTTTTTGTTACATTCTGCAATGAATTCACCACTTGATTAGGGGGAATCAAAATGAAACAATTTTTTATTTGTCACATAAGATATTTAACCTTGCAAGCTGCCTCTCTGATTTTTAGTCATTATCCTACATTTCATTGCCTCTGCTTTATAATTTTTTATTTTTTAAACAGAGACCATGTAAATTCAACACACAAATTTATGAACCAAAGAATGTGCAACAAGTGGCAGAAGGGTGATTAAAACTTACTGCAATAGCAAATTCCCTCATATTCATATAATCATAAAAATGAGAAATTTATGGACACTGAATTTTTTGTTAAATATCTCTCACTACCTCATCCAATCTTAGAGGAATTGAAACAGCATGATCAATTGACAAGTTACCTGACCTATTCTTCACATCAATGAAACCGTCCTTCTTAATTCTTTTCATATAACCTTTTCCAAGTCTTTCTTCAACTCCTATCTTCAGATCATAGCGTCCAGAGATGTTGACAACTAATTTAACATCGTCATATTTAGAAGCATAAAGAAGCACCACTCCGCCTCCTGCACCAAGAGTCCAAGATACAGCAACAGTTAAATTATAAGTACAGTTTGTATAAAAATAAAAATAAAAAAATTAAAAGAATAAATTTATGAAGATGCACCAGTTATTTGGTTCTCAAAACCACACCAATAAGTTACGTTTCATCAAGTACAAATAGAAAGAAAATGACCATTCACATTGAGTAAGAGTGGAGCGCATTTCATCAATCTTACCTCACCCCATATGAAACTTGGTTTAAGGAAATATAACAAAGTACTGTGTAATACTACTTTTCTTAATACTATATCAAAACGGATGACCATCACCGAGTTCCTCTCTAGCTTATCTTTGCCTAGAATCTCAGAAATATAAGCTGAAGTTTCAATTTCAACATACATGTCAACCATGGCGAATTCAGTGACAAATCCAGAAAATTTTGATAGTAGAGACAGAATATATATAATACGATAATAATTTTTATAAAAAATATTACATGTACATAAAAAATTAACTACCAAATTACTTATGTATATTCTTACGAATAATTATTTTTTATGCACGTGTAGCATAACTATAACTATTATTATTATTATTATTATTATTATTATTATTATTATAGAATATGATCAATATTTAAAATATCTATTTATCAAATTAAAATACTAAAACACTAATTTAAATAATAACATATAATTTAAAATTCTATTTTTTTTAAGTTTTATATTTTAAAAAAATTAAATAATCTTTTTCTTAACAATACAATTGAAATATCTTTTTATCTACATATATCACTAAATGATCATTTAAAAATTTATATCCCATACAATTAGGTCTTGATGATATTCATAGTTCAAAAAATTCTTTCAATTAATGCAGTTGTCATAGAAAAACTAAAACTAAATTCAAAAGAAGAAACATCGATGGATCAATAATATTTTTTCAAGTTGATTTCTAAAAAAGAATATTAATCTCATTTAAATTTAAAAATTGATCATTATAACACATTCAATATGAAATTCTCAAATTGAATATCAAGTTTCGAAAATTGAGTAATACTAGAGTGAGACCCGCGCAATGTGCGGAGAGGTAGATTATTTATACTATATAGTATATTTTAATAAATGTTATATTAAAAATATTTTAGAGAACATATTATAAATAGATTTTAAATTTATTTATTTTTAAAAAAGACATAGGTTATTTATATTAGAATTATACAAAACTGCATTTTTATTTTTTTTTCATTTTTGATTTGCATTAATGGCTACACTTTGTCTTTTCTTGTGGTTTTTTGTTTGTAAATAATTAAAAAAAATAAATGAATGAGAATGAAAAACATATAAAAATGTTAATTAAATTTAGGAAATTTTTGACAATTAGTATGAGAGATTAAGAAATGAAGAGTAGTAAAAGTCTTAACATGTATAAGTTGTAGAATTTGAATATTTGTAACTGAAATTTTTTATAATTATTATTATTATGACACTTTTAATGTATATTTATTATATTTAATTAGTACTTGATGTTTCAATTGAATAATAATAGATAAGAGTTTTTTTGTTTTAATTTTTTTAAAATATTTTACTAAATAGTAATTGGTTGATTTTCATCTTTTGCCAAGTCATTAGAACTGCTGATGTAACATCGTTAGCAAAGAAAAGATTGGAGAGAGTTGGTATCAGCTTTTATATATTATAAATAGATTATCTTTCAAATTAAATTTTAAATATTATTTTTTGTTTGAAAACAGAACCGGACCGGCCGGTTCAACCGGATTAACTGAGAATCGGTCACCTAGTCAATCCGGATAAAGTCAGAAACTGCTTGACAAAAAACCGGTCGAACCGGCGGTTTACCAGTAAACCGGTAGAACCGTCCGGTTTTTAGCGGGTTTTTGGTTTAAAAATATAACCCTAAACGGCGTCGTTTTGTATCTACCCCTCTCTCTTCTCTCTCACTCTCACATTCACCAGAATCCCTAATTTAACCAACTAACCCTATCACAGCCCCCAGCCGCCGCCACTCTTCTCTTCCTCATCGTCTCTGTGCTCGTCGCGAAGCCCCACCAGCCACCGTCACCCCCAGCCGCCGCCATTGTTCTCCTCCTCACCGTCTTTGTGCTCGTCGTGAAGCCCGCTTCTGTGATCATCGTCGTTGGCAGTGACAGAGGGTGCCGTCGTCGTCATCCTCCTCGATCCTCTTCTCCTCTACGTCACGAGAACGGTTGCTCATTCCTCTTCAAGCGCGTCCTCTCCTCTACGTCACGAGAACAGTTGCTCAATCCTCTTCAAGCGCGTCCTCTCCTCTGTGGAATCTCTGCTTGGTTCCTCGTCGTCGCAGACTGATCCTCTTCTGAGCTCACTGTCACCGTCGTTCCTCCCTTGCCGTGTCTCCAGTAAGTCGCTGCTTCTTTAGTTTCGATTTCTAAGATTCTGGCTTCTGAGTTTGATTTTTTGTACTAGATTCTGAGTTGGGATTGTATTCTGAGTTGTATTGTTGCTTAATGTGATTCTGAATTTAATTTGGATTGTTTCACTTGGTTTTTCTGTTTCTGGATTTGGAGATTGAGTTGTCTGTATTATGAGTTTTTGTTGAAAAGCATTGAATTTGTTGAACCTAGTTAGGGTTTGGTTAGTTATAAGAGGCTTGTTGCACAATAAAAAATTTCATCAATGTGTTATTCAATTGAATTGTATATTGGCAACCCAAAAAGAGATAATTGAATTGTATAAGAGAATAATTAGCCTTGGCTTGACAATGTTGCCTGCAAGATCACTTCTTTGATGCAGCAATAGCCAGTAAAGTCCTAATCCTCACAAACTGAAGTTAAGGTTTCCTCCAAATCTATCCAATATTTATTCTTGAGCAAAGCCTGGAATAGGACGATAGGAATAATAGCCTACCTCAGGGTTGTTGTCTGGAACTGGATCATGGCTTGAGTCTGGAGAGGGAGAAGCGTTGGTTTACTGATCTCTTTTAGGTCCTGGCTAAGCTTCAACAAGATCTGGTGTTAGACGAAGTTTCTTTTTGGTATACACTAATTTTTAGCAGTTTGAGTGGAAATTCTGCCTCAGATAGTTGTTTTAAAGTCATCAATAAATTTAACTCAATCAATAAACTTTTCATCTTCAATTTTATTATATCTTAAATTTTTAATATACTAATGGATATATTATAGTAACATGTATTATTCCCCAATGGTCATAATCATAATAATATATTCTTTAAAGAACAATATTTAAAATTGTGAAATTATGAACCTCTAGTGTCTTTAATGTATCGAGTGTGTGTATCGAGTGTGTGTTTTTAAGAAAACTACTAATGTTTAATTTTGAAGTATAACACCAGTCTCATGTTGAAGTATAAATTTAAAATTATTTTCATATTAAATATTTTTTTACTTAAAAATTAATGAATTTAAATATGTAAAATTATATATTAAATTTGTAATAATTTTATTTAATATTTAATTAAACTGGTTGAATCCCAGTTGAACCTCGGTCGAACCACTGAACCAGTGAACCAGTTGCTTTACCGGTTCATTGATCGGTCCGGTTCTCGCAACCTTGATTATAACACATTCAATATGAAATTCTCAAATTGAATATCAAGTTTCGAAAATTGAGTAAAACTAGAGTGAGACCCGCGCAATGCGCGGAGAGGTAGATTTTTTATATTATATAGTATATTTTAATAAATATATTAAAAATATTTTAGAGAACATATTATAAATAGATTTTAAATTTATTTATTTTAAAAAAAGACATAGGTTATTTATATTAAAATTATACAAAATTGCATTTTTATTTTTTTTCATTTTTTGATTTGCATTAATGGCTACACTTTGTATTTTTTTGTGATTTTTTTGTTTGTAAATAAATAAAAAAATAAATGAATGAGAATGAAAAACATATAAAAATGTTATATTAAATTTAAGAAATTTTTGACAATTAGTATGAGAGATTAAGAAATGAAGAGTAGTAAAAGTCTTAATATGTATAAGTTGTAGAATTTGAATATTTATAACTGAAATTTTTTATAATTATTATTATTATTATGACATTTTTAATGTATGTTTATTGTATTTAATTAGTACTTGGTGTTTCAATTGAATAATAGATAAGAATTTTTTTGTTTTAATTTTTTTAAAATATTTTATTAAATAGTGATTGGTTGATTTTCATCTTTTGCCAAATCATTAGAACTGCTGATGTAGCATCGTTAGGAAAGAAAAGATGGCTTAAATTCATTGTGGAGAGAGTTGGTATCGGTTTTTATATATTATAAATAGATGGATTATCTTTCAAATTAAATTTTAAATATTATTTGTTGTTTGATAACCTAATATTTAAATAAAAAATCAGTACCAGTGTACAGAAGAAAGGTAAATAAAAAATAAAATTCCACTACTAAGTAAATTGAAAGAATACTGTAAAACACTATTTTGATCAAGTTTCAAATTTTTGGTTTTCAGAAACGGCGTTAATAATCTCCAGATGGAGGCTGAAGACCCAACAGCGGCGGTCCTCTTGTGTGAAGTGGTGGTGATGGAGATCCTCTCTTGGCTTCCTGCAAAGCCTCTGACGCGCCTGAAGCTTGTGTGCAAGTCATGGAACTCCATCATCTCCGACCCTCACTTCGTCAAACTTCACCTTCACCGTTCACCCAAAAATGGCATCCTCCTCACCCTCGACGAAGAAAAAAAATGGGACTTAGTGTTTAGTAGCGTTGAATCCTTCATCCAGAATCCATCATCCACTCTTGTTGCTCAAGAGAATCGCTACTCCCTACACGTAGACGACTGGGTTGTGGGTTCATGCAACGGGTTGGTTTGTGTGGCCCTTGCTCTTGACCACCCCAAGACCGATATTTGGGATACCTGGGTGCGTTTATTGAACCCTCTCACAGGGTGTATTTCAGAGAACTCGCCGTGCTTACGTGTCAATATGGACAATGTTCTTGGATTTGGGTATGATGAGTCAAGTGATAGTTACAAGGTACTGGCTATCATTTGGGATTCTTCTGGAACATTGATTACGCAAGTTTATAGCTTTGGTGGCAGTTCATGGAAGAGGATCAAAAGTTTTCCTGCTTTTCCGTTTTCTTCTGAAGATAATGGCTCCTTCATCGGTGGCACTCTTAATTGGATAGCTCTCCGTACCCCGCATGGAGGTCGTTATGATTGGAATGCTGTTACACTTGATATGTTAACGCTTGTTTCTTTTGACCTGAAATCGGATACAAGTAAAGAGATTCCGCTTCCAAAGGGTATCGATGAGATCCCCAGTGAAGAGCAAACTCTGGGAGTTTGGGGAAATAGCCTGTATCTTCTTCATGATTACCAGAACACTCATTTTATTGCATGGCAAATGAAGGAGTTTGGAGATGAAAATTCTTGGACTCAATTGCTAAAGATTAGTTTTCACCATCTCGGTGTTGAATGGCTATTTCCAGGATTTGTATTTGAGAATGGAAATGTCTTCATGTTGAGAGGCAGCCATGGTTCTGAGGCAGTTTTTTATGACCGAAGAGATAATAGTGTTAAACGCGTTAATATCAACAATCTTGACTTCGATGCATTTGATTATGTTGAGAGCTTGGTTCAGCTTTGTTAAAATTTGGTTCCTATTCAAAGTTTTGCTTCTGCAGCATTTTGTTCTGTCAGCAAAGTTCAGGTCATTGTGATTATTTTGGGTGATTCCTTACTTTGGCTACTTCTTGTTGTTGGATCCAAATTTGTAGACGGATCACTTTTATTTTGGCTGCAAACTTTATATATACAGGTGCATAAAATTCTAACATCCTTATCATGACTACTTGTTGCATAAGTTTATTAATTTTTGCTAATTGTTAGATGAAGTTTAAAGACAAATGAAGTTGCGTTGATTTTTTCATTAGTAAGAATCTAGAACATGATTTTCGCGACCATCCCATTGTAAAAGTAATGAAATTTTCACTTTATTTAGTTAGTGGTTACTTTATCTTTTCATGACATATGTTTTGTATGGTGAACTAGCTTGATGGCAAGCTGAAATCTTATTTATAGTAGTCATGGGATTGGATTGTACTAATAGGAATGAATAATATAAAGATGGAAATAAATTATGACATCCTCTTACCCTGCCAAAAGTACCCTAAGTATGCCCTATCTATGATGTAGATGCTCTATTTATGATGTATATACCTTCATTAGTTTTTTTCCGTGGAAATTATGTGGCTATGTGAAGGTGGTTTTGATCCTGTGTATCTCCATTTCCAATAGTGTTGGAACCAAAAAACTTACCTGTCAGAGTATTGTTTTTAGTTCTTTTTTTCTTCGGAGTAAATTTGTCATGCAGCATATGATTTCTTGGATCTTTAGATACATGTCTAATAGGATAGCAACTAAAATAAGATTGCTTTCTTAGATTGTTACATACATGTCTAATAGGATGGTAACTATGTGTATTCTGAATTTTGTTGCTGTGAGATAGTTAATACGAAGAAAAGATGATGAAGTATTGACTAATGAGAGAATTTTTTGCCACTAGAAAAGTTAGATGTACTTAAGATCTTAAAATGATGTTGTAGAGGGATGGTTGGGAGGGGAGGGGTATCATAACAAAAACTTAATGAGGGAGCTGCTTTTAGTGTTCTATTGCTGTTTTGTCAACAAAATTATCAAGTCCAAGAATTACATATCACATTAGCAGCTGAAAATTTGTTTCAATGCACTAGAAAATATGCTGCTAAAAGTCACAATTGACATTGAACTGTAAAATGATAAGTTTGATGCATTATGTCACAATAAGTTTCAATGCTAAAAGTCAATTGACATTATGTCTTTTTTTAAAATCCTTCTTTCTCTCTCTTTGTTTAAACTTTATTCCAACAAATTTGGATCAATATTTATTTATTAGTAGCTTGCAAAACTTTCATTGTGGAAGAAGTGAATGGAAAAATAAGCGCGTATATGCAAGTTACTAAATTACGGACTTAGTTGTCAATGGAAATATAAACAATTTCTATCTGCAGGGTCTGGAAAATGTGACACCAATGGTTACAAAGATAGACCAGAAGAGTGCAATAGAGCTTGAATCATATGGCTTGGGTACAAGAATGGTAATTCCTACTAGTAGTAGTTATAGTGATTAGATCTTAGCATGTTGCAACCGTAATGTTGAGAACTTTAGATGATACAACATGTGTAGCATGTTATTGCAAGCATAGGAATGTAAGCAGTGAAGATTAAGAACCAAAATTTTATAGAACTAGAAGCAGTTATTAGGTGATATATATGTGTGGTAATTCCTTTGCCAATGTTATTAGTTCCTTTAAAATATTTACTTGTTTTCATGATTTCCATGGGTGCTATCATATCTTATGGTCAACTAGACATTTTATGACAATATCTTGTTATATTGAAGATCAAGAGCAATATTTTCAATCTTAGTAATGATGTTTCTGTATGACGAGATATCCAGTGTCGTATGTGCAAAAGATTATGGTCAATCCTTGGTTCTGGCTTGCAATTAAGTTGCTTGTCAACGGTTGACTTCTATGAATTCTTCTGAAATCATGCAAGTGGTTTTAAACCCCTGCATTTCATTTATGCATACAGAAGATCAGGGTGCCCTAAATACTTTTGGTGTTCCCTTAGTTTGACTAACTGTTGTTCCTGTTTATTCATCATGCTAATTTTGGTTCTAAATATGTTGTTTGGTGAATTTATTTTGAATTTATTCAAGATAATGTCATGAAAAAGTGAGCTAGTATTTGCAAATTATAATATAATGAAGTTAGTTGTAAGTTAGGATATTGACACTGAATCTGTTTTTGATGTGAATTGCAATATTAACACCCAATATGTTTATCTGTTTAGGGTTTATTGCATTATTGTGGTAGATAGTAGAGTATGATTTAACTTTTTAAAATTTCAACCCTGTTAAAATTTAATTCCTCTTCAGAGTTATGCTTCTGCAGTTTTTTGTTCTTTAAGTTATTTTAAATGCTTGCCATTTCATGTAGGCGTAGGAAAAAGTTCAGGTCATTGTGATTATTTTGGGTGTTTCCTTATTATTGTTGGATCACAGATTACTTCAATTTTGGGTGTTTCCTCATTTTGTTCTGTAATGTTTGAAGTAATCTTATTTATTAATTTGCACGCAGATCACTTTAATTATGGGTAAAACTTTTTATATACACTAGTGGAAATGATCTTATCCAACAACACCTGAACAGAAGCAGAGAGTAATGCCCCTCCCCCAATAGCAGCAGCCATATTTTCTTTGGTTTAAATAAGACCCTACAGTTACCAGTAAATTACAGTATTAGTTTACAAGAGAAGTAGTGTGTAAATAAGGATTAATAGCACACAAATTTTTCACAAACAAGTTTCTTAGTATTTGATGGATTAACAATTATACTTTAATCGGTTAATGATGATTATTCTTAAGTAATTAGTAACAAGTTAGAACAAAAGAATAGGATAAAATAGAGAGCCATGAGGACCAAAATTTGGTTTATTGATTCTATCAGCAGATGTTATTCCAGTCTCTCCTTCTAATTTTGGAAGAGAGAAAAAGAGAGAGAGCTGAATTCTTACCTTAGAAGTAGAATTTAATGAGAACTAGAATGAGACCCGCGCGCGGGACGATAAATTAATATGTATAAGTTGTATGTATAAGTTGTAGAATTTGAATATTTGTAACTGAAATTTTTTATAATAATTATTATTATGACACTTTTAATATATGTTTATTGCATTTAATTAGTACTTGATGATTCAATTGAATAATAATAGATAAGAATTTTTTGTTTTAATTTTTTTAAAACATTTTACTAAATAGTGATTGGTTGATTTTCATCTTTTGCCAAGTCATTAAAATTGTTGATGTGATATCATTAGCAAAGAAAAGATGGCTTAAACTCATTGTGGAGAAAGTTAGTATCAGCTTTTATATATTATAAATAGATAGATAGATTTGGCAAGATTTGAGTGGTGGATTCTAAAATTTTGCCAAGTAAGGATGATGTTGACATAGCGTTAGTAGAAGAAGAGAAATAACTTAGAAGTAATGTGGGTAAACCTAATTTTGGTTGAGACTGTTGGACAGAACCGTTTAAAAAAGAGGAATACATAAACCTGCGCTACTTGCAATGAGTTCACATTTAAAATGTTATTATTTTAACAAATAAATAGGGCTATTGAAAATGATATTGAACAACAGAATGAAAAGAGTAAACGGCAAAGTTGAAAATATTTGGGACGAATTTCCTACGTTGGCGGCGTCGAATGGTGACGTTGGTCTGAGACCCATAATCGAGCTCCGACAGAAAAATCGCAACAGGAGAAATGGAGTTTAAAATGGAGTTTGCCCTGGTTTCTGCAGTTTATGCAATGCGGCTCCGTCGGATATGGACATCGTGATAGACAATTTGTTTTGAGGAAAAAACAATGGCTCATGAGACCAGAAGAGGATGGAGGAAATAGGATTTTGGTACGGATTTTGGTACGGATAGGTGCCAAGAAGAAGAGGGTTTCGAGAAGTATGATAAAGATAATAAGCTCTTTGGTTTTTAGAGGTTTTTTTGGGTAAATGTTAATTTGTGTTTTTGTTGTTTTAGAAATAAGGATTGATTTGGAAAAAGTTAAGTTGTTGGTTTTTATTGTGTTTTTTAGTTGTTTTTTATGTTTTTTTTTTATTTGAAAATAAAAGTTGATTTGGCAAGATTTGAGTGGTGGATTCTAAAATTTTGCCAAGTAAGAGATGGTGCTGACATGACGTTAGTAGAAGAAGAGAAATAACTTAGAAGTAATGTGGATAAACCTATGTACCTACTTTTATATATTAAGAATAGATTTTATTGTGAAGTCAAAATCAATAATTTAATAGAAACAAATAAATATCATTAATATATACTATTCAAAAAAATTTTAAATTATAGTGGGACACTTGCCCCCATATTCTTATATGTAGAACCGTCCCTAATAGTGATGCTAGAAGATTCAATGAGTTATAAGGTGCCAATCAAAGGAGGCATATTCTGCTTCTATCTCATGAAATTGAGGGATAAGCTTCAAAAGGGTATTAATCAAAGAAGCTTCAATGGTACATCGCATGAAGTTGAACATTCTAAAAGGATACATAGAAAACTACTGAGTGATAACCAAGTAAAATTGATACAAAATAAGAAAATTTTGTGTTCCAGACAGGTATTGATTTAATTTACTTATTTATCAATCTATCATCTATGATAAATAATCTGAATTCATTATAGAAAAATGATGATAACAAAACTATCATCATAAATACGCCAAATTCATACGGCACAATATAGTGGTAATGTTTCTAAAACCACAAATTCAAACAGTAATTATATTAATCAAATTAAAACACAATATTCAAGCAATTAAACAAGCACAAAGACACAAATGAAGAAAAATTATAAAATTATACTGAACTAATGAAGCAATTAAACATATTATCAATTTAAATAGTGAGAACAAAAAGAGTGTACATTTTCACTTCAAACAAACGCAGAAACACAAATCAAATCATAGACAAAAGGAAAATAAAAACAAAAAGAGATGGATCAAAGTAAAAAAAAATGCGCATAAGAGTTACTTGCTACAATGAATTGTTAGAGAGGGGAGCGAGGGTTGGGTGTTATTATTATTATGGAAAAGTCTAGGGGCAAGCTTGTGTTGTCTTTTAGGAGGACATTGCACTTTAAATTCTTATGAACTTTGACAGGAAAACATTGTTAAGAGTATGCTTTGTAATCAGGTGTTGACTAGACAACCTAGTAATTAGGAATTTAGGATATGCTTTTTTTAGGTGAATTTAACTTTCCATTGGTAGTTTTAGGAATTTGTTGTTTTTGTCATGGAGCTTCAGATGTAGTAGCATCCTAAAGGCTTTGATTTAGATCGATACTTCTATCTTTGAATTGCTTCTAATCTATACTATTAACTACATACATTTCCAGATGCATATACATACACATATATTAACTCATACATGTTTCACAAATAAATGAATGAATCTGATATTGGCGAGTTTGCTGCTTCAATTCGTAGATGGAGACCCCGGAACCATACAAAGGTAAGGGTATCAAATATGCTGATGAAATTATAAGGAGAAAAGAAGGAAAAGCAGGAAAGAAGAAGTAACTTTGGCTTCACTTTTCATTTTTTTTCATTTATCTCCCGTTGATTTTCTTGTTTGTTAGTAATGGAAAATACAAAAAGTTCCAAGCCAAAAAATTCATATCGATTATTAAGCTAGAATCACATCTCTCCCTATGATCTTTTAATCATAGCCAACATTATTATAATGTTGTTAGTGTTGTAAGTATGAGAAGTGTTGAAGTTAATCCCACATCAAAGAAAGCATGAAAGAGTGAGGAGTTTATAAGATGAGAGACCCATTAACTTATTACCTTAAGGTTTTGAGTTGGATGTGGTGTCTTCTCAACTTATCTTCTTGCACTTGATTCTTCTTTGAAAGGTAATGGGTTTGAGTCTTGGAGTTAAGAAGAAAAAAAGAGAGATTAAATTTTAGTTGGGTATCTTAAAAGTTTATTTTCATGGGATGAATTGCTTCAAATTGTTCTTAAGGTATACCTTTGAGCTCATAAGAAATTTATAGAAGTATTTATAAATCATCTACACTACCAGAAAACTTGTATATTGAATTCAAATTATGACAATATGAGTAAAAGATCAAACTTTGTGAATAACTTAGGCTAGAAGGTTTGCCTTTTAAGTTTTAACAATTCTTTTAGAAAAGTTATCTAACACATGAGTATAGTTTTACATCTTCCCATTCATATTTTATTCTTAAAAAATGTTATATGCAAGTAAAAGCCAATGCAACTACCAAATCTTTCATTATATTTTATTTTTTTAATATATATTCTATATAAATAATTGATTTAATAGTTAATTTTTAGTATATACATAACATATTTGTTTATTCTTTTTATAATTTAAGCTCAAATTATAATATTTCAAATCAAACTTATTGTCCAATTTATGACGTAAAGGTTTTTTTAGGAAATTATTCTCCTAAACACATTAGCATCTTTATATTATACATTAGACATGATCATTCTTCTGATTATGTATGTTTGTTTACTTGACTATTAGTTTATGTTTATTGGCTGATCTGTTTCTTGTGGTTGATTTGGTCCTTGATGGCAATGCCGAAGGGGATTAAATTTAATCACTTGACATTAGTACTCTGTACTCCCTAAAAAGGTTGAATTATTTATTACTGATCTAAAAAAAATGATCATTCTTCTGATTTACTCCTCATCAAGTGCCTTATTGTATAAGTCATACCTACTTAAAAAAATTGGTGCTTGAAAAATGTTAACAGGTAGTACTTTCATAATTCTGTATGATTATAAATACTATAACTCAAATTATAGAGCACGTTATTTATTTATTACTTCTTGTATTAGTTATTCATAAATTTCTATATTAATGAAAAAATGGTTTCTACTTTCTAATACCATGCCAACACAATTTATTTCTTAAAGTGATTAAGACAATTTATCATAGTATCACTGGAAGTACTAATATAACCCTAAAGCACAAGGTATCCATTAACTATTGAACTGTGTAATTATTAATTAAATACAAATAGAGTACAAACTACAAAGACCAAAAATAAATAAATAAAATAAAAGTAGAGTACTACTATGATAAAAAAAAAGTTCAACTATTAGACTTTATTTATTTTCTAGAACTAGAATTGAATATTGTATTTGATAATTTAAAATTAGAATTAAGATTTTAGTTACAGAATACAAAATTTTAGTCTTTTTAATTTTTTTAAAAAAATAAAAATACGAAATTAAAAGTTTTAAGAATAAAAACTAAAATTTTCATAATTTTTTAAATATTTTTATTTAATTTTTTAAATTTTAAATTTATATTTTAATTTTAAACTTAATTTAGTCTTTATATTTTAATTTCTATCTCCCGTCTTAGTATCGTTCTAAATGCAGCTTTAGAAATTTAACTCCACCGACAAATTGATCTCATCTTTCTTTGATCTCAACTTGTACTTCTATTTTTGTTTTTTCTTTCTTTCTATGGGTCAGGATACATCAACTTGTGTTCTATCAAACTAATCTTTTAATTATTTTTTTGTCAAGAAAAAGGACCTATATTGCAGGGCCACCATGGTCCTCTACCTAAGATAGCGATTTAGGTATAATATTTTGTTAATACCAAAAAAAAAATTATAATATTTGGTGAATAGTATTTTTAATAAAAAATAAATATTATTATTTTTACAATAAAAAATAAGACACCATATGAAATATATGAACCCTAAAAATTAGTTATAATTTCTTTTATCTAGTTTTATTTTTCACCAAAAATTTTCATGTTTTATCATATAAAAATATTTAAGTTGTTTGTCTAAATGTCAAACATATTTTAAATACAATATTTATTTAATATTTATCTGACATATGTATTTTTTGTATTTAATTATATTTTAATAAAAAATAAAAAATATTTTTAAAACATATTTAAAAGTATCTAAATAACATCACACATTTAATCTTATTCTTGATTTATATTTTTAAAATGAATATAAAAATAATATACATGAAAGTTGTGACTTGTGAATCATGCATGGAAAAATAAGTTTCTTATTATTATTACAATTACAATATTTTCCTTTAGATCTGAAAAGACTCTAGCCTTTTCAACAAGTGGTGAACCCCATGATTAATAATTGAAGCTCATCCACAAAGATACTTTATCTACAATTATCAATTGATGGACTTTATATTAAAGTACTTTAAAAATAATGCTACTATTTAATTCTTTATGCTAATAGAATTTTCTTTTTCGTGAACTTTATTTTAAAGTACAAAGTTATTCAATGCAAAGTGTAATACTGATCTGCTCATATTATTTTTAATTAAGGAAAATTGAGTTTGTTCGATCTTCCATATATATTACGAAAAATTATACCAACAAAAAAATTGAAAAAAATATTTCAAAAGATAAAAATAAAGATGGTGTGTCATGTGTGGGTTGATTACATTTATTTAAAGGTACCATATATTTTGTTTTAGAAAATATATACTTTGGTTAAATAACCTATAATAATAATATTAATTCTGTAAATTAGATAATTATTAGAACATAAAAGTTATAAAATTTTCCATATAAAAAAATTACATAACTTTTAGTAAATTGTATTTTTTAAAAGGTAGAAACTCAGGTCAAGTCGACTTCACGTGAAGTTGATATCTGAGAGTCGTTAGATGACTTCTTGACAAATTTAGTTAGACAATTTTTTCAATAAGATTTTTTTTTCTTTGTTAGGAAAATGCTGTAATATATTTCGTGCAAGAGTTATTATTGCACAAATGCACATTATATTGGCAAATATTAATTAATGCATTTCAGAAAAAATAAAAAGTGTAATATTCTTTGAAAATTAATTTATTAATAATAAAAGAAATAAAATATAAAAATTTTAAATTTTAAATTATTAATCTTAAATTTAAACTATTAATATAAAATATAATACATAAAAATATAAGATTTGTTTAGTTACCAAAAACTGCAACACTAATTATAAGTTTGGTAAATCGCTTGCTTAAGAGTTAGGTCTAGGGAAGAAACTTTTGCACATACATTGTGAATTTAAATATGTTTATTGAGATTCTTAATTATGTTATTTTTTTTTTGTTATTACATTTCTCAATGTCGAAATTATATGAATAAATCTATATTCCCATTCTGATCATATACGTTGAAAGGGATTTTGTTTCCATATTAATACTGCTATATAAATAACAGAAAATTTTAGGAGATCAGTATTTTTTATCAAATTTGGTCAATATAAATGTTAAATTATTTTTAATAATAATTTATGTGTGTAAATTTTGATAAATATAAATATAAATTATATTGATTTATGTGTATAAAATTTAATAAATATAAATGATATATTTTGTGTATAAATATTTATAAATATTAGTATAAATTATTGTTAATTAAATATTAATTTAAAATAATAATATTTATTGAACCTGTCACACTGCTGTATAAATAAAAGATGATATTAGGATACAAAATAATCAATTTCATTAAGTTAAAACTTGTATGTTATTCTTAGAGTAAGTTAAAAACCACCGGAATAAAATATTAGCAATAATAATTTAAAATACCAAACTTTGACTTTTCTGCAATATTATCAAATTGTAATAATTTTATCTAGGATTTATTAGAGCCCTAGCTAGGATAACTTTTTAGAATCACACTACTATGATCCAACAAAGTCAAACATCCAAAATGAACTGGCTAGAGTTGGGTTGTTAAGTATTTTTTACTCGACATTTATTTTAAATCCAACTTGGAGATATTTGAATTCATTGTTTCTTCACTTCACCCTAACGCTATATGACACTCTTGACTAGTCAATAATCCATACAAAAGAGCATCATAAAATAAGAAAATTTTTAAGTGTACTAGTAATACTAGTGTATCATTAATTTTTAATTGTTAATTTTAATTATAAAAAAAATATATAATATATATAATTAAGATCAACAGCTAAAAATCACTGATATATCGATATAACGGTATACTTGAAAATCTTCCCATAAAATATAGTATTTAGGCATGATTTTCTTTGCCTATTAGTATTGAAGTTAAGTCTAGCGATAGATAAACAAACGGACAAGGTTTTTTTAATTCACAGTAAATAATACTCTTTTCTTGTTTAAAAGATAAATTATTTTTTGACAATATGAAAATTTATAATAAGTCCCTAATTATCCAGGTAACTAATTTAAGCAGTCTATATAAATAGTAATTTACTAATGTGTCAGGAGATGTTTAGACTAATAATAAATATTGTTTAAACTATTTACTTAAATAATTAAGTATTGATTAAAATTTTTTAATTATGGAAGATACTTCATTTTTCGGACAAATATTCAGAATTTGAGAAGATATTTATTCTTTAATTTATTTATGAGATTTGTGCAAAAAACTTATCTCCAAAATTCATTTTTTTTCTAACAAAAATATTATTTACATATTACAATTAGTCATAATATATTTGTTTATATATATATATATATATAATTAATTAATTTTAATAACTAATTTTAATGTATATTTTTTTTATTAGGATGTGTATTAAACTTGCCCTAAGAATGAGATGCGAGCTGATATATGAATATGAACATTAAATATTATTCCTAGTCTTCAAATTTGAAGACATGTTAAAGGCAAATAGTATCAGAATATTTGAACTAAACAAGTATTGCCTGTGTCTCATGTGATTGTAAGAATAATAAATATATACAAGAAAATTAAAAAAAATTGGAATAAATAAACCATAAATTTTAAAATATGTTGATAAAAATATCTTAAAAATTTGATAAAATATCTAACCATTAATTCGTTTCATTTTTTTTACAGTAAATACTTACATGTTATTTTTTTGGTGTACAAATACTTACATCTTATATTCTTATTATTCACTGGCCGATAGTTCTTATAAATAATGTGAAAGATTATAATGTGTTTATAATACGAGTAGAAATAATAAAATAATTTTAATATCTATTTTATATTTAAAATTTTATTCAAATAATATATATTAAATACAAAGATTTTGATGTGTTTGGATAAAAAAAAATCTATTAGAATCTAGACAAATTTATAATTCACATTTAAAAATAAAATAACTAATTCTTCTTAGTTCTAATTTAATATTATTAATGATCATATTATTATTAATTATATTCTTGGGATTATCAAAAAATTTAATAATATTTTATTTAAATTAATATAATTATTTATTTGATTAATTTAAAATAATAATTAAATAATTTTTTAGTAAAGATTATAATATTCGTTAGTGTGTGACCTATAGGTTTAATATTAAATGAATAGTAAATTAGTGATACTAAATTTATTAATTAAGGTTGGCATCAATCAACACTTTTCAATGACCCGATAATATGAAGTAATATATTTTTTCTAAGAATCCTGGAAGAACAAAGTATGATTCATTTTATCTTTTCAACTCTTAGGTAACCTTTAAAGTATAGTTTAAGAAAAAGTATAGGTAAACAATGAAAATACTAAACAATATGAACAATAGATATATCAGATGTTCAATTCACTAAGTGTGCGGATGGTTATCCTAATATTAAGATTTAAGTGGGTAATTTGGGAGTGTATTTTTACTTTATTAGACTAATTTTAGAGTCTATTGTTCACAAAAGCCATTATCTACCTAGCACTTGTTACCATTATTATTATAATAAACCATAAATAATATAAAAAATTAATTTCTTCATTCTTCTATCCTCTTGGCCGATACTTTATTTATTTTAGTCATTATAATCACAAACTTAACTCATTATCTATCGAAAGTTGGCGAATTTTTTATTGATTAATAATTAATTTAAAAAATATTTGGATCATGCGCAATATCCATTCAACTAATGTCTTAGAGTATTAGTTATCCCGAATCAAAGTATTATAAATATATTATTAATTACCATGATATTCACATATCAAAAGAAAACTCTATTACAAAATTTATTTTAAAAATATTCTATCGACAAATATGCAGTAATTATAATAATTAAAATTTTTTAAAATATATAATTCAATCATCATATCTTTATATATAATATCTATATATATATAATTTAAAATTTATTAATTTTTATCCAATAAAAATTATTATATATTAATCTATTCGAATTATTAATATTTTTTAAATAATGTATAATAAAAAATAATTTAAATTAAATTATAAAAAATATTTATTTTTTAATATTATAATTTTTGTCATAATAATAAATCTTTAAATATAATAAAAAAATTTATTATATTATTTCTTAATTAAATAATAATAATAAATTATTTAACACATAATAAATTAAATCGTAATTGTACAATTTATTTCCAACACAACCTGGCATACTATAAAACCATTTCAGCTGCTAATTTTTTAGTATAAACAATGTCTCCATACTAATGGAGGTAAAAGTCAATTGTGGCCATAACAGCATAACTAGCCAAATTCCTGAGATGATCATATATATATATATATATATAATACAGTATAGAACTCTGAGGTCTGCACCGCTAATTCTCCAACTTCTGTAACTGTACGGTTCTAAAATTGTGGCCATCAAGTTTAGTTCACAACGCCATCAAAGACACACGTACCCTTTTGTCCTTTCTTTATTTCACTTCATATGTCTATCTTTCTATCTATGTCAATGTTAATGTTAAGGTGGCCTTTCGTATTCATAATATAAACAACAGAGTAGCCTGTCTCATGCACTCTTTTTTCAATTCACACACACCCTTCTCCTTCTTCTCCTTCAACTCTCTTCTCAATGATTTAATCATTTCTTTTTGTCACATGTAATTTCCCTTCTCTCCCCCATTTTCTTTTTCTTCCTTATCAGTTATGTACATGTGAATCTCGAATCTACCCTCTACTTTGTTAAAAAGTTTTATCACTTTTTTCTTCTTCTTCATATTCTCGCACCACACAGCACAAAATAAAGGAGAAGAGAGAGAGATAAAAGCACTGGTTCTTAAATCTCTCTCTGTGTCATAACGATCAGATAGCGAATTTCCACTGCTCAATCATGTACTCAGTTCAATTCCCTATTTCTATTTAATTCTTATTCAGCCACCATTTCCCAAAAGAAAAAAAAAAAACAGAGGAAGAGAAAAACAGGGCTCCTATTTCAGCTGCAAAGGTATCTTTTCCATATCCAATTGGCTGAAACTTCATTGACCCAATTGAAGGTTCATTTCAAAGTTTTCATCTTTGAACCGTTTCAGGTACAAGGGAGCTGCGAGCTCGAAATCTCAACATAGGATTGGTGTTTGTGTCTTGTGTTGAGTGTGTGACAAAAAAAACAAATAGAACATGAGAGATACCAACATCCTTGTGGTTGGTCAAGACGGGATTTTGCGGCCGTTGATGAAGACCGCGACGAGATCCACGACGGTTCTAGTGTTCTCTATGCTCTTCATATTCGGCGCGTTGGTATACACGCTCCTTCTCCCCTCGCATGTAAGTATTTGTACTTTTCAAAAACATATATTTACTTTTCAAAGCTTTTTTTTTAATAGTTACTCAACCTTGAGTATATGAAGATATAAATAAAGAAAAAGTTTAGGGACCAACAACTTTTATATTTTGTGGCTAGCACTTAACCATAAAAAAAAAGTGAGTAATTCACATCATTAAAATTATTGATGGTTACAAAACATAAAAATTGTTGGCCCTAGCACTCCTCTATGGATAAATTAACAATTTTAATGGGCAATTAAATAACATCCTTTTACCCTGTTTTAGTGCAAATGCTTTGATTGGTTGTGATTGTGAGTGAGGTTTGCTATTTTTAACGTTTCTCTTTGTTGAGAACGTTACCCTTGTCTTGTACTAAAATTGTCAAGGGTAGAAATGGTTATTGATTCTCCCTTTCTCCCTTTCTCGTTTGCTTTAATATTGGTTTCATCAATAATTGATTGATTAGTGGGATTTATAAGAGGATTTCTCTTTAGATGGGTCATGTATATGTGTTTTGGCCTTTTAGGGTAACCAAGTTACCATGCACATTGTTTATTGATAATGCATTAATGTTAAAGTTGAGTGAATGATTGAATATAACTATTAAATAATTTCACTGATTTCACTATATTTTTATATAATAATTTTTAGTTATTAATTTACGTAAAGTTAAATGTAACTGAATTTCCACCATCAACTTGATATACAATAATCTCATCCAAATATTTTATTAACTTGTATTCTAAAATATATTTTTATTGAAATGATAGTAATTTTAAGTTATTAATATAATTAATATGTTAAAAGTTTAAAAAATTATTTATGGATCGGAGTATTTATTATTATATTAGTAAAATTTTTTACTATAAAAATAAAGTTTAAAATAAATTTGACGAGAAATTGTGTATTTAGTGATCACAAACACTTGAGTCTCAAAATAATACATTATTAAATTAGAAATAATGTCCACTACTCTATTATTGGCTTGTTATAAAGTCGTGAGATTTCGAAATTAAAGCAATATTTTTTCCATACTAGTTTATTATTGGAGTAACAAACTACTAAGGGAGGTAGTAAATGCTTATATATAGCATATGTAACAAAAAGAGAAAAAGGAAAGAGAAGAGAATATACCATATAGAAGTCCTTTAATCTATAAATACTTGTCCTTTTACATGTGTGTAGTTTATGTAGACCCAAGGGCCAACAACCATGTAGCTAGCTAGGTTTCTTGTGACTTGTGACCTGTGAATTTGTGATACAATAAATGAGGCTCTTACACATAAGTAAAGGTAAGTGTTAAGAATATGATACTTGATTTGTCAAATAAAAATTAATTAGGTGTGGGTTGATACTGGCTGAAAAAGGCAAAAACAAAAGAAAGTTTATTTTTTTAAAAAGTAATTAATTTTGGTGTATAATAATAAAAGAAAGTATATGATTATTCAATTAAATTGTTGTATTTAAATAATTTTTAAATAATAAATTCAAAAATCATTTACTTTTATTAATGTAATAATATTAATTATTTTTTTTTACAACGTCTAGTATACAAAAATTAAATCCTGAGAATATTAGATTTGTGCATTGTCTGAAAAGCCCATGAGGTAATGTAATGTACCTTTCATTAGGCAATTTGATTGAATTATTGTAACACTATGATAATACTAGCTGGTAAGCACTAATCAATGTAGTTTGAGAAATTAGAAAGTCTTTTTTTTTTTTTTTGGGTATTGAGAAATTAGAAAGACTTATCAAGATGTTAGAAAACTCCAAGTCCTAATTCCTAACAAGCGCCGCTTTTGTCGGGTAATGTCACAAGGAATTGAGTTGAATTACAACACATGAGAAGATAGACTTGTATGCCACGTGTCCTTATGTGGGAGCCACTCATGACTTTGATAGTCATGCATGGAATCTATCTTGGATCCATTAACTTACGTTTTAAGTTTTAACCCTAAAAAAATTGTTATTTTTTAACCGCACTGCACCAAACTGGGACAGGTGTTCCCTTCTTATACTACATGTACTTCTTTTCTTGGTTATCTAACATCAAACATAACGTTATGGCGTTTACCTTTGAAACAATTCTCATGCTAACACTTGCATGCAACTTAGGTAGGTGACATTCAACGTTGTTTTCAAGTTGAACTATTTAGTTACGTGTTTGAGCTGTTGTTTGTTTCTTGATTAATAATTTCTAGTTGGCTCTTGGTGTTTGTTTGACTATTTGGTGTTATCATTACTAATTGATTTTCTAATATTATTTGAGTTATATGCCCATAAATGTAGATAAAAATCAGGGTAGAAGTGTAATTTACTAAAAACAAAAGTTATATATATGCTTAGAGAAGTATTAATAAGCTTAATACCTAACCTTGACTAATTTGCCTTGTTAATCATCATGATGTATTGAAATTATGCATTGAAATCTAATAGGTATTTCCAATGAGATAGGTACAACATTTGCATGCATTGAGTTGGAAGGAATTATACTTGTCACTGATTAAAAGAAAAGAGAGAGCATTTAATTTATTTTTCTTTAAAAAATATATTATTTATATTCCTTTTTATGTTATACACTGAATTAATATAAATTCTTTTGTTATTAGATGGATAGTAAAATCATCTCATAAATATAAATTTTGCATCTTATTCAAAGACAGTAATTTTGTTACTCTCTAACTGATGATGTCATTTTTATTTTGTTTTTAAATTATTTTAAATAAAATGTTAATTTAAAAAAATCACACAAAAAAAATTTCATTATTGATTTTGTTTTATTTTCGTTAATCTTAATTTATTTCTTACCATTTGGTGTTGTGAATATTTTTTAGCAGTTAATTATTTTTGGAGGCACACCTTCCAAACCACCAATACTAGCCACAACAGAAAACAACAATGTGCCTAAAATGACCAAAATGCCCCCAAAGCAAATAGAGATTCCACTAAACTGCACTGCATACAATCTAAACAAAACATGCCCCAACCATGAAGAAATCCCAGCCGACAATCAAGACCGTTTACCAAGCTCCACGTGTCCAGATTACTTCCGTTGGATCCACGAGGATCTAAGACCATGGGCCCACACAGGCATAACAAAGGAGATGGTAGACAAGGCTAGAAAAACAGCAAATTTCAAATTGGTGATTCTTAAAGGGAAGGCTTATTTGGAGACTTATGGCAAAGCGTTTCAGACAAGAGATGTTTTTACAAAGTGGGGGATATTGCAATTGTTAAGGAGGTATCCTGGGATGTTGCCAGATATGGAGTTCATGTTTGATTGTGTTGATTGGCCTGTCATTTTGGCTGAACGTTATGGTGGTTCTAATTCTAATAATGCTAGCAATGTTCCTCCACCACTCTTTAGATATTGTGCTAATGATGCTACATTGGACATTGTCTTCCCTGATTGGTCCTTTTGGGGTTGGTAAGCACATTTCACTTTAATTTTGATTATTGTTACCATTCAATATGTATTCAAATTAGTTATATTCGTAATTAAATCTATCGTAATCAAATCTACCGTGTTAGGTAGACACTAAAATCAATCACGTTATAAATACATATTTAATGTTTATAAAATAATTCATTTATTTTGTCTTACACAAAAGTTTGTTATAGTATTTTGTTGTGAAATATCTAATTCTTTTGGTGGTGGTTGATTATTTTATTAGTATAAAAATAACATGTATGAATCTATATATAGATACTAGTAGTTAATTTTTGGTATTTATTGAACTTTTTTTTATAGGAAACTCGAACCCGCAACCTCTTAATTGAGTATGAGAAGACGATGCCATTTGAGCTATAACTAAGTAGATACACATTTCTTTATTATTGAATGAAGCGTAGATCCTATCTAATATGAGTGTCAAACCTGATCTAACAGTAATGTAATGTGTATCGACTCAATTTATTAAACAAATCAATGCATATATCTGTATACAATTCTAGTATGATGAATTGCTGGTTGTATAGCAGGGGAATGAGATGATGCTAAAGAAACGTTTGAATGTTGATTTGTGTTATGTATGTATAGGGCTGAGATTAACATAAAGCCATGGGAGATTTTGTCTGGAGAGATGAAAGAAGGGAACAAGAGAACAACATGGCTTAAAAGAGAGCCATATGCTTACTGGAAAGGTAATCCTGATGTTGCTGACACAAGAAAAGACCTCATGAAATGCAATGTTACAGATCAACAAGATTGGAATGCTCGTATTTATAAACAGGTATTATTCTTATTATTATTATTAATCTTACTTAACTAGTGCTGTTTTTCCTGTATGATTTTGTCAGCTAAGTGTTTCAGGATAGAAAATACGAATACAGAAAAGAAAGATATTTTGCTTATTTTTGTATTTGTTGTTAAGTTCAGAATCAATAGTGATATAGAATTCAGTTTCATCCTCTTTCAATTTCTCATTCAATCTTAAACTTCATCAATTTCGTTTCAGGATTGGATAAAGGAATCAAAAGAAGGGTACAAGCAATCAGATTTGGCAAGCCAATGCATTCATAGGTCGGTATAACATTCATACTTTAGATTCATACTCATACATTTATCACTAACATGTGTTGTTCTTTCTAATTTCCAAATCATGATTCAATGCAGATATAAGGTGTACATTGAAGGTTCTGCTTGGTCTGTTAGCCAAAAATACATTCTAGCATGTGATTCTGTCACACTGCTTGTAAATCCACACTACTATGATTTTTTCACAAGAGGGTTGGTTCCAATGCAACATTATTGGCCAATTAAGGAAGATGACAAATGCAGATCCATTAAATTTGCTGTGGAATGGGGCAATACTCATCAGAATGAGGTAACCTCAAACTCAAATTAAGTTCAACTTGTTCACTAAGAAATACTAATGTCTAACTCAATAATATAATAATTCATCAGGCTAATAGTATTGGAAAGGCAGCAAGTGATTTCATCTATGATGAATTGAAGATGGATTATGTGTATGACTACATGTTTCATCTCTTAAATAGTTATGGTAAACTATTTAGATATACACCCACTTTAAGTTCTGAAGCAGTTGAGCTATGTGTGGAGTCAATGGTTTGCAATGCTAAAGGAAGAGAAAGACAATTCATGATGGAATCAATGGTGAAGGGTCCTGCAATCACCAAACCTTGCACCATGCCTCCACCTTTTGACCCTCCATCTTTGCATGAAAACTTGAGGAGAAAAGAAAGTTTAATTCAACAAGTGGATTCATGGGAAAAGAGTTATTGGGGGAAACCAAAATAATAAATCTTGATGTATATCAATTCTTTTTTTGCCAATTGAATTCTAAGGCATATAGTTTTAGATTATATATGTATTATTTTTTCTCCCATATATTAGCATCCTCTTTTGGCAGGTATAAATAGAATATACCTTGTGTCATAGATGGTTGAATATAGTATATGTATTTATTTGTAGGGTGTCTAAATCCAATATGATTTAAATTGAACCGTTTATTCAATTCAATTCAAATTGAACCGATTAAAATTGTATTAATTTGGATTTGATTGAATTCTATTTTTTATAAATTGTATGGATCGGATCGGATCGAATCGAATTTTAGATTTACTTCTCAAAACCGATCCAATCTAATCCAAATCGCACAAAATACTTTAATATTATTATTTTATTATTATATTTACAATTTTACTTATAATATGTTTAATTTGTTATACATTTTTATATTATTCATGTATTATTATTATTATTTAAGAAATATTTTATATTCAAAATATGATTTGTTTATTTATTTTAGTTAACCTATAATTTTATTTCTATTATTATGTTATCGTTAATTTTTTAAGATATTGTTAAAACTTATTATGTCATTATTGGTTATTTAAAATTTGATATTGAGACTTGTTATATATATTTAATTTTTTTAATTTATAAAATTGCAAATCCAATTCAATCTAAACCGCTCAAAATTGAATCGGATTGAAACGGATTTTTTTAAGAAATTATACAATCCAAATCGTATCGCAAGTAAAATTAGTATTTAGATCATATGAATCTTTTATTCAAAATCGATCTAAACCGCATTGCAAACACTACTTCTATTTATCCGTATGTGTAATGTTTTGAATCTTTTTTGGACACTAAACGACAACGCATCAAGGTTTGGAGGCCATTTAATCAAAACTGCGTCTTTTTGTTTGTGTGCCACGTTGGTAGTTAAGGCTGCGTTTGTTTTTAGAGACAGGACAGAACATGACACTAAAACGGAGACAATAGGACGGAGACACTAAAAATTATCTTTTATGTATTGTGTTTGGATACGATGGATAAGACACTAATGTAATGTCTAGTATTATGTTTGGATACACATGGACAAAACTAAAATATTATATAAAAGGACTAAAATAACCATGTGATTCCAAATTTTCTACATCAATACAAATTAATTTAATAAAAAATGAGAGTACGTAGGAGTCCAGACGAAACTTGAAAAAATATTTGAAGAGGCAAAAAATTTTAATAAAAAAATATATTAGTATTTATATTAAAATAAAATTTATAAATATAATTATTTTATTTTAAAATTTATTATTAATATGTAGGAATATATATGGTTAAGATTAACAAAAAAAATAAATTTGAGTTTGATTAATAAAAAATTTTGTTTAAGTTAATAAGCCAAATTAATTTTAAATAAAAAATTAATTTAAAAAAAACTATTTTTACATGAAAAACAATTAGTTTTTGCATATAAAAATCTATTTTTATTTAAAAAAAACTAATTTTTTTTATCTAAAAATTGATTTTTCTTTATAAAAAACTGATTTTTCTTTAAATTATATAAAATCAATTACAATTTATAAATTATTTTTTAGCATTTTAAAAGATCAATTTTACTTTTGCTAATATTTATCTTTCAAAAGTTTTAAGATTAATTATTTTTGTTATTATTTTTATTACAAATCAAATAATATATAATATAAGGTTAAAATGATATTGAAGTAAAACGATAAAAAGAAAAGAATTATCTACCCGCAATAAAAAAATTCTACAGAAATGGGAGAGTACCTGGAAAAGAAAGAGATAGAAGAAGAACAGTAAGAAAAAAGTATCTCTGAACAACACAATAGCAAAAATAAGAAGGGGTAATAGTGGAAAAAAAGGAAAACAAAATAAAAAAAAATTGTCCGTGTCCACTCTTCCAAATCCCGTGTCCATCATTGTCCTTCGTGAAAGAGTGGACACAAAAGTATAAAAAACTGTCTCGGAGACAATATGTCCACTGTCCATGTCTCTATTTCCAAATACTTTTTAAACAAGTATTGTCCATGTCTCCGTGTCCTGCCCCCCGAAAACAAACGCTACCTAACAGACGTTAGCGAACATTAGCCACCTCAGTCAACGAAATGACGGAAGAACGAACGTGAATATGTTGGTTATCTTTCGGGACGACTTTGATTAATTTTATCTTTCAGTGACGAAAATGAAGATCGAGTCAAGGACTATTTTGACTATTAACTCAATCTACTATATATGATTGATAGCAAGTATGAGGAGGATTTTTAAGCTTTTAACTTCATCCGGAAATAACAGAATATATATAAATACAACAAGAATCAAGAAAAAATAAATGGCAATATTGACTAGAGAGCTGTGTGTAAATTCTTTATTCCTTAAAATTTGTTGAATATCAGTATGCAAAATTGTGGTTTATTACGGCTACTACTACTACTAAAAAATAAAAAAGTAAAATAATTGCATCTAATAATCTTAATCCATCTGCTACTAAATCCAACTGTAATCATTTCATTTTAAATGAAAATTTGTGAGAAAATTTCAATCATACGTGTAAAATCAAGTTAATTAGATTGTAATTAAAAAAAAAAAGCTAAAATGAAACTAGCATCACAAAGACAAAAAAAGGTGTCTGTAGTGAATACAAATGAACAACCAAAGAGAACACTCAAAGTATAACCAGCAACCAAAATACCAAATCCAAATACAAAAACATGCCAACAAAGGATAGTATTTCTGGAAATGCCTTATTTGAATTGAGGTGAAACATTCTAATAAGAGGTAAAAACTAGAAAGCAGGCTTCAGAATATTCATGATGTGCCAATGTCACCCATCAAGGCACTTTCACTGCAACCTGTTCTTCAGTTCTGCTACTTTCAAGCAATTGCAACATAAATTCTGTCTGCTACCTCATCCACATATCCAAAGCAAGCATACTTCCAATTCTTCTTGAGATACAAAACACCAATAATTCCCCAAAAGCCAGTTGCAAAGCCAACGGCTATGACAAAGTATAATAAACAAAAACTGAGTGGTTGATTCTAATATTTTGCCAAGTAAGCAATGTTGCTATCTTGCTGAAATGGCATTAATAAAAAAAAAGATGTTTTAAAAATAATGTGAATAAATTTATGTATCTACTTTTATTTATATATTAAGAATAGATGATAGAAAAGTTTGTTTTAGTTAGAGGTTAATTAAAGTTAACAATAGTAATTACCTCATAACCATAGTTAATTTATTTAACCTATTGAGTTAGGTTTTAGTAAAGTTAATTTTCTAATAGTTATAAATAGTGGACAATAATACGTACTCTATAAGTACTCTGTGGTTTTTCTTTTAATTTTAAGTTTTGTATTTGTTTATATGACAAATTCACTTTTTCTGAATTTTCTTCTTCCACTTCAATTTTATTTTCTTCAATAAAATTAAATCTAGAAATTGGCGCGAGCTAAAGAATTAAGGCTAAAAAAATGTTGATATGAAAGTAAAATGTGTGATATACTTTAACATTGTAATATTTGGTGTTTTTTAAAATTGTGGGAGTACACAAATTGAACCCTTCGATTTGTATTTAAAAGTTAAAAAAACTCAGAGTACACAAATTGTGTTATGTATGTATAGGGCTGAGATTAACATAAAGCCATGGGAGATTTTGTCAGGAGAGATGAAAGAAGGGAACAAGAGAACAACATGACTTAAAAGAGAGCCATATGCTTACTGGAAAGGTAATCCTGATGTTGCTGACACAAGAAAAGACCTCATGAAATGCAATGTTACAGATCAACAAGATTGGAATGCTCGTATTTATAAACAGGTATTATTCTTATTATTATTATTAATCTTACTTAACTAGTGCTGTTTTTCCTGTATGATTTTGTCAGCTAAGTGTTTCAGGATAGAAAATACGAATACAGAAAAGAAAGATATTTTGCTTATTTTTGTATTTGTTGTTAAGTTCAGAATCAATAGAGTGATATAGAATTCAGTTTCATCCTCTTTCAATTTCTCATTCAATCTTAAACTTCATCAGTTTCGTTTCAGGATTGGATAAAGGAATCAAAAGAAGGGTACAAGCAATCAGATTTGGCAAGCCAATGCATTCATAGGTCGGTATAACATTCATACTTTAGATTCATACTCATACATTTATCACTAAAATGTGTTGTTCTTTCTCATTTCCAAATCATGATTCAATGCAGATATAAGGTGTACATTGAAGGTTCTGCTTGGTCTGTTAGTCAAAAATACATTCTAGCATGTGATTCTGTCACACTGCTTGTAAATCCACACTACTATGATTTTTTCACAAGAGGGTTGGTTCCAATGCAACATTATTGGCCAATTAAGGAAGATGACAAATGCAGATCCATTAAATTTGCTGTGGAATGGGGCAATACTCATCAGAATGAGGTAACCTCAAACTCAAATTCAAAGTTCAACTTGTTCACTAAGAAATACAAATGTCTAACTCAATAATATATATCTAATTGTTTTTTATGGAATATAATAATTCATCAGGCTAATAATATTGGAAAGGCAGCAAGTGATTTCATCTATGATGAATTGAAGATGGATTATGTGTATGACTACATGTTTCATCTCTTAAATAGTTATGGTAAACTATTTAGATATACACCCACTTTAAGTTCTGAAGCTGTTGAGTTATGCGTGGAATCAATGGTTTGCAATGCTAAAGGAAGAGAAAGACAATTCATGATGGAATCAATGGTGAAGGGTCCTGCAATCACCAACCCTTGCACCATGCCCCCACCTTTTGACCCTCCATCTTTGCATGAAAACTTGAGGAGAAAAGAAAGTTTAATTCAACAAGTGGATTCATGGGAGAAGAGTTATTGGGGGAAACCGAAATAATAAATCTTGATGTATATCTGTTCTTTTTTTTTTTTTTTTTGCCAATTCAATTCTAAAGCATATAGTTTTAGCTAGGTTATGTATTATTTTTTCTCCCACATATTAATTAGCATCCTCTTTTGGGAGTATAAATAGAATACACCTTGTGTCATAGATGGTTGAATATAGTACATGTATTTATCTAAACTAGCTAGAGTGACATTCGCGTAATGTATGGGATGGTAAATTAATGATAATATATAGTATATTTTAAAAAATATTATATTATTTAAAAAATAATTAAAATATATACAAATTAATATTAAACTTCATGTGTTTTTTATTTAAAATATTTTATACTACAAAAATTTTTTATATTAAAACTTATATAGTTATATCTTCTTTTGTTATTTTTATTTTTATATTTGTTTTAATTGATGAACTTTGTATTTTTACATGATGTTTCTCTTTTTTTTTATTATTTTTGGTTGTTGTTGGAATTGTTTCTTTTTTCTTCTTATCATATATTCTTGTGGAGATATATTTTTTTCGAACGGTTGATTTGTATATATTTTTTGGTCTATTATCTTTTTTTTGTTCCATCTTTGTATATATATGTTCTTCATGTTCTTCATATAATGAAGATGTGCCTTAGATTTGTTTATTTTTCTTTTTTCTTAATCTCTTTATTATTATTTCATCTAGGTCTGATGATATTAGTGTTGGTGAAGTTGGTTCTTATAATCAATAAAGAATATAAATGATGTTTTGAATAAATAAAATTTTTGTTGTATTTTCTGTTTTATTTGTTGTAATAGGAATTAAGTTTCGGTATTTTTTGTTGAAACAAATGTATTGGTAATAGTGTATTATTAAGAGCATAGTTAAAATTATTTACTTTAATTTCAAATATAAGTGTGAAGTGTTAGGTACCAAACAAATAATACAGCAAAATATAGAGAAGAAAAATTAGAAATTTGTATAAAATATGAAAATAATTCAATAACTTTTTTTGAGAATTACAACTTCTCTCTATCACAAGGAGATTACCATTACACTCTCTCTTGATAAAAGGAGAATATTCCTCTCTATATATAGGAGAAAACCTCTCAAAGAAATAAAACTCTATATGTAACTCAATGTTATTATTGTTCTTGTTGGATAACTTAATTGAAATGAATTAAAAAAAAAAAACTCAATTTATAGGTGAGTCTCTTCAATAAGAATCATCCGTCAATTAGAGGTATATAATTTTTCTCTTTTTCAACCATTAAAATTCTCAAGTTATAAATTAGGATTGTTTATTACCTTTCATTTTATTTAGTTATTATTTATTTATTTATTTTCTAAAATTAGCTTTACTAATTTTCACAATCTCCCACTTAAAACTAATTTTGATAAATTTTCAAAATTTATGTTGTTCATGTATTCGATAGGCCATATGAGGATCTATACCATTCAAACTTTTCTATATTGATTAGTTTTGTCATCGCATCTGCTAGGTTATCTTTCGTGTGAATCTTATGCATAACAACACTCCCTTCTTCTATTACTTTTCGAACAAAGTGATATTGTACTCTAGTGTGTTTTGTTCTTGAATGAAAGGCAGGATTCCTTGCTATGTGCAAGGCACTCTGACTGTCACAATACACAAGAATCTTCTGTTGTTTGTGCCCGAGTTCCTCCATCAACCTTTGGATCTAAATAGCTTCTTTGCATGCTTGTGTAGCTGCCATATATTCAGCTTCAGTAGTAGATAAAGCTACAACAATCTGTAATTTAGATAGCCAGCTCACAACTCCTCCTGCAAGCATGAACACATATCCTGTAGTAGATTTTCGTTTATCAAGATCACCTGTAAAGTTTGAATCGACATATCCATTGACAATGAATTCCAATCTTCCAAAACATAATGCAACATTCGAGATCCCTTTGATGTATCTCAAGATCCTCTTAACAACATTCCAATGCTATTTACCCGGATCTGTCATAAATCGACTTACCACCGCAATTGCTTGAGCAATATCTGACCTTGTACAAATCATAGCATACATAAGGCTTCTCACCGCTGATGCATACGGTACTCAAGACATTTTCATCCTCTCTGCTTCACTACTAGGGCACATACTTGAGGATAATTTGAAATTCATAAGAAGTGGGGTTGAAATTGGCTTACATTCTTGCATATTGAAGCGTTGCAAGATCTTCTTCAAATAATTCTTTTGCGATAGCCAAATCTTCCTATCCCTTTTGTCTTGGTGGGTTTGCATCTCTAAAATCTTGTTTGTTAGTCCCAAGTCTTTCATATCAAACTCCCTAGCCAACTGTGCCTTCAATTCTTGGATTTGATCTTTGTTGGGACCTACCACCAACATGTCATCCACATACAACAGCAGAATGATGAAATCATTATCACCAGACCTCTTGTAATAGGTACAATAATCTGAACTAAGTATGTTATATCCAAGGCTAATTATGAAAGAATCAAATCTCTTGTACCAATACTTTGGCGCCTACTTTAGACCGTACAAAGATTTAGTTAACGTGCAGACCAAGTTTTCTTTTCCTTGTTCTTCAAAACCTTCTAGTTGGAGCATATATATATCTTCTTCAAGTTCTCCATGAAAAAAAAAGCAGTCTTTACATCTAATTGCTCTAGATGTAAATCAAATATAGCACAAATAGCCAAAAATACTCTAATAGTAGTTAGTCTCACCACTAGAGAAAATATTTCATTGAAGTCAACACTTTCTTTCTGAGCATATCCCTTGACAACCAATCTTGCACGATATCATTCCACCTGATCATTACTATCTCGTTTAATCTTGTAAACCCATTTGTTACCAATGACTTTCCGACGTGCTGGAAGTTCAACAAGTTTTCAGGTATGGTTCCTATGTAATGTCTCAATTTCTTCTTGCATTGCTGTCATTTACATAGAAGCGTCTGGATTGCACATAGCCTCCATAAAAGTTGTTGTCTCTCCATCTTCTGTCAAAAGACAATATGTATCATAGTTTATTAAAATATAATTTGAGTGCCATGATGGTGTTCTTCTTTGTCGAGTAGATCGATGAACTTCTATGTCATTGGCCTCTGCTTCTTGTTCTTCGTGCTGTGGTTCTGCTTCAGAAAGATCACCTTCTCTGCATTTTTCATCTATTTGAACAGTGGTTATCTCTTTAACAGTGCTGTCATTCTTGTTCTTTTTGCAATTCATCTTCTGCAAATATCACATCTCTACTGACAACTACCTTACAGGCAGTGGGATCCCACAAGCGATACCCCTTAACTCCGTCAGCATAACCCAAGAATATACATTTTTTAGACTTTGGGTCCAACTTATTTCTTTCCTAGGAATTGTACATCACGTACACAGAACAACCAAATATATGTAAAGAAGAATAATTAGGTGGCTTACCTTGCCACATCTCCATTGGTGTCTTCAACCCAATTGCAGTTGATGGTGACTGGTTCATCAAATAACAAGCAATTTTAAGAGCTTCTACCCAAAAAGACTTAGCTAAACATGCAGTTTGCAACATAGCTCGTGCTCTTTCTAGGAGAGTCCTATCATTCGCTCTGTTATACCATTTTGCTGAGGCGTATATGCAACTGTGAATTGCCGTTGAATACCTGCTTGCTTGCAAAATATTAGAAAATCACCATCGACATATTCTCCTCCATTATCTGTCCTTAAACACTTGATCTTACTTTCAGATTCAAGTTCTAACTTTACTTTAAACTCTTTAAATATCGCAAACACGTCTAACTTCTTCTTGATTGGGTACACCCATAGCCTCCTAGAGTAATTATCAATAAATGATACAAGATATTTTTCTCCTCCTACGGACATCTCCGGTAATTCTCACATATCAGAATGAATCAACTCCAATATGTGTTTGCTCCGAGCAGTTGATCTACCAAACTTCAATCTATGTTGCTTGCTTATAACGCAGTGCTTACAAAATGGTAAGTTTACCGATTTGAGCCTGGGAATGAGATTACGTTCTACAAGAATCTTCAAGCCTCGTTCTGACATGTAGCCCAGTTTGCAATGTCATATCATCGTCATTTCTTCTTGGCTTGCTGAAGCAATTGATGCCTCTGCCTCTTGCAAAGTATCTCCCACGAGCATGTATAGATTTGCTGCAATCTTTTCTGCTTTTATTACCACAAGAGCTCCTTTAACAACTTTTAAAATCCCACCTTTAATATGGATCTTGCAACCACGTTCATCCAATTGTCCAATTGACAACAAATTCTTCTTCAAGCATTTCACGTGTCTTATCCATTGAAATGAACGAATAGAACTATCAAACATTTTTATTTTGACAGAACCCATTCCAACAATTTCTAAGGCATGATCATTTTTCATAAACACCGATCCTTCCAAGACAGGTTCATATGTACAAAACCAATCACGATGAGGATTCATGTGCCACGTTGCTTCTGAATCAACAATCTAAACCTCAGTGAGCTGTTTGCTGCCTTTAGAACCAATTGTTGCTTCACCATACAGGATTTTTCTATCACCAGAGGTGCTCACAACACATCCTTGAGAATTTGATCCTTCTAGAATCTTCTCTATACTCTTCTTATTCCAACAATCTTTCTTGAAGTGTTCTTTTTTGCCACAATTGTAGCATTTGACCTGCTTCTTACTTTGTGACTTTAGTCTACTTTGACTCCCATTGGAACCACGCTCCATTTATCTCCCTCTTGTCATCAACAAAGCCTCTGCTTGTTTTGAGTTCTCTAATATATCTTCATTATTCTTGCGCCTAGATTCTTCTTCAAGAACCGCAACAGCCATGTCATCAAAAGAAAGATAATTAGTCAAAATATTATTAGTTAAGTTAATGATAGGCTGATCATATGAATCTGGTAGACTTTGAAGTAAGAGTTCTGTACGTTCATTTTCTGCTATCGTATATTCCAATTATGAGAGTTGAAAAAATAACGTATTTAGATTATTGATGTGATCCGTTGCCGATGTGGACTCACTCATTCGAAGAGTATAAAGTCTTCTTTTTAAGAATATCTTGTTGTGAAGTAACTTGACTTCATATAATTTGGTGAGAGCATCCCAAATTTCCTCTACTATTTTTCTCTACTACACTTGATAAAACTGAGTCAGCTAGTGCCAAGTGTAAGTTTGCAACAACATTGTTATCCATCTCCTTCTATTTTTCATCTGTAATTCCAGTACCTTCAATTGCTGTCACGCAATTGTCTTCTCTCATAACGGCTTTTATCTTCAATTTCCTTACAGAAAAATTACTCCTACTAAATTTTGAAATTTCATACTTTGCTGTCATTTTTTGTAGATGGTAACTCACAACGAAAAAAGAATTAATTAGCAACTTTTGACTTTGATACCACATGAAATTGTATAAATTTTTCAATTGAAAAATGGTGCTTGACTAGTGTCATTGCTATCTTGAAGTGTAATTAGATTTAAAGTAGTTGTGCCTAATATTTTTTTTGCTTCTCTATCAAATAGTACAAAAGTTATTGTAGCACTTTGATCTAAAATTTTTAATTTAATTTTGAATTTATAATAATTATTGTGTTAGTAATTTATAATTTAATGGATTTTTTTTATGATAAGTATAATTTGATATAATTTGATGAAAGTTTTTATAATTTGAATCTGTAATATTTTTTATGTTGTAGCACAAAAACTTTATTTTTGGTATTTTTGTAAAATTTTTTTGACATCTACTTATTATTCTTCTCCTAATATATACAGTTTTTCAATGACATCTATAATAGTAAGAATAAAAATTTTTAGAATATTTATTGTATGTGTATATATAATATATTGAATAAGCTATTTTTAATAAGAATAATTTAAATAGTATAAAGTAAAAATATGTTAATAATATTTTATATTGTAACACAAAAACTTTATTTTTTGTAAATTTTTCTTTGATATCTACTTATTCTTCTTTTTCTAGTGTATACAATTTTTCAATGACATCTATAATAATAATATTAAAAATTTTTAGAATATATATTTTGTGTCTGTGTGTGGTGTATATATATATTGAATAAGTTATCTTTAATAAAAATAATTTAAATAGTATAAAGTAAAAATATTTGTTAATATTTTTTTTTAACTCATTGTGTCAAACAATGTCTCAAGTGATATAAACTCAAAATAGTACCAAAAAATGATTAAAGTTAATTCTTTGATTTAAATAAGTATAATTATAAAGATCTTAAAATATAATTATATATAAAGTATCACAAAATAATGAAAAAAATATAAATAGTAAAAATAATAAGAGTGTTTTTTTTCATAAATTTGTTTTAAAAATATAATAAATATTTTTATTTTGTATCTAATCATATAATAGAATTATTTTTAAATAAATAAGCTCTTCTTCATTTATTGGTATAAATATTTTTCATAAGTGAACTACGACTTGTGAAATAAAATAATAGCAGTAAGAGTCTTATGTATATGATATATACATACGTCAAATAATATAAAATTTGAATAGTTTATAACTTAAAAATTGTTGTAATAATCACTTTTAGTGTAGATATTTATTGTATTTAATTAATTAATTGTGAGAATTACAATTTTTTTTTTTATGTTTTAATTTTCTAAAATTTGAATGGTTGATTTTTAAACTTTGCCAAGTAAGCAAATATGCTGATTTGGCATCATTATAAAACAAAAATGATTTAAATCTAATGTATAAAGACTTTGGTATCAACTTTTATAATAATAATAATAATAATAATAATAATAATAATAATAATAATAATAATAATAATAATAATAGATGTGTAAGAATGATGAGTATTAGACAATGATTAATTTTGTTGTTAATGTCTGCTTGATTGTTATTAAATTATTAAATTCTTTTATTTTTTAATGTATTTGATAAGTTTTTAATAATAAAAATATTAAAAAATAAAAAAAATATTTTTTTAAAATTATAATTTATATATTTTTTAAAAATATTCTTTATTTTAAAAAATATTTTTTATATAATAAATAAATAAATAAATAAAGATTTGTATATTATTATACTAAATATAATTGACAACTAAAAAATATTAAAATTTATTGTTTTTTACTACTATTATTTATTTAAAAAATTTACCCACACAGGCCGCTAAAGTCTATTGGTATCTTGCAATGAAATTTCGTCGCAAATGATAATAAGGAATGACTTGACATTACAATAATGGTACGGTGCAATTATAAATTTATAATAGTAATGAAAAATCATCAAAGAAAAACTCATGTGGTTTCCTCCGGGTGGAGGTGCATGCACATGCAATAATGTCATCTCAACGTACCAAAGTCTTTGAATCCCCTTGACTTGGTTGGTATTATTACCTAGTCTACTTGAATGGTGTTTGTTTTCGTTTGATTGACTTAGCTTTCAAAATCATATAAGTTAGATTATGTTAGATTAATTGGTGTATGTTATGTTTATTACGTTTGCATTATTTTATTTTTTTAGCTTTTTTAATTGTTTAATAGACCAAAATGATTTTTTGATTATTTGAACAAAATTTAACCAATTCAAAAGTAATATTTCATATTTTTTTTATTAATTTATGGACGACATTCTTTATCATAAAATATAAAGTACTGCAACTCGTATAAGTATTTACCAAATTGATTTCTAACGTTTTATTTCGCTTAACACACCATTGCTCATGTAAAATTTATTTATGGAAAAAAATACATTTCAAACTTAAACATTTGATTGATAACTATTAATAGATTATTGCTGTTATAAGAAATTAAATAAGTCTAACTTAATTTCAAAAATTAATTTAAGAAGTAATAGTTGTCTCATTGTTTATAACGATTATTAAATTTTTATTTTTAGCCAAGATGAGGTTAATAATAATTATCATTAAATAAATGAATTAATAGTAATTAATTAATTAATTAACTAAAAATAACTAAAGAAAAACCCATGTCGTGTTTTTTGGGTGAAGATCCGTGTGCATGTAGGAGTAGGACGTCTTCCATGAAACAACGTAGCAGAAGTGTTCGAATCACTTGACTTGGTTGATGTGACTCGCTTTCCTTTAATCATGTGTGCCTTGTTTGTTTGATTAACTCGATCAGCTTTCAAAATTTCTTGACTTGGAGTGGAAGACTTTTCATAAACTTCACCAAAATATGTAGGAGTCTCACAAGCTTAGCATCGTGAGATATATAAGTTCGTTTAAGGGTTATGACAAAGAATTTAGTTATGAAAAAATTGTTTCAACCTTTAAACGATATAATTTAATATTTTTTTAATATCAAAACATGTATAATGTCGTTTTAATATGTCTAACGTGAC
Source organism: Arachis hypogaea (assembly GCF_003086295.3). Lineage (NCBI taxonomy): Eukaryota > Viridiplantae > Streptophyta > Magnoliopsida > Fabales > Fabaceae > Arachis > Arachis hypogaea. The sequence continues at coordinate 157,967,182 of NC_092050.1, forward strand.
AATATTTGAGTCACATCACTAACGACTTGAATTTCAATGATAGAAAATACACGAAAGACTACATTAATATTCTTTTTAAATTTAAAGAACCAAATTATAATAATTGAAAAGTTAAAAACTAAATCAGTGCAACTCGTCACCAATTTCAAGACTAAAGTAGTTAACTCAACTTACTTTTCTTCAACCATGTTTATTTGTTTGATCGACTCACCTTTCAAAATTTCCTGACTTAAAATGGAAGACTTTTCATAAACTTCACCAAAATATGTAGTAGTCTCACAAGCTTAGCATCATGAAATATATAAATTATTCAACTAAAAATTTTAGGGAAAATAACATTTTATCTTTTTTAGAGGTTTCTACAAAATATTTTTCTTTAATCTATAAAATATATACTTTTTTTTACACATTAAAATAAATTTGATCTATTTTACCAAAAGTCCATTCAATAGTAATTATACGTATCTAGATTAGCAATAACTTTTTAAGTTGGTCCAAATAATAATAATAATAATAATAATAATAATAATAATAATAATAATAATAATAATAAGTGTTAAACTGTTAATAATGATAGGAAGAGAATAATTATATGATTTGTATAGAGAATAAATTGAAAAAAATTATTTTGTTAATCGTCAAATACTAATTAATCGTATTTTAAATATTAGAAATAAAATTATTTTAAATTAATCATTAGAAGTAATTTAAAAAACTTTAAAGATTAGAAAGAAAATATATTTTACTTTCAGAATTTAGATTCTCTAAATTTTAAATTTTTATTTGAAAGAGTAAAGTATGATTTCTCATTCTTAAGTATTTTATCTTTCATATTTTTTTAGTCTCACTTATAAAATAAATAATAAAAAATTATACTTTATCCTCTAAAATAAAATCTAAAATTTAGAGGATCCAAATCTTTATTTTCGTATAACAAAAGTTTTAGTATTCACCGATAATAATGACATATATTCACGTATAAATGAAGATAAAAAATGCTAGACAAATAATTTTTTTAAAATCAAGTTTAACGAAGTTAAATTTATATGTGTTATTTATATATGTTTTTGTTGTCGTTCTTGTTTTTTTTTTTTATGATCTTATTCCTTCGGTTTAGTTATTTTGTTGATCTTTATAAATTCATCAAAATTTTAATTAGCTTCGTATACTTTTTTTTTTCAATTGAGTTCTTACATTACTTTTAAATTTATAATTATGTCATTTTTATGTTAAAAATATTAAAATTAATCGAATATTTCTCTCAAAATTCATGCGCTCAAAGATCTAGTTAAAATTTTAATTATGAATACCTTTAATTTACGAAAAAATATTCAATTAATTCTAATATTTTTTATGCTAGAAAAGACCTAATTATAAAATTAAAAACAATGTATAAACTCAATTAAAAAAATATATAAAAACTTAATTACAAATTTAGTAAAACTATAGAGATGTATAGAATAATTAAATCTTATATTTGATTTTTTTTTTCTTTCTCCTTCATTGTCACAATCATTACCATCTTATTAGTTAATATCATAAATTAGTTTAATAATAACAAATTTGACATATTAATTTTTTTTTGTTAATGATACAAAAGATTTATTGAAAATGATACCAAAATTTTGTATGAATAACATAGAACTACAAATTTAAAACTTTAATAAGTTTAACTAACAAAATACATTAATATATTATAAATAACATAGAAATAATTAAATTTTTTATATATGAATTTAATATTATTTAATTAGTTTAATAATAAAAAAATTAATTAAAAATTTTTTATGTTATGATTAAAAAATTTTGATATTAAAATAAAAAAATTCTTATATCACCGTCAAACTTAGTTAAAGTTAACTGATAAAAATAGTTGGATATACAGCGAAATCGAACGAGAATATATGTTTAACTGTTTTTGTTATTAATATTTATTTATTTATCATTATAGAGATGGAGTAAACTAGTAAAGAGTAAAGACTCTCAGTCTCTCATCATTCGTTAATTATGACTGAATATTTTATTTTATTATTTTTAAATTATATTACTTTCACGAGTCAATATGACTCCCACACTCATCAATACAGTGAATGAAGGAATTATTCTTATGAAAAATTTGGAAGATGCGATGAAAAGTCGGAACTCAAAGATAAATTAAATATGTGATAATAACTACTAAGTTATGAAATCATAATTATTTAGAAATAATTACTCAAAGATAAACACATTATTGTTGAGACGCTATAAATATGTAGACGCTGGAGGAGTTGTATATCACACTATATCCAATATCCATACCAACACCTTACATATACAGACACTTGCCTTGCCTTTCCTTTTGCCCTTTTCAATCTCAATTCATTGAAAAAAAAATGAGAAGAAAAGAATACTCCTGCAATGCTACTGTTGCGGTGGTTTTAGTGATGCTATTTATCACTCAAATTGGAGGTTTCTATGCCTGCATTCAACAAGAAAGACAGATTCTCCTCAATTTCAAAAGAAGTTTGATCCTTTCTGATGATAAGGAACCACTTCCATCTTGGGAAGGAGATGGTGATTGCTGTGAATGGGAAGGCATAGCCTGCGACAATGTCACTCGACATGTTGTCAAGATCGATCTCAAGAATCCCTGCTCCGTATTCTTCACCGTTGAAACAAGTACAGAACCACAACAGCCTGATAACGAATTTTGCCTACCAGCTGACGCATTTGCCGAGGAAGACTTTTCTCGGCATCTGTCACAACTTCAACATTTGACTTATTTGGACCTTTCTGGTGTTGCAATCCAAGAGAATCCAGCATTCCTTGGTTCTATGCAACGCCTACGCTATCTTTCTCTAAGAGTATACTATGCACCAGCTGCATCATATACGTTTCCCACCGGCAGTATTGGAAACCTCACCAACTTGCGTGCTCTTTATCTTGAAAGCCTCTTTTTTGCCAACGTTACCGATAGTAGTTGGCTTGCTCCACTTTCCTCATTACAATACCTTGGCTTGAAAGCAGTGGATCTTTCCATGCCACAAGCTCACCATTTGTTTAAGGTACTTAACACGCTTCCTTCTCTCTTACACTTACACCTACCTGCATGTAGCCTTGGACAAGTGTCTTCATCGCTTGTTTCTGATCCTATTTTCCCTCTCACAAATCTCACCCGTCTCCAACTCCTCAACCTTGCATGGAATGGTCTTAATCAAGACTCACCAGTTCTACATGCTTTTCAGAACTTTACTTCCATCAAAGTCCTTGACATCTCACGAAATTTTTTAAGCTCTGTGCCTTCACGGTTAGCCAAGGTTCACAATCTTGTCAAGCTGGATTTATCTTCGAACAATATTACAGTCCTTGATCCTTTGAAAAATTTGACTTCCATTAGGGTCCTCAACTTGAATGAAAACAATTTGAATTCAATAGTACCGTTCTGGTTGGGAAAGTTTAAAAACCTTGTTAGGTTAGATCTTTCGAGAAATATCCTTTATGGTCCAGTTCCTTGTGCTTTACGCAATTTGACTTCTCTTACATTTCTTAACCTTTCAAACAACCATTTGAATTCACTTCCATCATGTTTAGCTGAGTTAAAGAGTCTTATCCATCTTGGTCTTTCTAAAAATAATTTTACTACTGTAGAAGAGGGTTTTCTACCATCAATTTTGAACAATTTATGTCATTTACAATTCCTTGATTTGTCCCAAAGCAATTGTCAAGTGTTGGCTTTCAAAGATAAAGGAACTCTATCTAGCTGTGATAGTCATGCTTTAGGGTACTTGGATTTGAGTAAAAATAAATTTGGTGGTCTTTTGCCGAGTTGGTTGGGACAATTTAAAAATCTAAAGTACCTCAATTTGATGTCAAATTCATTTTCTAGTCCCATTCCTTTTTCTATTAGAAACTTGACAAAACTGACTGTGTTAAATCTTGGAGATAATATGTTTGATGGATTAATACCCCACAGTCTTGCACAACTTGTGAATCTACAACACCTGAATCTTTCTTCCAATCATTTTGGTGATGCTATTTCTCAAAGCATGGGTCGACTGAAGAATTTAAAATCGCTTGATTTTTCTTCTAATCATTTTGGTGGCATTATTCCTCAAAACCTGGGTCAACTCAAGAATTTAAAATCGCTTGATCTTTCTTCTAATCATTTTGGTGGCATTATTCCTCAAAACCTGGGTCAACTCAAGAATTTAAAATCGCTTGATCTTATAGCCATTTTATGTTTTAATAGTCAACTCAAGAATTTAAAATCACTTTTAACTATTAGTTATTTTGTTTTGGGACTTATAGCCATTTTATGTTTTATTACTAAAAGGTTTTAGTAGCAATGTCAATAAGACTTTTTTTTAATGATCACAAAAACTATATAATTGTTACTATAACATATAATAATACCAACAAACATATAATTGCCGTAAAAATAAAAGTTAAATAATACATACAATGAATATTATGTTATTATCACTAAAAATAAATTTTATTAAATAATTTATTACGTATTAATATATAATGAGAAATGACAGGGTTTTGTTATATAATTTTTTTGGGTTAATTAAATTCATATGTATTATTTGTATCGGTTCTGTTAGAAAATCAACTAGGAGTGAAACCAACTTTAATTAATTAGTTGAAAAATAGGTTTATTATAAAAAAAAAATAATAATTTTCTACTATCCTAATTGTTTCAAATTTTAAAATCAGAAATAAAAAAAATTGACTTAATTAATTTATTTTGTAGTTGGTTTTCTAGACTTTTTCGATTTGTATACATATTTAAATTTATTTTATTGGTTGAGTGAGTTAAGATTTTGGACTTATAATTTTTTAAAATTTTTTTGTGTCATTTACTAAAAATTTATGTGTTATTTCTAATTAAATGAATAAAATGATGTATTTTGTTATCATTGAATTGATTGTGTGGTATTAAATTAAAGAAAAAGAGGAGAATGATGAGTAGTTTTGAATTATATAGAATTTATCAGAAAATAGTACCAAAAAATTTTAATTATGACACAATTTTTTAATTTTAACATTAAAAATTTCGTAACTATAACACAGGTTCTTGTTAAGAGAGTAAACCAATAATTATGAGAATGTAAAACAATAAAAAAAGAGAGGAGGAAGGAGGGGAAAAAGAAAGAGAGTTTTGAATTATTGAGTTTATCAAAAAAATAGCATCGTAATTTTTTAACTGTGATAAAACTTTTTTTATTTTGATATTGAAATTTTTTAACCGTATCATAGAAATATAATGTACTTTTTTTATTGTTAAACTAATTGTGTAATATTTAACTAAAAAAAAAAGAAGATGATAATGATAGTGGTGGTGGTGACAATGAAAGAGTAGAAGAAAAAAAATAATAAATCAAATGAAAAGATCGAAGAGGAGGAGGCGGCAGTGATGACGATGACAATGATAATAAGAAAATACAAAAATAAGAGAAAAGATAAAAAGGCATATTTGAAGAAAATGAAAAAAAAGTATGCCCATAATAAATAATGCATTATGTGAAAAATGGTTATAACAATTTGGTTAAACTTAATTAATAAATAATTATTTTTGTATAAATTAATATTATATTTTATATTTGTTTAGTAATAACAATATCTTTTAATTATAATTAGTAATCGAGAAGTTGGAGACCAATTGATGAGTAGCTATGTCAAATTTGAGAAATACATAATTGAAAATTAAAAAAAAAAATCAAATAAAATTACAATGTTAAATCTAAAAATTTTTTTACATCAATTAAATTTTGAAAAAATCAAATTGACTAATATGTAAACTTTGGAAAACTAAATTAGATCCTTACCGTCCAAATAAAACTTGTAATATTCCAGGTCATTGGGCAATAAAAATACTTCCAATTCATTCATATTTCAAGGAAGATAAGTGACATAATGACATAGCCACATACGTAATTACGTAGGTCCTGCTTTTTAGGTTTCACCAGCAATTCAAGTTCTCGTTCTTTATTAAAAGCCAAATACAGCGGATTAATTAGCCGACGTCAAAGATATATACGTGTTATGATGGATGAGAAACAACAAAGAAGCTAAAATTAATTACAACCGTATTTGACTATTATAAATGAATTTTTTTATTTTTTTATAAAGTATAATCTTTTATCATATATTTTTTAAATATTTTTAAATAAAATAAAAATATATATAAAAAATACTAAATAATAAAAAATCATATTTTATAAAAAAAAAAATTATTCTCCAGCTATCCGTCGATAAATTAAAGTCTAAAGAGTCCCAAACAGACTAAATTAAAAGAAGGAAATTTTTGAATAAGTAATTAAGAATTACGGCGGACTATATATTGTCATACTTTTTTATCCTATTGCCACTCATTAACTCATTCTTTATTGTCTTAGCCTCATGCTAATTAAATTTTTAATTTATTTTTTAAAATTTAAATTTGATATATTAATAGTATAAAATATTTTTATAATTGTTTAATTATATCTGTTTTTTTAGATAATTATTTATGCAGTTAATATAAAAAATAGTTATTTTTATTAATGTGATGTTACGTAATTAGATGTACATATAAAATTATTTATTTTACACAGACAGTACATCAAAATTAAATTTTATTTTTTATTCAAATAATAATAATTAAATAAAAACTCAGGTGCAGTTAATTTCTTGTGAAATTAATACGTAAGAGCTATTAAATGGTTTAATAGATTTGACTAAATTATCATTTAACAATTTTAACTATCAAATTCACATAAAATTAACTGCACATAAATTTCTACCAAATAATTATTATTAGTGTATTCACTAAATGAAAAGCAAAAGAGCGACAGTTTAATTTACGGTTTAGCAACAACGTTAACCGTGATCAAGACTTCACGTAACGGTTTTGAAACCGTGGAACTCAACATTTGATATTAATAAACACAATATTAATCCATTATTTTATTTATCGAATATGTATACATATAATACATGAGTTTAATTAAGAAAAAAACGTTTTAGAAAAGAAAAAAAAGAATTATATAACTGTTCTCCCGCGATGGTCGGAATAGCTCGTCTTCCAACAGTCAATTTCGAACGTTTTGTTTGGAAAGAATTATACTTTAGTACAGAAAGAATAAAGGAGAGAAGTATATCCAAAAAGCATTTTAACGTTCAAATTAGTGAGTGTGTCAAAAATTATGTCTCTTCTCGCTTTATAAAATGTCTTACCTCCCTTATATGTGAGGTAAGATATTAATAATTACGTTTTAAGAATAATTTGTATTAAAGAAAAATGATATCATATAAAGATGTTATAATATTTGTTTTGGTGTATAGAATTGAGTTATAATGTTTGACTGAGTTATAACATATGGAGTCGAATTATAACAGTCATATCAATAACAAAATCCTGCCATTTCTAATTATATATTAATATGTAATAAATTATTTAATAAACATTTATGTATATAAGATTTAATATAAATATTAATGGGTTTTGTTTTTTTGACTAATATTAATGGTTAAAAATTAAAATAATACTTTAATATATAGATACCTAAAATATATAGTTGTAATCATATCATCCGATAACAAAATTTAATTTTGGTGGCAATAATATAACGTTTATAGTATGTTTTATTTAATTTTTATTTTTAATTTGGTGGCAGTAACAATTATATACTTTTTGCGATTATTAAAAAATTTTTTATCGTCAAATGTATGATTGCCACTAAAATTTTTGATTAATAAAACATAAGACGATTATATCTAATTGCTACAAAAAAAACAAAATAACTGATGGTTAAAAGTGATTTTTTTAAAACTATCAGTAATATAGTAAAATAAAGCAATAAGGATAGTAGTAACTATTGCTGAACTTAGGACCCACACAAAATTACAGAACTCAGACAGATTATTTTATAACTAATTATAAAATAAAAACTCATCTGTTATTTTTAATTATCTGAAAATGTTATAAAAAATTTATAATATTAGTTTTTCTCATATAATAAAATGACAGGGTGGTAGACCAGTGGGTGACAAACATAGTGTTTAAATACCTTTCTATGAAAAATATTATAAATAATTCTGTTGTTGTTATAAGTAATTCAGTTTCTCCATGATCAAAATTTTGTAGTAAATAGTCTTCTGCTGAGCCAAAATGCTAGATTATTTTAGCATTGATTGCAAATATCTAGCTGCAACAGTTGTAGCCTTAGTTATAGCAGTGTTAGTTGCCGAAAGACATGGCCGGAGAAGAAAACGCCACCCCATTGCAGGAACTGTTTTCCACCAACTTGTCAACTTCAACAGGCTACATGATTACATGACAGATCTTGCAAGAAAGCACAGCAGTTATAGGCTGCTTAGCTTATCAAGCAGTGAAGTGTGCACTTCAGACCCCACAAATGTAGAATATATCCTCAAGACAAATTTTTCAAACTATGGCAAGGTACTAAATCAACTCTACAAAGTGCCAAAGTTAAATCCTCAATATTTGGTTATTTTTGTGCATGTTTGCTAATTTGCAAAATCAGTTCTAGCCTCTAGAATTGATTCTTTTGCAAAAGTGAATATTTTTTACTTTCAGAATAGTTACAACCAAACATAAATACGTTACATGAAAATCAGTTATACCAGAATTAGTTGTTGAAAAACAGAACTAGACAAGTTCAGATATATGATAATTTTGTGGCTAGAATGAAAAGTTGGTTATTTCAGTTTGCATAGTGATAGCATAGTTGATTCCTACATTTTAAATATTTCATATCTTCTTGATGAACATATGAAATATCTATTCCCCAACCTATAGTGGAAAAATAATATATTGTTAAATCCGTAACATAGTCTCGATGCTTGAGTCTAGAAAGTTCCTATAACTTGTTTCAGGGACGGCATCAGTATGAAATCCTGAGGGACCTATTGGGAGATGGGATATTCACAGTGGATGGAGAGAAGTGGAGACATCAGAGAAAGACGGCAAGCTATCAACTTTCCTCAAAGCTTTCGAGAGATTACAGCAGTTCGGTTTTCAAATCGAATGCTGTAAAACTTGCTGCAATAGTGTCTGAAGAAGCAACATCAAATAAAGCAATTGAAATCCAAGTAGGACTCTTCAAATGCATACACTTCTATAACATTTATTTAAACAACTTTGGTTATTATTTGAGTTTGTTACGCATTGATGTAAGAAAAGTTCTTATTGGCAGGACTTACTTTCCAAAACAACCATGGACTCAGTATTTAATACAGTACTTGGTGTAGAATTGGACACTATAGGTGGAACATATGAAGAAGGCACCAAACTTTCTTTATTTACATCTAAATTCAGAACATCCATCTTCCATTTCCAGAGCCTTGTCAATATTAAAAAAAAGCATCTCTCACCAATAGTGCATCTAGCTCAGGTGTACACTTATCACTACAATCAGTTCTTTTGGTCTCCTGTGAACAATAAATAACACCAAGACTTTAGCCATAAACCAAAAATAACAGGAAAAAGAAACGAAAAGAACAAGAATCACGTAGCTACCTTAGGAAATTCAGTTTCAGCTTTGGAGCAGAAATTTCTACAGCTCTGGCGTCCATCCTCTTCAAATGACGCCTCAGATTCTTGCTGAAGTGCAATCAAATAAGTCAAAAAGCACAATCACTTAGAATTGCACAGAGATATAGTTTCAGAGCAAAAACTATGGTACCGATGATGTAATCCACACAAGGCGCAAAATGATTCACTATTGCTCATCAAACTCATGCAGATATAAACAAGCTTCTAAGTTTCAGAGAGGCTCAACTCACCTGGGGATTCCGATCGAAAAGTTTGAGATGGATTTTGTGAGGTAGCAGCACGGAGGAGAGGAAGGTGGAGAGAGCGGCTGCGATCTGGGAGACAGGGAGCGTGGAGTGCCCGGAGGATATAGGCGGCGCGTGGAGGTGAGGGACGGGGAGGTGGAGGAACAGTTGCGACGGAGGGAGAGCGAAGTCGTTGTTCAGAAAGCGAGTTCGCATTATTCCGGCGAGAAGATCATCCTCCGAGGCCATTTCTCTTGTGATCACACTGTAACGAAAACCAATTAGAACCGACGAAAAGAAAAAAGAAAGAACCCTAAAAGAAATCTTGACGAAAAGAAAAAAGAAAGAACCCTAAAAGAAATCTTACTTCAGCTTCATGTTGCGTTTTGAAAGCTTGAGTTTCAAATCTGTTACCACAATCGTTGCAAATGTAGTGGTACTTTGGATGCTTGTGGCCGGAGTGATGATCCAGTCTAGCTTTGGAGAGGAATTTTGTATCCCTGCAGTTGACACAGATGAATTTTTGTTCTTGTTCTTGTTCGCCTTCATGATCTGACATTGAAGCTGATAGAGAGAATTTGATATCGAATTTGAATTTGGCGCTTAAAATTTATTTTCCTAATGGGCAGTGCTATGGTGCTGAAACTAATATTTTTCAGCAGGTGCTGAAATGAGCTGGTCACGCTATATAATGAACGCGTGTTGCTATTGGTGTGATAGGGGAAGCTGTTGGTGTGAGGTGGTTATTCTTTTTTTTTGTTACAGTGAGATTTTTTGGTAAGTAGGTAGACTACTAGACTGGGCTTACATTGTGTAGGAATTAGGAATGATCCAATATTTTGAAAATAAACATTTTAATACTAATACATTAACTAATAGGCTAATACTCTTACATAAATTAATTAGCTTAGTTCATAAATTCAAGGAAAAAAAATTACTTCATAAATTCTTATTTAATAATAAATGGTTAAATTGTTATCAAATAAACTAAATATTTTATTTTTCAAAATATCAACTGAAATAATATATTTACAAATCAAATTTTTTATTTTTTTAATATTATAAAATATTTTTTTACTAATTTAAATTGGTTATCCTCTAATACACATTGAATCAACCTGTTAACAATGATTTAGGCCCAGTTTGGGTAACTAACTTAATTAAGCTCCTTTTGATAAAATAACTTAAACAATAAATGACTCTGTTAAAAGTAACTTATAAATAAGTTATTTTGTGTTTGGATTTTTAACTCTAAAAGTGCTTATTTTAAAGAAATATAATGAAAAGTAGAAGTATTATGAGAGAAGTCATTTTTTTTAACTTCTCTATAAGCTCCAAAATAGCTTCTTAGAAAGTTGCAATTTGGTTTTGAAAATTGCACCCGACATTAATACTACTACTTTTCATAAGTCAAAAGTTAAAAAAAGCTACTTCTAGAGTTTCCCAAACGGGCCCTTAATACAGTTAATTGAATAATAACATTCTCGCTCATTTAACGAAGCACAATCTAATTAATTTTATTTTAAATTATAAAATTAAATTTTTTTAAGTTCTTATTTTTAAATCATTTAATTCATACTCAATTTTTTTAATTTTAAATTAATATTTATTAATTTTAAAATTATAAGACAATTTTTTTTTTCCAAAAACCAAATATACATCACTAGCAATATAAACACATTGTATGACTATGTTTACTTTCATATTGCGTACTTACTGCATATTACTAGTTTTAAATATTTATTTTTATTTAATTAAATAAAAAATAAAACATAACAAATATACAATTATACATCACTAACAATACAAGCACATTGTATGGCTGCGTTTATTTTCATATTGCACTTCCATTACACTATACACACTAAATGTCTTTGAAGGATTACGAGGACAACGTGAATGGCTTGTAAGTATATATGCCATATGCTCCTCTTTTTAACACCTTGATATTTATATAGTTGTAGTATTAATTATAAGAACAAAATTTAGAAATTTGATGAAAATTATAAATTGGACTAGACAACATAGTTATTATATCACTCATTTTCTAACATAGTTATAATAAATCCTTGTAATGCTTCAAATATTTGTTAAGTTTTATTTTTTATTTAATTAAAACTAGTAATATGCAGTAAGTACGCAATATGAAAATAAACATAGTCATACAATGTGTTTATATATATTGCTAGTGATGTATATTTGGTTTTTGGAAAAAAAAAAGTTGTCTTATAATTTTAAAATTAATAAATATTAATTTAAAATTAGAAAAAAATTGAGTATGAATTAAATGATTTAAAAATAAGAACTTAAAAAAATTTAATTTTATAATTTAAAATAAAATTAATTAAATTGTGCTTCGTTAAATGAGTGAGAATGTTATTATTCAATTAACTGTATTAAATCATTGTTAACAGGTTGATTCAATGTGTATTAGAGGATAACCAATTTAAATTAGTAAAAAAATATTTTATAATATTAAAAAAATTAAAAATTTGATTTGTAAATATATTATTTCAGTTGATATTTTGAAAAATAAAATATTTAGTCTATTTGATAACAATTTAACCATTTATTATTAAATAAAAATTTATGAAGTAAGTTTTTTTTTCTTGAATTTATGAACTAAGCTAATTAATTTATGTAGGAGTATTAGTTAATGTATTAGTATTAAAATGTTTATTTTTAAAATATTGGATCATTCCTAATTTCTACACAATGTAAGTCCAGTCTAGTAGTTTACCTACTTACCAAAAAATTTCACTGTAACAAAAAAAAAAGGAAAAACTCAATTGTAATAAAAATTAACAATCTATAACCACCTCACTTTATACAAATTTTTTTGTTTAATTACCCGATACTATTCTGACCAATTACTGTATTCTGATGTTTCCACTTATTTCCTGATTTTCCCTTGTCACACTAACAGCTTCTCCTGTCACACCAACAGCAACACGCGTTCATTATATAGCGTGGCAGCTCATTTCAACACCTGATGAAAAATATTAGTTTCAGCACTATAGCACTGCCATTTGCTAATTGGTTAAGTATAAATAGCGTTAGAGATTTAGATGAGTAATATTTTATAGACTAAAAGACAAATAGGTCCCTGACCTTTTAAAACGGGGACATTTTCGTCCCTCAAGATTGGAAAATACATTTCGATCCCCCACGTTTCAAAACGGGAGACAATTATACCCTTCCGTCCGTTTTGGGCCAAAAACGGCAACGGACCTAGCTGACATGGAGGGGCACTGAATGACGTGGCCGTTACGCTCGCTGAGGTGGATTGGGACGAAATTTAAGTGGACAAATTAGTCCCTGAAGTGCCAAACAACGCCGTTGCCACCAGTGAGCCCTATTTCATCCAAACGCAAGGTGGAAGTCATGGCCGCTGCTTGTGCGATCGTCCATGATGAGCGAGGGGGTTCTTCATACACAAGACCTGGACGGGGATCTTCATCCGCTGTTGCTAGAGCTTGTGATCGAGATGGGGTTGCGCCGAAGTGCTTCTGCGGCGTTTATGCCATTCTTTACAAGTCAAGAACAGCATCTAATCCCAATAGAATATTTTTCGGGTGTCCATTCTTCAAGGTGAGCAATTATTTTTATAGTAGTTGGATGAGAGTGTTATGTGTCTAATTATGGTGTTATCTGAAAAATTGCTCCAGGTTAAAGAACGGTGTTGCCGGTATTTTGTGTGGCTTGATGAACACTTGAAAAAAATTAGGGCCATGGAGTCTGAAGCATTGGGTGCTGTGGATGATGTTGGAGGTGTAGACATTGAAGATAATGTGGTGCGAAGTCAGGAATTGGAAGAAAAAATTCAACTGGTGCAAAGCCAGGAACTGGAGAAAAAAATGAAAGAGTTGGAGAGGAAACTGTTATGTATGGAGAAGGAGAAAAAAATTACTATGTGGCATATTGCTTTGATTAGTGTAGTTTTTGTTGTTGCTGTATATATCTTAAAGTGGTGAGGATGATGAGTTGATGTACAATGTTGATGATGTAATGAAAATTGCCATTGTTGGCTATTCAATGAAAATTGCCATTGTTGAACAAAAAATAAGGTAGTAATTATGTGAATCAGCTATTATATAAGGTAGTAATTCTGCATATATTATGAGCAAAATATGAACAACAATGTATCCGTCTTAATCCAAAACATAAACAAGTTTGCCACAAAATAACAAAATATCTGGTTGGCATATAAACAAGTTTGCCAAACTACAATAAGTAGACAGTGTTGTTTAATTTATACTGAAGACTATGACAAAAAACAGAAATTCATTCAGTAGTGTTCAGTTCTTCTGATTCTTAGATCCAGGAGTTGGGATGAAATTTATTCCTATGGCCTCACTGCCAGCGACTTTGAAGGTCTCCTCTGATGTAGCGACACTGGCACTGGTGCTTTGAGTCTGGGTTGTATCTGGGGGTGGAGTTGCAGGTGGATTTGAAGGTGAATTTGCACTTGCTCGGGGCCTTCTGATTGTCTGCTTGGGTCTGAATTTGGAGGAAGTAGCTGGGGTTTTGGGTTGCCCCATTCTTGGCTGCTGGGATGGAGGCTTGAATGGAATTTGCACTGGAGCGGATGGTGTTGTTGCTGCAGCATTCTGGCTGATGACATGATTCTGCAAAAGTAACCAACTTATTCAGTTGTTCAAATGCATTGACATGAATAAAGTGATTGTGATTATGAGTGTATTAGTTAGGGTGGGGGATGCTTACTGTAGACTTCTCTTGCACAGCACTATTCTCAGCCAAACTTTCAGTCTGTGTCTGGCTTTGATCCTATGCAACATAGATCAAACAAGGAAAGAACATGGACAAATTAGTCCTTAAAAAAAAGTTAATAGGACATCGTAACCACTGACAAAATTTAAAATGTACAGATCGATCCTAAACAATAGCAGGGATACCTCTGGTTGAGGGACTGATTGTGATAGGGGAAGCTGCTCCAAGGGTTCTGTGTTTGCATCAGTCTTCTTAGCTTTTTTCTTTTTTGGTTTCCAGTTTGGGTTGCTTGGTGCTCCCTTACATGTCTTGTAGTTGTGGCCTTTCTCATTGCACTTGCTGCATGTCACTTGAAAGCTTCTCTTAAGCTTGTCACCCTGAATATGAGCCTCAGCAGGATCCTTGTTGCGATTGTGTACTTTAGGCCTCCCAATAGGTCGCTTGATGGGTGGTGGAGCAGGCCTCAGCTGGTCAGTGGTTACCCAAAATTCCTCACTTGGAACTGGTTTTATGCAATGTGCATATGTTTTGTGAATAGATTCCATACATAACCAGGGATGCACATAATCATCTACCTGGTCATGCCTCTTTCTAATTGCAGCAATACCGTGAATGCATGGCATGCCTAAATCAAAACCACATACCATATTACCTATCATTATATTAGATCAGTCCTAAAATCATTCAGAACATATTATATAGCAATATATTACATCATCACTAAAAGCATTCAAAACATATATATTACCTAGCATTATATTAGATCAGCCCTGAAATCATTCAAAACATATTACCTAGCATTATAGTAGATCAGCCTTAAAGAAAATCACTCAAAATTAAAGATATACCGGTCAGTTGCCAAACATTGCATGAACAAGTGTGTTTGATCAAATCCACATCTACTTTGGTTTGCTTTCTGCTAACTTGAAATCTCTTTCGTTCGTTATCTCCCACCCATTCGGCAATCCACCTGCTGCTGGGTTTTATCAGCCTCTGCAACCTTTTCTCCTGAACGGGTGCAAGCTTTCCACTATGGTGCTCTAACAGCCTAATATGCTTGGTCATTCTCCGCATTAGGTAGCACCTAATTTCCTCACACATAGTCAAAACTGGCTTCATTCTGTACTTAACGACTTTTGAATTAAATACCTCGCACATGTTGTTAGTTAGGTTATCCACCTTGGGGCCATGACTGAAGAAAGCCTTAACCCAAGTGGCTAGTTCAAACCTCATCAGATACTCCCATGCTGCCTTATTCACCCCCTTCAGCTTCTCTATGGTCTCTTTGAACTCTGGTTCAGTGGTGCACCTAGCACAGTCCCAAACGATGTCTCTAATGTGCATATCTTTGAACCTATTTATGAAGTTTTTCCACATGTGCATCACACAGTTCCGATGATGTGCTCTCGGCATTACCTCCTTTAAGGCTGGTAGCAGACCCTGCCAACACATAATATTGCATACACATATATGCAGCAGTTTAAATTGCATTCAGTAATTTACAATAACTTCAATTACAAACACATATTTGCAGTATTCAAAATATCATTCACACCTATGCACTAATATCCATTGCAAACACATATATGCACTAAATTCCATTTCAAACACATACATGCAGTGATTTAATATCCTACACCAATATGCAGAAATTTAATGTCTACCACATACATGCATTATATTAATATCCTACACTAATATACAGTAATTTAACATGATACACTAATATGCAGTAATATAGAAGTCTGACCTTTTGTTGGTCGGACATAAAGTTCCAACCAAATTGATGTGCATCACCCAGATCTTCCTGAAGCAGTGTGAGGAACCATTTCCAGGATTCCTTCGTCTCCGATCTTGCAACTCCATATGCTACTACGTAGAATTGGTTATTGGCATCCTGTGCCACTGCTGACAGTAGTTGGCCTCCATGATATGTCTTCAAAAATGCTCCATCTAGATGGATGAAAGGCCTACACCCAGACTTAAAGCCTTGCTTACAACCCTCAAAGGAGATATATATTTTGTCAAAGACAGGTAGGGATTGAGGGATTGGGATCACATCAACTCTTGCAGTCGATCCCGGATTACTCTTAATGATCTCCATGGCATAGTCCCTAAGCTTCCCATACTGTTCCTTTTCATTTCCCATAATCCTCTCTTTGGCCTCTTTCACTGCCCTGTAGACCATCTTCGGATGCAACACTAGATTAAAGTCTTCTCTAAGAAACTCAATTGCCTCATTAGTAGTCATATGAGGTTAACTAGCCATTCTCTTCTCCACTTTCTTGCTGACCCAGTGTTGATCAGCTGCATTGCTGCCCAGGTCTCTAGCACATGTATGCTCTGCCTTGTAAGTCTTTACCTGATAACATAACAATGTTTTGTTGTAGGATAGATGTGCTAGCCATGGACATTCTTCACCTCTGCAGCCAACCCTCACCCTTTCTTTATCATTTTTGATCCACAGCAGTTCCCTCCCTTCAGAAATAAACATGTCTTTTACCACTTCTTTGAACCCATCAATTGTTGCAAACTTTGTTCCTATCTCGAACCTACCCTCCCCGAACCCATACTCTTCATTGAAAACTGGAAACTCATGCTTTTCTCCCTCATCCTCTGAAGACACTGGTGTGTGGAGTTCCTCTGATGCATACTCATAAATCAGATCATCATCATCTGAAACCTCCTCACTCACATAGAGTCCAATTGGAGGCAGATCCCTGGGTTGCACATTAGGAACAGGTTCTTCAGCATCTACAGCAGGCCTACTTCTTTGTTGATTTGCATTAGGCCCATTCCTTCTGGGCTTCGGAGCAGGCCTGGTCTTTTTGGGCTTTTCTCTTGGCCCAGTTTCTTTGGGCTTGGCTGTTCCTCTGGTCTTCACAGTAGGCCCATCACCTTTGGCAGCACTACCCCTTGCACTCCTTACTCTACCTCTGTTTTTAACTCCACTTGACTCTGCCCCTGTCCCTTCTTTCACACTGCTATTTGTCTTTGGCAGAACCTTCTCCTTTCCTTTCACACTTCTTTTTTTCCTCATCCTATCATCGTCTTCATCAATACTGGAACAGTCCTCATCCGAAACAGTCTCTGAGTCACTCGGAGGAGGTTTATACATTTCATCCTCCTCACTTTCTTGCCCATCAGCTTCTGTGGATGGTGATGGTTGGAGCTTTCTCATGATGCTGTCCACATCAATTGGGTCATCAAACTCTTCCACCCCTGCTTCTGCCGCAGTAGCTTCATCCACTATCTTTGGCTCATCAACTGGATGGTCGAAGTAAATGTAGAATTCATCCGTCGTTGAATTCTTCATCTTATTCTCTCGGAGTTCATTGATGCCTGCATCTCCTCTCAGAATGTGCAGTCCACCCTCAAGATCACTGCTAGTTGGGTCAAACCAATATACTGTCCTATATGATGCATACCCCAAACCCTTGAACAATGTCACCAAATCCCCAAAATTCACAAAGTCTAAGTCCATCTTCGGAAATTTTTCAACTTTCCCACCAATATACCCAAGAGTTCCACTGGGATTTCTAGCAAAACGGCCTCCGTGGTGAAAAACAGGTACCACATACATATCATCCATCTGCATTGTCCACAGGTAGATAAACCAGAGATTAAACTCTACCTAATCAAAATTTCTAAATCAGTTAACTTCACATACATTTTCCTCATTCTTTTACCCCAAAAAAAAAAAAAAAAATCTGCAGTCCCCCCATAACCCAACCCCATGCATTCTCAGTTAAACAACACACAAACTCTTCATTATCACCCTTACCTCTGTAGATGATGGCAGCTTCCTCTCCACGCAAAGCTTGCCGTAACCTTCAACACCAACCACCTCGACTGACCACACCACCGCTTTCAACTGTAGGAAGTCGTTCTTTTTTTGGAGGGAGAAGGGCGTTTCTATTCTGGTAGGGTTTTCTGTAATATATGGAGTAAGGGTTGGGTGCTATGGGGAATGCGAAGCTTCAAATATGGGGGATGGTGGCAACGGCGTCGTTTGGCACTTCAGGGACTAATTTGTCCACTTAAATTTCGTCCCAATCCACCTCAGCGAGCGTAACGGCCAAGTCATTCAGTGCCCCTCCATGTCAGCTGGGTCCGTTGCCGTTTTTGGCCCAAAACGGACGGAAGGGTATAATTGTCTCCCATTTTGAAACGTGGGGGATCGAAATGTATTTTCCAATCTTGAGGGACGAAAATGTCCCCGTTTTAAAAGGTCAGGGACCTATTTGTCTTTTAGTCTATTTTATATAATACAATATTTATAAAAGAAGATTAAAAATTTAGAGTTATTAAATTTAGGAATTTAGAAATTAAAAAAAAAATTGAATTAGAGTTCTTTTTATATTTTTTAATGTTAAAAATTGATTAAAGATATTATTGTTTATTTAAAATAATTATTTAATCCTTTTTCTTGAATCGATTTAAATTGGCCTTTTAAAATAATTTTAATGTAATTAGTCCTTCTTAATAATTATTTATTATTAGTGGTCCTTTGGATTAATTTTTTCATTAAGTAATTATAGCTCTTGTAAATTGTGGGAGTGGATTCTCTCTATTGAAAAAAAAAAAATGAATGGTGTCAAGTGTTTAATCTAATCATTCATTATATAACTTATTAATAAAAATATATCTTCACAAGAAAAACATTGTAATATAAATAACCTATATTTTTTTTAAAAATAAATAAATTCAAAATATATTTATAATATATTCTCTAAAATATTTTAATATAACATTCATTAAAATATAATATATAGTATAAATAATCTATCTCTTCGTGCATTGTGCGGATGTCACTCAAATTTTACTAAATTATCATCTAACAGGTATTAACTATAAACTTCACAAAAAACAACAGTACGTGAAATCCCACCAACAATTAATAAGCACTAGCGTGCAATTTGCTGTTCTTATAAAGAAAAAGAAAATATATTTTCCATTTTTAGAAAAAAATACCATGTGGATAAACATAGGAGTTAGTTAAAAGTTTGTATAAGAGTAATACTTGCAAAATAAAGTGAGACGAATAACAGATTTTTTGCTCCAACTCCTTAATAAAAGCAAAAAGTAAAAAATAAAAGATAAATACTAATACTTCACACAAATTATTCCCATCTACATATTCAGAAGCATTTCAGAGTCATATATGTGATAGATATGTTATAGTTATAGACTAATAATTTCACATATAAACTGCCCTACACTATTGTGTTAAGCAACTACTATTACTATATAGTATATACAATAATATTCCTCCTGGTTTAGTAATTTATCATGGCATCCCCATATGCAACTCAATCTCTTCTCTCGATTCTGTTCATCATTCTAACAACCTTCCTTCACTTCAGTTTATGCATGGCAAAAGGGCAAAACATGACATGAGAAAGAAAGGAATGCACTCCTCAGCTTCAAGCATGGACTCTCAGACCCTTCTAACAGGCTCTCATAATGGTCTAATGAAAAGGACTGCTGCAGATGGCTAGGAGTTCGCTGCGACAACATCACCGGCCTAGTCGTGGGACTCAATCTCAGCACCCTGCTCAACTTGCCTTACATGGAGTTGAGTGGTGAGATTAGTCCTTCCTTGCTTGAACTAGAATCTTTGATGAGCCTGGACTTGAGTTTGAACTATTTTGTTCATACTCAAATATCAAGCTTCTTTGGCTCAATGAAGGGACTAAGATACTTGGACCTTAGCTTAAGTGGATTCATGGGACTAATCCCTTATCAGCTAGGAAATCTTTCAAACCTGCAGCATCTTAATCTTGGATACAACTAGGCTCTTCAAGTTGGTAACCTTAATTGGATTTCAACCCTTTCTTCATTACAATACCTTGATTTGAGTAGTACAGACCTACATAAAGAACTTGATTGGATTCAAGTTTTTGGTGCACTTCCTTCCCTTTCCGAATTGCACTTGGAGAATTGTTAAATTGATAACTTAGCACCATCAAAAGGGAAAGCCAACTTCACAAATCTCCAAGTGCTTGATCTTTCAAACAACAATCTCAATCAAGGGATCCTTTCATGGATTTCTAATTTGAGCTGAACTCTTGTGCAGCTCGATTTGCGCAGTAACTTTCTTCAGGGTGAAGTCCATGAGATGCTATCAAGAATTCAGAACTTGCAGAGCCTTGTCTTACAAGGAAACCAACTAAGTGGGGAACTTCCAGATTCATTAGGCAAGCTTGAGCATCTTGAAGTCTTGGATCTCAGTAACAACACCATCACAGGTCCTACTCCAGCATCATTGGCGAATTTATCATCCTTGAGGACGTTAAATCTCGGTCACAACCGACTCAATGGGACAAAAACTAGCATTGGTGATGTTGAGGCCATTTTCATTTGTTAGGAATAAAATAGCATATGTAAATTATGATGTATGTGGATAAAAACTTTTCAGTATTTATATATTGTTGATTATAGAGTATGATGATTATGTTGAAACAAACAAGTAGTGGTTCTACAAGAGAAGTATCCGTCTAATTAAATAACCGATTAATGTCAGGTTTCTCTTTAAAATTTGGATGTGGAAGGACTGGTTTGTGAAGTCAAACAAAAACTAAAAGCATATGGTAATTTGTGATTGATGAACATATTTTTAAAGTAGTTTTCTTGAATCATTTTGGTTTCTATTTTCAGTTTTAAGCAAATCATATTGCCTTGAAAAAATGTATCTTGGGTTCTATTTTTAGTGTTGATATTTCTTTCAAAATATATTTAACTAGCTTCAGTTCTTAAGTGGTGTGTATATATAATTATATATATATATATATCATATCAATTAGTTAAAAGTATAAAATCAAACTCAAATTTCAAAAGTGGAAAAGCAAGTCTCTCTACAACTTGGACTAGGTTGATTCAGTCAACATGAGACTGAGTCAGTCTTTTAAACAAGGACAAAAGTAGGCAAAACACCATTCAGTTTTAAGTGTGTGGGAGCCAGGGACGGATTTACTCTTTAAGTAGTGGAGGCAAGTTCCTTGACTCTGAGATTTAAAAAACTTTTAGTAGTTCTGAATAATAAAAGTTAGAGTAAAGTATATTTTTTGTTCCTAAAGTTTGACAGAAGTTTCAAAGATACTCTTAAGTTTTATTTTGTTTCAATTTTGTCTAGAAGTTTTTGATTTGCATCAAATATACCCTTAACAGCTAATTTTTCAAAAAATTTAAGACCAACGATTTTATAAGAACAACTCTCAATATAAGCAAATCAAGCATAATCTTCATATATTATTGTTAGATTGGTCTTAAATATTTTTAAAATTGAGCTGTTGATGGTATATTTGATACAAATAAAAAACTTCTGGGACAAAATTGAAACAAAATAAAACTTAGGGATATTTTTAAAATTTTTGCCAAACTTCAGGGACAAAAAGTATACTTTATCCTAAAGATTAGTTGCCCCCACTATAATATTAGTTTTGAACCCACTTCTCCCCTTTTCTCAATTTTTTTTTTCTGCTCCAAAGTTACTACCACCACTCCATCAATAATGCTTTAAGCCTCTTATAACAAAAGGATGAACCCACTTCTCCCCTTTTCTCAATTTTTTTTTTTGCTCCAAAGTTACTACCACCACTCCATTAATAATGCGTTAAGTCTCTTATAACAAAAGGAAGTATTTCGAATTCGAAGTAGAGAGCCTTACAGCAGATCCAGGATAGCCTCTTATAACAAAAGGAAGTATTTCGAATTCGAAGTAGAGAGCCTTACAGCAGATCCAGGATAACGACAAAAAATTTTAAATTATCATCTGAATGAGAGAGATAAAGTTAGATGTGCATATTATCATATTATGTATATTTTGCCCATTGTCAAAATTTCCTAGATCCAGGAGCTATGAATTATGTTATTTTATTTTACTTTTTTAATCCATAACTAATCTCTACAATCTACATGAAACAATTTTAATCATTATAAAGAAATTGAATCCAAAACCTTATTCAAGTGGAGAACTATTGTTTTAAAGAACTTGAATCCAAAACCTTATTCAAAGAAAGATGAACATGTATATATACAGTGGACAAGGGTAGCATAACTTACCAAACCAGCCATTAAGACCAGCGGTATAATTTTCATTTTTTCTGTTGACTCTACCATACCATTCGCCTAAAAATGGGTTGCAAACTTTATTTAAAGAAATAAGATGGTAAAATCATTCAAGGATTATTCTTAACAATCATTCCAGCCATGATAATAATAATAAAATGATGATGGCAAATAATATTAGAAAGTAAAAACCATCTTTGTATCATAAAAAACATAAGCATATAGAACAAAGGAAGAGCTTATAACTTGCAGTGAAGATTAGTGTGTATTATGTTCAACAAACATGAAGCCCTCTCTACTACAGTAAGGTAGCTGTGATCAAATCAAGTTTCAAAGAAAAAATGATTAACATTAAACAAAAGCATTGCTACCATTTCAATGACATGATTTTATGCTTTCAACCCAAGCAACAGGCCAACAATTCCATTGACTAATCAACTTTAAAACTCCTGCTTCATTGACTGCTAGAAACACTTTACATTTACAAAAAAATATGACTCTCAGTTTTATCTATCACAGCTGTGATCAATCAGAACCTTAACTGCTTGGACCAGCTTCATCATTACTCTTGGAGCAACAACCCCCATCACTGTGATCGTGGGCATGTTTATCGGAGTTATCTGGATTGTCATCTTCATCACTGTCATCCTCATCAAATGACTTCTCTTTGTGAAAGATACAGCACTTCTTGGAGCTCTTCTTCTGCATAAACTCATTGTCTACCGTGCCCTCTTTCCATGTGACCTTCTTCTTGCGACTTAATGGAAGGAAAAGGACTTCTGGTTGCTGCTGTTCTTGTTGTGAGGAAGAGGATGATGGATCAGAGCTTCCAATGGTTATGGTAGTGGTGGCAGTGGCAGTGACAGAAGGGGAAGACATGGCTGAAGGCCTGGTGGCAGTCATGCGTCGTCTATCCATGATTAGCAAAATTGGATGTCTCTAATTAATGGCTTAAGCAAATGCAATGCTGAGAAAGTTTCCAAAATGGATAAATGCACAACCTACAAAACATATCACCAATAAATTAATGTTAATAAGCAAAAATCAGAGTAAATAAGCCAAAAAGGAACACAAAGTGTCATTTTTTCAGTCAGATGAGAGACTGGGGTTTTTGAAAATCAAAGACATCCAACAACCTCTTTCAGTAGCAACGCAAGTGTCATTTTAAAATCCAACCAGGATATTTAGACATTCAAGTTATACATACATCCGATCATATGATTTCTAACATTGCTCAAGAGAAATGATAAAATATTTGCAAAGCAACACTCATACAAAGCATTCACAAACTAAATCAATATGGAGGTATAATCCATCCATATGATGTTCAAAGAAAGAAACTGGATGAGAAGCACTGTCTATTTTTTCATTTTCAAAGTTCAAGTTCAACTCTTATACATATATTTAAAAGAAATAAAAAAATGTCTATCACATTTATGGGACCTGTAAACAAACATGTTATTAATTCAAGTTTTGCTATAAAAGTTGAAATACCCAACACATTCGCTTTAAAATGCATAAAAGATAATTCCACAAATCACAGACATGTTAAGCATGCCAGGTTTGAATTAAATCAGAAAATCAATTAAAGAAATTATGAAATCATGAGATACCCTAACAATGATCCCCCAAACCAAATTGTCCTGACCATAAAGGGATATTATATTAGAAAATCGAAAAGAAAAACTTTTTATCCTAACCAAAGGATCGCATAACCCTAAATTTAAAATCATAAGTAGAACTGTGTCCATTTCTTCTACGCATCGAACAATTTTGCACGAAATGAAACAGAAGCAATGATGTATTATTGCAAAAGGCCCAGAAATTAAAAGAAAAATAAATAAGAACCGAAAACAAAAGAACCTTGAGAATTCGCAGCACTAACTTTGAAGAGGAGATAGGGTTTTTCCAAGAATGATCAGCGTCAGAAAGGGGCGAGGGACGCGATTCTCTGTGTAAAGCGATGTTCGAAGGAAAGCTTTCTTACAACAATTTGAGTTCCTTTTTTCCCAAACAGCAAATATAATTGTTCGTTGTTTTTTAATTTTTGGGTAAAATATTATTTTAGTGGAGTGAATCTTAATTTGATTTTTAATATTTTAAAAATTTTAACTCAATTGCAAAATTGTTTAAATATTCTACTTCAATTCCTAAAAAATTTTAAGCGAGTTTAATATTATTCTATTAATAAATTTGATATAAATAATTTACCTATATAAAAATTGATAATATTTGATTTCAACACGTAAATAAAATTAATCCATTAATAACTATTAGTATAAATATTTTTTTTTTATTTTGAAGAGTTAATAATTAATGATTAAAATTTAAAGTTTTGTACAAAAAAAAATTAAGAAGAAAAAAATTTTCGTTATATTTTTTAACAAATAAAAAAGATATGACTTAATTAATAATTAATAATATTATTAATGTTCAGGTCACTTGTTTTGATAACTATTATGCTCAAATTTAATCATAAGACAATATTAAATTTGTTTAAATTTTTTTGGGATAGAAATAAGACTTTTGAAATATTAGAGATCAAATTAGAATTTGACTTAAATTAGGGGTGTTTAAATTTAAACCGATTCAAATTAAACCGTTCATCAGATCCAATCCAAACCAAAAATAGATTAAAACCGTACTAATTCGGATTTGATTGGATTCTATTTTTTGCAAACCGCTGGATTGGATCGGATTTTGGATCTATTTTTTATAACTGATCCAATCCAATCCAAACCGCACGATGTGCTATAATATTATTATTTTATTATTATATTTACAATTATACTTATAACATGTTCAATTTGTTATACATTTTTCTATTATTCATGTATTATTATTTAATAAATATTTTATGTTCAAAATATTATTTATTTATTTATTTTAACTAACCTATAAATTTATTTCTATTGTTATGTTATCGTTGGTTTTTTAAAATATTGTTAAGACTTGTTATGTCATTGTTAGTTGTTTAAAATTTGATGTTGAGACTTGTTATATGTATTTAATTTTTTTATTTAAAAAACTACAAATTCAAACCGATCCAAACCGCTTGTAATCGGATCGGATCGGATCGGATTTCCAAAAAAATTTATCAAATCTTAACCGCACCGCATATAAATTTAACGTTTGGATCGAATGACTTTTTTTCTTAAAACCGAACCGAACTGTCCGCGAACACCCTTAACCTAAACATTGGAAACTAAAATAATTTTTTTTTTATTTTTCATTATATCTCTTAACCCAACAAATTAAAAACTAATTTCTCGAGAATTGGAGTCTTATTCAAGGGTCAAAATAGTACTTTATTTTAGATGGAATGGGCCATGACCCGTTTAATTTTTTTAGTTAAACCATTTTGCGGAGTCCATACAAAAAAAGAGTTGCGGAATAAATTAATAATAAAAAAAAAAAGAGAAAAAGTTCGACAATTCTGTGTGTCACTCGCGAGAACACACAGCTTCCTTGCTTTTGATTTTGAGCGACGTTCGCATCTCCCAGCTACCGCGCGCGCCTCGTCGGTCACCGGTTTCCGGTCGCATCACGTCAGGTCGACGGTGGCGTCTTTCCGGTCTTCGGTTGCTGCTTGACGGCTCACACCGTTGCACCTACTTCGTTCTTCCACGTGCGTTTGCTTTCGTTTCTTTCTCAACGTTTTTGTTATTCGTTTTCTTCTCCGTACTTACTCTAGCTCTTTTTATTCCTAATTTCTGTTTCTGAATGCTGTATAGTTGTTAGTGGTTAGTGTTTAGTTGTGACTAATGACTTATCAATTTGCGTTGTGGAAATTCGTTTATCGACTTTGTACTTAAATTTGAGCTAGATGATTTTGGTTCAATTTCAGTTTGGTTTTATATATCTGTGATTTTCCAGTGAGGACTAGTTTTAACAAACTTCTGCTTGGAAATTCTGATTGCTTTGCACAATTGCACCAAAAAGATGGAATCAGCTGAATTTTACATGATAGTTCAAACTTCAAACCAAGTGGTTGATAGTCTTATATTAATATAAAAAAGAAGTGTTTAAAAGTAGCATTTCTGTTACTCTGCTTGTTTCAAATCCTTGTTTGCTTTCACTAACCTGGCTGTAATTAGTTTCTGCAGATGAAGATATTGATGTTGTTGTGTAGGCAAATATAATACCTAAGCAATGTTTGAAGGCTTGGTTCAGCAGTTGCTCTTGGGTTACCTTGGTCGATATTTCAAAGATATCCAGAAAGAGCAGCTGAAGATTAGACTTGGTACGTAACACACTTTAAGTGCTTCTTTGGTAATAATCTTGCATAATGTCTAATACTGCACCTTTTTGGGAACATGATAGCATGACATGAATTTATATTTTTTGAGCTGAGCTTGGTGCTCCTTGTAATGGTGTTGGGTTAGGGTTGATTTTGTTTCTCTGATTTAGTCCATTAAACCATAAATTATGGGTTTTAACTTTTACTTGTAAATGCTAGAAAGCTCATTCACACTTGATAATATAGTTTACATTGATACTCTTCCTGCTGCCACTTATTCTTGCGGAAATGGATTTGATTGAACATTTGGACTTGTGGTGAAGATAAAGTGCCATCCATGTTGTCCTCTTATATTAAATGCATCATATGGTCCTCAAATGTCAAATTATAAAATGACCAATTTTATGTCAAAAAAGGACATAAAAAAACCAATTGAATGTCAAAAATTAATAATGAAGGGCCAGACTGATGTCATGACCTATTTATTGGTGGAAGAGATGAGGATGAAACAGGTATTGCTTGTATGTTTGAAGGACTTAAACGTGTGTGTGAACTTATTTTTGTATCTGTGAGTATGTTTAACTGAAGGTTGTTTGTGGACTGATTTTAAAGTTGAATGTTTGTTATCATTTAGAGGTGGTACTACTAGAGAATGTGGAGCTAATACTTGAAGCATTTGATTATCTCCAGCTTCCGTTTGCACTAAAGCAAGGTGCAGTGATCTTATCCTTCTATATACATTTTAATGACTTTTTCCGTTTTACCATTATTCCGTACTATTCTTTCCCCCCTTGATACATTGGTTGATTAGAAAAATTCATGGATGATGGAAGGTATGTGCAAAGGTGCTCCTATTTTCTTTAACCTAATGGAGGTTGTAATTTTTGGCTAGGTCGAGTTGGGAGGTTAAGCATCAAAATTCCTTGGAAAAAGCCCTGGGATCCTATTATAATTATTTTAGAGGATGTCTTTGTTTCTGCATCCCAGAGAGATGATCAAGAGGTACGTCTTAATTCTTTCACTTTGAGTACAGTCATCTGTTTCATAAACTTTCACGACTGTATTAGATGCTTTGTAACAATTATTTATATGTCCATAGAATAATTACTTAATGAGTTAATGAAAATAACAAACTAACAAAGACAAGGAAATTTTAGATATCAAGTCATACATTCACACTAGACCTATTTAGCATCCACACATTACATCAAAGGAATTAGGTGTCAGTCATCTGTATGGTGTAAAGCACATGGTCTCTTCAGAGGACTTCCCTCTCACATGTTGAGAGATTGGAAATCCGCAGTTCACAAATGTTTTGATTTTCTTTGTATTCTTAGTTGGGAGGATATCTTTTCCTCCACTTTGCATCTTTTCTTCCGTAACAATTTAATTTTGAGGTGATAGTGGGGTGCTGAAGCTGTCGAGAAAAGAGAATTTGCTGGCAAAAAGGCTAAGCTAGCAGCAGCAGAGTTGGAAAAGTTATCCAGACGTGTGAGTGGTAAGTCCTTTGTTTTCAATTTGAAGTCCTACCCATTAAAGTTCCTTTTAGTGATTTTGTTTATAGTTGGGTTCTACAATCTCCCCAATTTGCAGTTTTTTAGTCCCTATTGCATTTGTCCTAATTTTTGAAAGAAAAGGATTGATTAGCTTTGTTGCATCTTTTAACTTTACTAAAGAAGATATAAAATTTGGAGTTTGAGCTTTTGGACTTGTCATTTGTGTTAATTCATTCGTATTTTATTTTAATTTTGTATTTTTTAAATCCATTTGATGTTTGACTGAAATACTCATAAAATTGGTTTGTTAATAACTTAATAGCTTTATCTTCTGCAGGTAGCAATGCCGGCCAATCATTCATTTCTCACATCACTGCAAAGGTAGAATTATTTTATATTGATATTGTTGTTTCTTATGCTTATTTCTTGATGTCAATCCGATCAAAACATGTCAGTCATATGTTGCGGAAACTTGATTAAATAAAGAGCTAAAGGCTAGTGGAGCCAACATGAATTAAAACTCTTGGCTTCTTGGTTAAATAGCCTTTGATACCATCATGTCAATGGTTGTCACACCAATGTTTATGTGGTCAGTTGCTGGTCTAGGAATGGGTTTTCAGATGGTAAAAAATCCACTTGTTACATGGGGTGTGTGTGTGTGTGTAAGTTTCTTCATCTATTTTTAACTTCTCTTTGCTTTCCCTTTATTAAGAATAATTAAAATAATGAAGAAACAAAAAGAAAGTGGTAATATCATACCTGGTACCAATGAGCTTTATCATGATTTGTGATACGATATGACCCCTGATGCTTTATCCTTTTTCATCAGGTTCTTGACAGCATTCAAGTAGACATTAGGAATTTTCATGTTTTATACAGTGATATGCAGAATGACATGGTAAGTTTATCTTCATGCCAATTGCCATACCTTTTTCCCCTTCAAATGGACCCAACACAAACCCACAGATTTGGTGGTGGTTTTTGGATAATAAATCCAATTGGCTTTTTCTTTTCTCATAATTTTACTGTATTTTTGCAGGGGCATGTTATGTTTGGTTTGAAGTTCTCTAATTTGACCATGAAGCAAAATGTTGCTGGGTGATGCTCTCTCACTTTCATCTTGCTTACTAGTGAATCTCTCTCTGTGCCTGTTCACACTTTTGTTTTTTTTGTTTTTTTGGGGAAAAAGGGGGGGGGGGTATACATAAAATAGAGTTCGATTAGATTCCTTATAGTCTCCGAAAAAAAGTGGCATCATAACCTTGTTTGTAAATTTTGTCTTCATTTATAGCTACATGATAGGACAGGAAACACATTTTTTTTTTTTGGGGGGGGGGGGGGGGCGGCGCTGGTGCTTATTTTGGCCTTCTCATTGTTCAGTTAACTGGTGTTTGTTAATATTGCATTTTAACCTAAATTTCACTGACAATAACAATATTAATTTTCCCACCAAAACCATTTAGGCATTTTATAATCAACCTCCACTAAAGTTAAAAAATTTAACTAATTTGTATTGTTCTGTTGATGCTGTTGTGCAAATTTTTTAATATGGCAGTTTATATGTTGACCAATATTTGACTTATTTTATTCTCCATTTTTCAGGTCTTATAATGCAAGGGTGAGGGTGGGCCAAGAGCATAAAATCGTAGAGATTAAAGGACTGGAATTTTATTCCAGTATATTTCATGGTTCAATGGAATTGGTAACTGTGAATTGGATGAGTAACTCCCACTTAGCAACTAATATAAGATCTGAAGGGGAATATTATAATTCTATATTGGCTCCTTGTGATGTAACCATAACTCTTTCGGTATGGATATCTTAATAGAACTCTTAATTTTAATATTTATCTTTTATCTTAATTATAGTTATGCCTTCTCTGTATAAAAAAGTACCTGTTACATTTTTTCTAGACACTATTTCTCGTTAAGTTGTTATAGATTGCAGACACCATAGCTCTCCTTCCTTTTTATTTGCTACACATTTCCATGAATTGCTTGGTAAATGTGTACTGTATTTTCTTCATTTTGTTTTGGCCCTGCTTAATTACTTGGGTTTAGATTTATGAAACATGATTTAGTGCAAGATTCCATTTCAGTTCTATTTAATGACTATTAATATGTTGAATAGGATTTCTTCTTATTTAATTTTGGTTCTCTGTTCTTTCTTCCAGGCTAACAGATCACATAGGCCTGATGATGATGCACCACAGTATTCTGTCAGTGCTGAAATGAGTGGTTTGGTTGGTACCCTTTCTTGTGGTGTTTGGAGTTTGCTAATTAAGTCATTTGTTAAATTGTTCCTGCCTATCTCTCTGATACCATACATCTTTTTTTATGTCTTTCTAATATTGTTTATATTTATCAGGTTGTATCCTTAGATGAGTGTCAGTTGCAACAGATGTTTATCGTGTGGGATTATGTTTGCATTTGTAGGTTAAGAGAAAAGTAAGTTCACTGCTCAAAGCCTGCAATTATTGTGGTAGCACTGTTAAAGCAGTTCCCTTGCAACAAACCTTTGCGTGATGTATAAATTATTAGCCCCATCTGAAGTGAAATAATTGTGAGGAAGAAACTTACAAAATGAAACCTGCATTATTCATTAAATAAGGAAGCAGAGGTTTTTGAACTATCAAACTCATCATCTTATTATTATTCTTCTTTAGCAATTTATTTTTAGCAGAAGAATCATGGATCACACATGAAAGAAGGTTCTTAACTTAATAGTTCTCCCCTCTTCTAAGAGCCTGTCAAATTAGCCTATTTCAGTGGGTTAAAAACAAACCAGTGGAAGCGAAGATGCTTTTGGTCATTGGCTTCTTAGTAATTTGTATTTATATAAAATATAAACTCAATCTTAAAATTGAATTAACAATTGGTTGGTGTATCTTGTATGTTATAAGGTGTAAGGATCTTGATGTCCAGTAGTTCCACCAATCAGACAATTCTATTATGTACCCCCAGCTAAAATCTGATGACCCATTTTAGCATTGGTCAGGAGACAGATACCCTAATCGTACTAGTATTCTAGCTGAGTTAGAGCTTACGCTTGGGTGAATTGTCAAAACTCTTGTATCAGCTTTCCTAGCAGTTTAATATGCAAGTAAGCTGTGTAATTTATTTTGTTCTTTTCTCTACCATCATTGCTAAGCAGTCTAAAATCACTTTATAGGAGTTATTTGTTTTTGCTTGTTGTAGCATCTTGACTTGTATTCAAAATCTTATAATTTCCATCATTATGGTGAGTTTGGCTGTAAATGTAAATCTCATCCATGAAAACTTCTCCCCCCATTTTTTAACCTCATACCAAACTCACCTTTAGTACAATCGTTACTCATATTAAAGTATAAACAACAACAACAACAACAACAAAGTCTTATCTCACTAGGTGAGGTCGGCTATATAGATCAAACAACACTGTTGTGTCCTATCATGTATCATGTTTACAGTGTGACCATATACATGTCTTCTTTGACCACCTCGTGTACGGTCTTCTTGGGTCTAACTCTTCCTTTCGCCACCTAATATCATCCATTTGATCCACCCTCCATGCTGGGTGCTTTGCTGATCTTCTCCCTACATGTCCATCCTACCTGAGATGAGATTCTACTTCTTTTCAGCATTAGGCGCTACTCCAACTTCCCCCCTTATACTGTTGTTTCTTTGTCTGTACATACGCGTTTGGTCCTCATATTAAAGTATACTATTAGGTTTTTTAATTATTTTTTCATATTATGTAGGTATGGCCGCTTTCGTCCTTGGCACTGTCCTCTACCAAGAAAATCTAAGGGTTGGCAAATATTTTGGTGGCACTATGCACAAGAATCAGTCCTTTCAGATGTACGCAAGAAACAAAAGAAAACATCATGGAGATACCTTGGGGATAGATTGTGAGTTCATGCAATGATTATTTTACTTAATAAAGTATTAGATAATTTTGTTTTTCTCTCTCTTTCGACGATACTCAATGCATGCTTGACTTTTTCAGTGGTGTTGTGGTTTTTGAGAAATGGCTTCTTTTTGTGATTCCACACACTTGACATCCTTATGTTGATAGTGAGGTAGCACCTAAGACCTATAGAGAGTGTTTGGTTGGTGGATAATCTCCCTTGTCAGCAAGAGCTGATCTAAGTCTAGGATACGCGAAACACTGATTAAAGATGTGGAATAATGCATCTACAAAACGTCAGTTAATAGAAAATGCAAACACAATTATCATCATCAAGGTTGAAAGTGATTGTCTTTAGGGAATGAGTTAGGAATTCAAATATGGTTTGCAAGTAAACAATCTAGACAGATCAGCACTACCTTTTACTTATATTTGTGTTAGAGGATGACAAAACAGTGCATCCAAATTGGCCATTCTTCTTTTTTGCTCTCCGATGCACATGAAAATCACATATCTTTCATGTTTGCATTTATTCTTACTTTTTTTATCTGTTATTTGCTTCTTTTGTTCGATTTGAGAAAAAGATTTTATATTTGATTTCCTTTTGAGGTTCTTCCTTATGCAGTTTCTCGTTGACAGTCACCTACCTTGTTTGATAAATCCTTGTTTCCTGTACACAGAAGCTACCGTCGGAAATATATTAACTTGTACAAGATTAAGTTGGATTTTCTTCAACAACAACAGGTGCTCCCCTCTCTCTCTCTCTCTCTCTCTCTCTCTCTCTCTCTCTCTCTCTCTCTCTCTCTCTCTCTCTCAAACATATTTGATCCGTATGTATGTGAAAGATATAACTATTCAATGATTTGCATTTTTGTTTTCAAGAAATACAGTTATTGTGGATTGTTAGTTCTATTCTTCCCCATTGATGATTAGATTTGTGTTTATTAGCCAGTTGATGAAGATGTGCTCCAAGATTTGGAAGAAATGGAGAAAGAATCAGATTTGGATGATATTCTGAATTATCGATCTGCTGCAGAATATGCTATGCGGGTAAGTGTGCTAAAGGTCATTTGATGGATACTTAATTTTTGCTTGTTTGGTGTTGTATTCTTTATTTGATTGGCATGTTTTGGGCAATATTGATGCTACGCACGTCCTTAATGTGATTTATCCTTGTGTGGTTGATTCTTACGGCTAGTGTTTCTCTGTTCTTTCAGGAATTACTTTCAGGGTGTTCTGCTCCTAACAATGGGAGGATGCACATTGATATTCCTACAGAAAAGTCGTCCATAGATGACCATGCAGTCAAATCACGGGGATGGTTGAATTGGTTATCTCGTGGTATGCTTGGTGCTGGTGGAACTGATGATTCCAGTCAATTTTCAGGAGTTGTGTCATTTGATGTTGAGGTGCTGGTGCTTAATTATTTATTAAATTAAATTGTAACCTTATATTGAGGAATGGTCTATTCTTGTGCTTGATTGGTTTGCCCTCATGATTAATTTGGATGTCACAAATGATATTTTGCTTTAATTTCCCATTTGGAATGCATCTTGGGAGAATGCAGTTTTGATTGTTTTGACTGCTATGATGTAATCATGACTTAAAATATAATGTAAAAATTCAGTCATGTGACTTATTGAGGTACATGGCCAAATTTTAACCACAAAGTGCTAATAGGTAGCGGTACCCTTGATTTGTATAGGACTTCTGTAGGAATCTTCAGTTATTTATGTAGAATGCCTTTTTCCCTTTTATTTATTTAATTATTTTTACTTTTTCCTCATTTCCAGGATATATCTGAGGCAACAGAATTTCATCCTGTAGTTTCATCCAGTCTTGACATTGCTACAAAGCATGAATTATGCACATTGGCATTGAAGATTGCAATTAATCAGATTTCTACAACCCTGCGTAGCAAGTATTGTGCTCTGTTCATACTCTTAAGAGCAGTCTTTTGCCTATTATACTAAGGATTGATTGATCCTTTATGTAGTTTGCCACTTACAGATATTTTTTCTCCATCAGAAGAGAAAAAAAATTGTCCGTAAGAGGGCATATTCTCAATTTCAAAGAAGCCGGTGATCTTGAATTCACTAAATTTGTTTCATTGAAATGATTGTTTGTGTAAAATGAATTAAAACGCCCATTAATAGTCAACTAATTATTCCATCTTTCTCTCATTATCTCTCTCTCATTTTTTCTAGGAGGTATGGTAAAGCAATTGCAGAAATAATTCTTGAAGGTGGGATTGTTGAGTCTAAGCTCTACAAAGAACATGGAGTTTTTTTATCCAAATTCAAGTTCGCGAAAGTAGTTCTTCCAAATAGCCAGGAAGTGATTGTACATATTAGAAGGGTTTGTATTTTGTAATTTTTTTTGTACAATTATTTGTGTATCAGCATGAGTTCTATTTACATGGTATTGTTTCTTTATTTGCAGCCTTTCATTGAAAATAATACATCAGATATTGACGATCATGCATGCAGCATTCAAGTAGATTTTTCATCTGATGGAGATACAGCCATGTCAGTAAAGGTATTGTTGATGCGCCTAGTGAGTCACTAAGAGTTGTTTTGTATTTGTGTAAGTATGCAAGTTAAAAGCAGAAATGTTCTCTTTGTTTTTTGTATTATGTTTATTTCTTCCATTTTATGTTCCAGGGAGTGCTTCAACAAATTCAAGTGATGTTTGATGGGAGCATCTTTTTGAATCTGCTGGAGTTTTATGATGTCTTTACAACTTTCAAATTTCATAATGAAAGGGTATGTGCCATGATTATTGATGTGCTAGCTAATCTTTTTGAATTGTTTTCCCTTAGTCTCCTGTTTAAGTTGTACTTATGTTCAGTCAATGAGATTTTAAATTCTTTTATGAAGGAATTTCATATAATGAGATTAGTACCTTTCAATGTTAATTTTGTTTTGTTTATTTTTATTTGAAGGCTTCACATGGCTATTTCCCTGATGTTCTTGTTATTTGTGGGGTGAATTCGGAATCAGTATCACTTTTGTTTTTACATTGTATAGTGTCTGATTTTTTATGACTGCATTGTTTGGTATCTTCGGTT
Source organism: Arachis hypogaea (assembly GCF_003086295.3). Lineage (NCBI taxonomy): Eukaryota > Viridiplantae > Streptophyta > Magnoliopsida > Fabales > Fabaceae > Arachis > Arachis hypogaea. The sequence continues at coordinate 158,002,442 of NC_092050.1, forward strand.
AATGTTGGGTGTGTCCATAGAGGTTTAGATCTTTTTTTTCGTTGATTGGCTTTGTTGGTTTCGGGAGGAGGAAGGGTGCCAAATATTTGTGGTAGTGTGCTATCTGTGCTACTGTTTGGGGTATTCTGCTGCAGCATCTCCCGCATCTTCAATGAGAAACATCCAGACAAGCAAGCGTTGTGGGATAGTGTTAGATGTGTTGGTTTACTTGGTCAAGGTGCATGATCTGTTTAGAGGGGTATCTCTTTCAGAGATCCAGATATATTGGAAATTTTGCTCCTTTGATGTATTTTTTGTTTATCCTAATCTTTTGCATTGAAGATCACATCCTCCTTGCCTTTTGTAATATCTCTCTCCCTCCTTGTTAACAACATTTCTTCATTCATCAAAAAAGAAAAAGGTTGAATGTCAAAGTTGAAGGGTTTGATAATTTGTAATCATGGTTATGATTATGTTTCTATTCAAGTAGTCAATCCCTACTCTAGAGTTGGTTGCAGCATATAGGTTGCCAATTTTTCTGTAACTTCTGCTACATCTGGAATTGTAGTAATATGGAAACTTCTGATGACTTTTTCCACTAGCTGAGTTTGGGTACATGATTCACATGACACAATTGTGCACTATCCAATACTCTGAACAACATGGATGTCTTTAATATTTGGAAGGCAAATGTTCTGTCTTAGATGTTTCATTATAGTTGTATATGGAGGGTAATTGGGATAAAAGGTGTTAGATTTCTATTTTCTTTGTCCAACTGCAGGTGCTGTTGTCACTGAATGGAATGAAAAATGACAATGCTCGGCTCTTATCCAAAGCAGAGTAAGTTGTACTTTAGTTATTACTCAAACATAACTTCTATTGCAACTTGCAAGTGAGATCTCAAACCATAGCATAACAATTGGGTTTCATCTAATATGCAGATATGTTTTCGCGAACAATAAGAAAGTTATGTGGGAAATTACTATCTTTGATGTTTCTGTTAATATTCCGTGGAGGAATACAGCAGCAAAATATTGCAACTTGGTAACTCCATTATATTCCAAATTATAATTGATTTGTGTCCATTATTGTCTGAAGATGTGAATGTATAAATTAGTTTTGCTGGGAAACTAGAAGTTATGCCATTTTTTTCCCTTGCATTGTGTGGCTGTTGCTAGTCTCTGGAAATAGTTCTTTTGGCAAGCATTGGGAATGATCTTCAATTTTTTAGCATTGTTTGATAGGAATTAAGGTTTGCTATAAACTAGCTAAAATTTTAACATTCAAAATTTGTGGGATAAGATTATGTGGTTACCCTCTATTTGGTAAAGTGCATGATCTTTTAAGATGGTTTTCTTTTGGGTTTGTTTTGTTCACTCAATTAAATAAAAAAATAATAATAAAGCTTCACTCAACTAGAGCGTGCGAGAGAGAGAGAGAGAGAGAGAGAGATTTAAATGTCTGCCCTTTGCATTTCTATAGTTCACATTGGTTTCTAATCATTTTGTGCTGTTAATAATTCTAATTACTCTTATTTTACCACAGTTGATGAATTCAAGGTCTTTATGCTTGAAATCAACTGAGAATCTTGAATCGTTCTCTTCAAATGATGAGGACCACCAACCCTACTGTGTGAAGAGCTTTTTAAATTCGATATCTGCATCAGATATTTGTATAGGAATCCAACTTCAAGATTTGTACATTATTTTGATGTTAGACTCGATGATTTCCAGGTTGGGTCCTTAGTCCCAATAGCTTTATTGTTGATTTATATATTTGTTATATATCCTGAAGCTTGGATCATGCTAATTATGGGATTGTTTGTTGTTTCTATAGATCACTTTAATTGGTTCTGACCAGTCAGAAAAGGTTTCTATTCTACAGAAATTGAGTGCAACATTCTTCCTGGCATCTTGTGTAATCCCGGATGAATCCATTTTGAAACAGTTGGAGGTGATCAGCATGCTAGTGAAAATTAAGCTGATGTGAACATTCACTTGTCACATATACACCATTGCACACACAAATGGGATTATGATTCTCTTCTTTTTCCAGTAACATGAGAGTATCGTGTTATAAGACATAAATCTTGTTATTGTAGGACCTATGACTATTTGTGTTTGATTGATCAATTTTAATTGTTTTTTTTCTCACTACATTACAACTTTGATTTTGTCGGAAATGTGAGAGAATCCTAATCCCACATAAATGAATCTGCAACTAAATAGTAATTTTCCTTCCCCTCCCTTTTGTTATCACACACACCCCTCCCATCTCTGTGTCTGCGTGTTGATTCCTAATATTTCTGAATTTCAGGTCTATGTTTTCATAGCACCATTTAAAGCACACTTCTCTCCTTCCATATATGGTGCAATCTTAGAATTGATCACTTATCAAGGAACCTTGCATCTGAGCAGGGAATCTGAAACCTTGAACTGGCCTTATCCTCCTAATGTGCCTTCGGTTACGCCAAAATCTTCCACTTTGGAATATCCATTAGTTCAAAATTTGGCTCAGTTGATCTGGAAGTGGACTTTGAAAATAGTGGAGATAACAGCTCAGAGCTCTTGGTTTCCCTACAAGAAATAGACATGCGGTATCTTTTCAAAAATGTCTCTCTGTCCGTCTCTTCAGTTATGGACTATTATTGTTTACGTTATCATTTGATTGGCTTAAGTAATTGCAAGCTATCTTAATGTATGTAAATACTAAAACAGAGTTTATTGTTAGGACAAAACAGATTATTAATGTTCACTGAAACGAAATCTTTGTACTTTGCAGGTATGGTTCAATGGAATTTCAGGAGTTATTTCTTAGTATAAGATCTTTAATGGTCTCTATTTGTGAAAAGAAAGATGAAAAAGACAGCCTTTTGGTTCTTTCCTCTGGGAATTTATCTTCTCCTATTAGTGCAGTTGGAGAAGAGTCTGTTTCTGGACCAAGTAATGAATTTGATCAACATTCTGATGCAGCTTTATCTGGTGATGCATGTTTTGCAATGCATTATGAATCTCCTGGAACTGATTTACTTTGTCACAAGTGTATTATGTACCTAAATAATACTGACATCCACTGTTACCCACATATTGTGGGACTTTTTGTTGGATTCTTCAATATGTTGTCTTCCTATAATATCAATTTTGAGAACTCTGCTTGCAGTGATACTTCTGAGGTTTCAAACATTTTATCAACTCTTGGGTCACAGAAGTTTGGCTTCTCAAATTATTTCGAATTTGGTTCCTCTGATTCTGCATGCATTCCAGTGGATCATTTTCCATTTGTTACAATTCACAATACTGACTCTCTGCATAATCTAGAGAGTGCACTTATATATGCCATTCCTGAGTGGAGAAAATATTTTACTCTGAGGGACAAAAAAATTAGATGTTCCAAAATTAACATGAGAAGAAGGTCCAGATTTTCCCACTTTCACCCTCAAAGTCCAGACCCAATTCTGGATATCTAAAGGAATCTGGGATTGCGAGTATCTCTAACGTTATTTCTATAGAGCTGCATGTTTGGGAATACGAGTACATTTTCACGACTCATCATGCATTATTGGAACAATAATGGTACCTACATCTAAATCCTGTCTCTTATTTTGTGAAGAAAGCTTTGATATTTCGTCTTCTTTCGAAGGATTGGTTCTCACATCATCTTGGTGGGGCCGGAATTTCCAAGATTATCTATGGGGTCCCTGCTCAAATTTATCTCCTATTTTGAATGTGCGTGTCAGGAAAGGAAAGAACATATCTTCAACTATTGGGCTGGAAGTAAGTATTAGTGTTCAGCATGTGTACTGCATGTTACCCTCTGAGTATCTCTCCATCATCATTGGTTACTTTTCATTAGCTGAATGGGGTGGTGATTCAAGTGGTAGATCTCCTGTAGTGGAGCAGAGCGATGTATATGTTAAAAATGAAATGAGTATCACAGTAAAGTTTGAGGTCTTGGACTCTACTCTTATTTTTCCAGTGGAGAGTAATGAATACCAATATCTAAAGGTTGAAATGCGGCAGTTATATGGTAGTTTTATTGAGAATTCTGGTTTTGACAACATATTGAAGAGCATCCCTCCTGAATGTTTGTTCCTGTTCAGAAGCTTGCCAAGAGGATAATTGTGTAAATGTGTTTGCCCGTGATGTCTACCTATTATTTGTTTTGTGCAAGAATGATATGTATGGATCAGCAAATTGAACAAATACTGAGTTGTGTTAATACTTTAATTGCCTATAATGCTGATGTTGGGTTAGAATTCATATGTGAGCTAGTTGCAACAGCTCTTCATCTCCATATGTTTGAAACATAGCATTGTTATATTATTGTGAAGTAATCTTCTTATTTATACTTTTTTATTTTTTTGAATTATTCATAAGTATTATCCACTGACTTAAATTTTTGTCAACAGAAGTAATTTTTGGATGATGTTTGCCTATTGGTGTTTTGATAGTTCCACTGTTGAGATAATCAAATGTTTCATCAGATCTTCTGCAATTCCTAGATTTGAAGAGAAGTTTAAAGGCAACTGGTGCCATTTCAACAACTCCGGGTGCTTCAATGATGATATTGACAGAAATAAAATGTCACACTCAGTCTTTGTTGATAAGCTTCTGTCACAAAAAAGAAGATTCTGTTGAACTAATAGCTAAGGGTGATTTCCAATTTATTTGCTCTGCATCCTTGGTAAATGATTCACTGGTTTCGATAGATGTAGGTTTCTCCACCCTTGTGTTATACTCCCACACGATTCTATGTTAGCAAAATTCAGTTCAGCTCCTGTTCCACATTAGTACTTGAAATATTTTTTCTAAATCTTTGGACAGTCAGAATGAAGTCAGCCTCAGTCTTTCGTCTCTTGATGTTTGGCTTCATCTGTGTGAGTGGACTGAGGTTCTTAAATTCCTCAATCATTTGAGTGTAAGTTTGGACAAAAATGTTTCTACAGATGCAACACCAAGAGCTTGTCTTTCAATGCAGCTGATTCTGTAAAAATGACAGCAAGATGTGATGCTTCCAATTTCCTTGATTCCGACATTAACTCATCGCAGTTTACATCACAAGAAGCAGAGAATGTTGTTTTAATGATTGTTAAGTCGAACCTCATTTCAATTTCATTTCACATCCCTGTCTGGGTTAGTGAAGAACCTTGCATGGAATTTCAGCTTTCTGAAGGTCTCAAAGTGACACCTTTAAGTGCATCCTCTGATTTGGTTGAAGAGAAAGACGCAAAATTCCTGACAGTGACTTTGAACATGAATGGTTTTGAATTTTTCATGAGTAGCAGAGATTTCCATCTGAAGTCCAACATGGAAAAATTGAGCTGTTGTAATAATGACTTTGAGAATGGAAGATATACATCTTCGCCTCTTTTGATATCTTTCAGGTTCATGTGGAGGCTGTCTGTCAAGAACCAACAACAGGTCCATGATGGATCTCGATGCCTGCATTCTATTTATGGGGTGCCTATAAAATTCGACATTCCCAAATCTGGCTCTTCCAGTATTCTTGCTTGCGGCATTGCTTTCAAGTTTAATATGAGGAAAGTCTCTATTCTGCTAACAGATGGAAAGGTATCTTTCTTAATATAGTTTCTAGTCAACTTGTATGATTTTTTGTGGTTGGGTGGTAGGGGTGAGATGTGGTGCAATATGACATGCATGAGATGATCTTTTAAAAGGTACAAGATATGGGTGTTTATCATTGCGTTTATCAAACCATAAAATATATTTATACATTGTGACTGTCCTGTGTCCTTTGCATTTTTCTACTCCACATGGTGGACAGTTATTTGTTTATCAGTAAACAGCTTCCATGCTCGATCGTCGGGTGAAGTGTTGGATTTACTTACCTTAGTTGTGAGCATTTAGTTTACTCTTGAATCTCAAGAAGTTGGTCATGAAAATGATTCTGCAGTCCTATTAAACAGTGGTTGTAGTTTGATCTTTGCTGGGTTCATTCTATAATCAAAGGGTGAAGTCCACAACGGAGTAGTTTAAGCTGTGCCTGATACATGCTCTATTTTTACAGAGATCGAGAGAGAGAGATCTGAATCCTGTTATTGATCAAGCTGAAACAGTGAATACTTGTGTTTATGTATGATGCTGGTAGCTTGTCTTACAGGGCTCTCCTTAGGGATTCCTATTTCTTGCTTCCTACTCTTAAGTGATCTCTTCTTAGACTCTAGCTTCTATTATTACTTCAAAAGGGATCTAGTAAAGTGTCATGATCAATCATGAGTTCTTACCAACAATTTAAGAATTTCAAGAGTTGGAAGATGAAGATTATATTTAGCATATTCCTAAAACTTGAGATAAGGATTTAAATTGTGAATTTATCTGTATTTGGTTTAGAGCTTATTTAATCAGATCTGTAACCGCATTCTTTTCTCTTTCTTTTGACAAATAAACTCTATATATTGATTCCTTATGTGGTTTTGTTAAATCCTATAGTTATGCTAGAGTTTGATATATTTTCTGTTTGCTGTTTTAACCCCTTTCTGTTCTTTGTAGTGGAGCTATAATGGGGCACAGATGGAGAT